>NW_008824032.1:274257-317114 GCF_000699105.1 Pygoscelis adeliae
AAGCAAAGTTTTGAAATGGTGAGCAACTTCCTCTAAAGTTAGGAGCTAAACAGTCGTTCTTCAGTGTTTACGCATTTTATTGTCCCAAAGTTTGGAAACAATGTTTATAAAAACCTACTTTCCTGACTTATTCACAGGGACACTACTCTGAAAACTGTGTGACAGTATGACACAGCAACCAGTTTCTTCTCCAGCATGTACAGGCCTAATCAACAGTACTGATACCTTTTCATTAGTCTGAGCCCAGCCATGGCCAGCAAGCTTGAGTAGACCCTGAGGTGGTGCTGTAAATGTTACATGTATGTGCTGTAAGCTTGGTGAAACCAAGGAAAGGCTGAATCATGAAAAATTGCACATGCACTACAATTTAAGAAAAAGGTGCCAAGCTAAGGTGGGGTGCAGATTCAGTGGCACAGGAGGAAACCCTCATACTTTCTTTAATGACAGGCCAAACTATTTAGGTCTTATCTTCTATAGCACATTAAATGTGAATTTTGCAAAATATGGTGAGCGTAGCACTTCAGAAAATCTTCTTTGAGGCTACAAAGCAAAGCCAGCCTTCCGTTGTCTTGCTGATGTGCCTTAAGCAAGAGTCTCAGGGAGCACAGCTTTCAAAATTCTTGTTCTTGTCCTAGTTATCCATATATCACAGCTACAAGAGGTGTGAAGTGCCTCACTCATCTCAGTCAAAGCTTTAGATGTTCTGTACTTAAGCAGCTGGGCAGTTTGAAAATTTTTTCAAGATGCTACAGAAATCAGCAGATCTGACAAGGAATCTGTAACTTTTTCCATTGGTTGCTGACTTTTCATTTGCCCAGCTATCCCTTTGGGAATTCTAAGAAGCTACCACTTTCTCTTGAACTTTCCCTCCATGTCCCAGACAGAAGTGGGGCTAGAATCAATTCACAGCATGGTTTTGCCAAATGGCTGTCAGTCCAGCTTGACTATACTAATAATATAGTTGATTAGTATGTGTTGCAGATATTGTCCCCCTAGAAACTTTAATTTGTTGATATTTTATGTTAAAATTCCTAGATCAACTTAGAACTTCTCAGAGGTTTTTAAAAATCATTCATGCTGATAATATAGGCTGGTTGAGCTTATGGAACACTGTAGTATTTTCTTTCCCAGTTCTGCTTTTTTCTGAGTTATAGTCTCAATTAATTCTTTGTAACAAAAAGAGAACTTCAGCAAACGAATGCATTTGATTAATGAGTAGGAAGGTGTTCTAAGGACAAGGTTTTCATGCATGCAGAGGGATGATGCTTCTATTGGAGCAGCAGAGAGGAAAAAATAGCAGCAGATCTTACATACTTGGCAATTATCAACCCAGGCATAAAACAGTAGCAAGACCAGAGGCTTATCATATGGCCCATCTCAATATGCCAGATTTCTCAAGGCAGGCCCAAAACTCTTGCCAAAGAGTTCTCTACGAACAGTTGAGAGCTTGATTAAAATGCTGTAATTTCACAAATAAAAATAACCTTATTCTTAAAATCAATAGTTAATGGCTTTAAATATTACCCTAATCTTCTATGAACCAAGTATTTGTTGGATTGATTATTCCCATTTAGAAAGCTCTCAAAAAAATCAACTTAAAGTGTTGTTTTAACATGTTTACTTCTGTACAAGACATAGATAAGGATGGGTTTGTTATTGTATTTATTAAAAATATCTAAAAAAAATAGCATATATTACTGGGACTAAAGTTAGATATTGCAAATGAGAAAAAACAAGTGCAAATACAAAACCCAATTAAACTATTGTTTCAGTATATTAGCAATTTTATTGATATCTAATAAATAAGCAAGACCCTTTGTTTACAGCTGAGTTTCTCAAGAGTACAGAAGGCACTTCAATAGGAGTTTATGGAAATTCATTAATCAGGATTCATCCCATTAGTCTGACTTGCAGTTTCTTTGCTTTGTTTGCTTTAATGCGTAATATAAGATGAAGCCCTTTACCAGGTTAGAAAGGAAGTCATAGTAATCATTTAAAAAATGGTGTAAACATCAGATTCACTGAACCATAATTATACACACCAAACTGAGCTCTCTGTATGTTTTGCGTGTGTATTACTGAGAAAACTCTCTGTACCTATGTGTATTTTATTGTAAGCAGCTATAGCAAGGACTATCACCTCACCGTACAAAATAGGTCATTCCACCAGGATGAAAATATGGCTTCTTCTCCAAAGAACTTGTACCGCAGTTTTCACTAAACACTCAATGACTGTAAAAAAATAAGGGCCTTGATAGTTCTTATTTTGAACTGGAAATTGGTATTTGAAACTCCATACGGATTTTTTATAAAGAAATTTCTGAAGTTAATTGCTGGGGAAAAACAGCTTTAATCCAAAAAATTTAACATGGACCCAAACATGACAATCCAAACAATTTGTCAGCTCATGTCCGTGATTGCTACTAGAGAAACAAACACAAAAATTGGCCCATGATATTTATTTTAGACACAAAGAAACAGACAAGATACTCCATATATTTAATGTTTTTATTTTCAGCAAAATACTTCTCATTTTACTACAACCAACTGGATCAAAACATGCATTCTTATCACATTATCATAAACTCAGAAGTTGCTTCAGTAACATAGAAGATAATTTAAGGATAGCGGTTTCAAAGGAGGGGAGGAATGCCTGCTTTGAAATTATTGCAAAATTTTTAGGAGGGAGAGGAAAGACACCTTGCAACAGCAAGGAGGAGCAATACTGTTTTGGAATTTTAGGATATAACTCGAAATGCAAAAAATTGAAGCAAGTCCTGAAGCAGCACATTCATGCAGAATATTACAGCAGAAGTGTTTTGCCTTCGTGTGACTGTAGTCATTGCTGTTTCTGAGTCTGAGCCAGATTGCATTGAACCAGCTCAAATGTTAGTCTAGTGCCTTCTATTACTTCATCATCTGAGGTTCATATGGACACAGCTCATGCGTATATGTCCTAATCGAAGAGGGTTTACATATTAAATTTAATATTTCCAGCTTCTGGTGTGCCCATTATATTTGCTGACTTTTCCCACCTCAAATTTTCTTCTATAGCTGTTTATTCTCCAGATCAAATAGATTATGCTAAAAACAGTCGGCACCACTCATCATCAACAAAAATATTATGCAAAGTTGACTGGGGAATCATTTACTATTGGTAAAACATTCTGCGCCCTTTTGTAGAAGGTCTTTTTCCAGGATTTTTTTTAATATGCAAGTGACTTTAGGGAACTGGAAGCCAAATTCCAGTAGCAGTCAGGAAGAAACTTTTTATGTTGAGGATGGTGAAACACTGGAACAGGTTGCCCAGAGAGGTGGTGGATGCTCCATCCCTGGAAACATTCAAGGTCAGGTTGGACGGGGTTCTGAGCAACCTGATCTAGTTGAAGATGTCCCTGCTCATTGCAGGGGGGTTGGACCTTTAAGGGTCCCTTCCAATCCAAAAAATCCTATGATTCTATGATTGTCTATCTTATTTACATTAGGCAACTCTGAAGACAGGAAATAAATCACACAGTTCTCATGCTGTTCTATGCATGGGTTCTGTGCAAGGAGTTTGAAAGCTAACTATTACAGAATGTAGTTTTACAAAAGAAGGCACTTCCTTAAAAATATCTGCTATTGGATTTTTTCTTTTCTTTTTATGGAGAGCAGGTACAGAAATCTATAAAGGCCTAGCACTGTTAACTAAGTTTTGTTCTGCCTCCTGCAATGTCAATATGTTGTTTTGAGTTCCAAGATCAAAGTTCTCATTATTGTTTATAGCGATGAAGAAGAACGCAAAATCAGAAACAGGGCTTACAGAGCTTATACTTCAAACTAGCTTTATTATTATTATTGTTGTTAATATTATGTCATAAAGAGGAGTCCTTTTGTAAAAATGGCTATATGCAGCTCCATCTTAACTGTATTTCTGCAGGTTTTCAAACTAGTGAAAAGACTACTATACTTGGGGTCAGGGGGAGGAGGGGGAAGCCATCCATTCTCGCCTTCCTGCTATTTCCTATTCACTATGAAAGAAAATTAATCTACAATTAGAGCAGCCATTCACAGTTCTGGTTAATTGTTCCCACCTCCACAGACCACCAGTACAAACCCCAAAGGTTTTTGGAAGGACTGACAATACTTAAGTGAGCAAGATCAGGCAACACTTTTAATTCAACAAAATGAGTCAACTCGAAAGCGTGCAGCTGAATTCCAGAGACAGAGTCTACTGTCAGTCTTCCATTGGAGCATAAATACACATTCAAGTAAGAGAAAGAGGACATTTAAATAAGCACACATAATTGCAAAGATCATGATGCTCATTACAGCACCTGCAAGAGAGAAGATGTAGGAGATGTTTGCTGTCATATTTCAATATAATCAGAAATCCACTGGATTCAGCTTTTTCGTTATCTGCTTTGATTATCACAGGGTGATTTGGCTCAAAGTCTAGTGCTAGATAATAATCCTCGGTTTCTTAAAAAACAAAGTTTCTGTTACTAGTCCTGTTGGAAGGAAATGTTAAGACCATGGATTGCTTTCCACTTACTTCTGCTATTGGAATGAAACTCCACACTCCTGAGAATACAAAAACCCCTGAAATCACAGTCCGTTTCTCTGAACATTTCTTCATTTTTCTTAAAATGGCCCTAGGCAGATGACAAACTGACAGACTGGCACAGCATCTTGCCTGGAAGGGAACTGTGTGGATGACTCAGTTGTTCATTGGATAGTTTTAGACTTTCAGAGAGAGAGAGAGAGAGAGAGAGAGAGAGAGAGAGAGCGCACCAGTTTCTGAACTGCCTCTGCAATAGCTCTTACCTATCCAACATTTCCTCTCCATTTCTTTCAGTGCTATATTGTAGCTCACTACCCAACCTTGATGGCTCAGTAATAAGGCAGAGAACTATGGTTCAGCATCCTACTCTTCCACAGAAAACAAAAGACCAGCTTCAGCTCACTTGGGACAATTTCAGCTCTGCTGAAATTTCACACTGATGAAAGTCACCTAACCAGGTCATTCATACTCTCATTAGGAAAAGCAGTTCCCACTTCAGATCCTTCAGAATCTTCCCAGGAATAGCAATCACTTCTTTTTAAAAGCTTAAAGTGCATTCATGTGACAACAAAATAAAACAAACAAACACACAAAACCCACCACCAAAAAACCCCCAAACAAGCAAACCAAAAGAAAACCAAATCAAAACCAAAACAGTCCTGCCAAGATAGCAATGTTGAAAATACAGCTAATAGAGACTGCCTTTCTTCAGAGGGCAAAATCTGTTGGGCCCTGAATGCCAGCTGAGTAGTTACAGTCCTTTTAATCATCACAGTGTCAGCAGCTACCTTCATTCCTGAGCTTAGTTACAGGGGTTTTTTTTTTAAGTTCTGTACCAAATAATAAAACAGAACTTCAGTCAGTTCTCTTTGCCATGAAAGCATTGGGATTTTGTGAAACTGGAGGGAGAGATTATACTGTATGTAACAGTCTGGGAGAGGGCTTACTGATCACTTCTTTGTAAATGGATGAAATCCCATTGCTAGCTTCTTTTGCTCATTTCTGTAGGGCATTGCAAAGCATAACAAACCACCACAGACCTTAGCGCAACAAGCCCACCAGCTTGGTGCAAGTATCAGTGCAACAGCAGGGACACTTAAAAGTAGGAGAGAAAAGACTGCGTTCGTATATCATAGCATACATGCCATGAACTGTTCATGAACTGTTCACCAGCAGAGATCTTCAAGGCTGACGAATGTGTGTAGCATGCTGGAGTGTGCATGAACAGTTGGAGAAGACAACTGTTGTGGCAAAAGTGATCCATGTCGTGGAGTAAAAAAAGAGGCTTCTTAGACATCATAGACCTCCTCTTCCATGGTATGACTGACCTCTCCACGAAGTTGGTGGAAGGTGTTGCGCCTCAGGATCTCCCAGCCACGGTGAGAACTAGTCCTGGATGTGCTCCGTGACAATGACAGACCAGACAGTTCCTTCTTGTACAGGATGTTCCTATTGATTTCCATCTTTTCCAAACCTTTGTCATAGTTATCCCGATCCTGAGCCTTAAATGCTTCTGTGTACCGCATCACCTTGTGTTTGTTGGGATCAACCCTGTCTTCAACTCTGTAAGAGGATTAAAAAACAAACTGAATGAAGTAGAAATGTGCCAGTTTATCAACAAAACCAAGCAGCCACAAGAAGCAGGCCCCTCCCAAAAATATCCCTACTGACCCAGACATTCCAGAAAATCTACACAGAAACAGGAAACTGATTATAGGCATGGTGCTAGCAGCTGCTAGCACACAATTATCTCTTAGACGTTCATCCCCATCATTGACTTCAGTACCCTTATCTGCCTGTGGTTTCCTATCCTTTAACTCATTTCCTAGTCATAATTTGCCCTTTCCATTTTGCCAGCTGTAAGCTATTGGCAGACCTACCCCACCTGACTCTAGCTCCAGATCCTTTGTATATACGCATATACTCATCCACTTCCTTTGTTCTTGCCTTTCCTCCTCTGATACTCCATGGTTGCTAGCCTCCGGATGCCACTTATCTTTTGCTGAACTTTTATTTAACTGCTCCACTTCCACCAATCCTTCTCTACATTACTTATAACTTGTCTTCTGAAATACTGTCTCACACTATATACAATAAGCATACATTTAATTTGACAGAACTAGATCACACCAACACTCTTTTCTCATAGCATCCAATGAAGAATTGTTGCTGGGATATTGCTCTTGCAAAGTAAATTCTGCACCTTGGATGGAAGGTGTTGCATATTGGTACCACTTTGGATCTGCTTGTTCTGCCCAGCAAACCTGAAAATCCAGAACGTTCATTTCTCTGCTAAAACCTGTAGAAAGTCCTATTTCATACAGCCACCACTCCCCCTTCTGGCTTTATCAGCAAAAGATGACGCAGTTAGAAAACACACGTGCCCAAACAAAGTTTAATCTTTTCTCACCCTGGTATAAATATTGATTAAAATCAGAAATAATGAGGAATCTAGTGTTATTTAGACTACAGATAATTTGTTTGTTTCTTATTTCAGTGCCTAAACTGAAATCCTGGACCCAAGACTTTGCTACCTGATGCAATCTTTGCAAAGTATAATATAGTTACTAGGTTCACACCAGAAAGAAATCTTGCCTTTAATTATTCCTATTCTGTTTTTGAATCATCTGTAGTGCAGTTCATTGCTGCTGAATGCCTAATTGATTGATTCTGCTTCTGCCATTTCATGCATCTGATAGACAGGAACAGCCAACGAAGAACAGCAGTGAAGCTTTGTGATAGTCATTATAAGAAATCTGAAAGAAAAATTCAGGCCTTATAACTCATGCAATTTCTGGGGTCTGTCTGCTGTGACTGCTGGATAAGAAAACATCAGCTGATTTCACAAGGAATTGCACAGCAGAGCTTTCTGAGGGGAACAGTGCTTGTCTATCAATCACAGACAGAAAACAGATTGGGGTCTGTATTCTGGAAGGGAAGGACTCCAAGACCTCCTCCCCAGGCCACTGGAAAGGCTCTTTATTAACATCCATACATTGGATTCTTCTTCTGGGATCCTTACGTGCACACACTAGAAGAGAACTCACCTGAGATACCATCGGTCTCCTAGCCCATACTCCCGCCCACAGATTCCAGAGCGAGGCCAGAGACAGCGTGGCAGTTTCCGCTCCAGCATGACAGTAGTAGCGACAACCTTTAGAATCAAAACAAAGAAAGAACTCGGATGAATTAGAAAAAAAATCACTCTCTTTCAAAATCACCAGTTTCATGAGTACTGACCCATCACCGTACTTCATTACAGCTCCATATGTAACGAAGAAAAATCATAGAGTCAATACTCCGTTTATTATAGGGCAATTCACTACTTTAGTCCTAACTGTGCCATGTGGTGCTTAGGGACATGGTTTAGTGGTGGACTTGGCAGTGCTAGGTTAACGGTAGGACTTGATGATCTTAAAGGTCTTTTCCAACCTAAACACTTCTATGATTCTATGGTTTGAGGAAGCACTGGTGCTCTTAAAACACTGTTAAATTTCTTTCCTTTCATACCTGATGACAATGAGTAGGGTAATTAATTTGCAAGCTAGAGAAGAGGACAGTATTTATATCTGCATTAACTATCATCAGAACTTACCAATGTGGCCACACAACTACATTTAACCATGTGACTTATTGCTTTTTCATAGAAAAATACTAGGAAATGGATTTCCTGTTGAGCAGCTATATAACTGACCTGGTTGAATTTTTTTGCCTTTTAAGCAAGAGAGTCAGGCCAACTTCTCTTAATGGATCTAAAGACGTTACTGACCTACTTGTAATCATAACCTTGCATTCTATCTCCCCTCAGTCAATCCCTATAATTATAATTTAACTCTCAGTTACACAGAAATGTGATTTTTAAAAAAGATGCAACTTTAATTCTATTTAACAAGAGATTACATGTGTAAGGAACAACCAGCTAGGGAGACACAGGATGGACGAGAAAAGCTGGATGGGCTTCTAGCTGCTATTTGAAATAAGGTAGGAATACCCTCATAGCAAAGATATACTAGAAGACAGTTTCACATGGGAAGATGTGCAGAAGAGTAGTCTTGCACTTAGACACTTCAGACTCATAGAAAGGATGAAAGAAATTTGGTGGCTGATGTACAGAAGCTGTAAAAGAGAATTAAAAGGACATGGCTTATCCTATTAGCCCCTGAGAAAAGTCAAGGCCAAGGAGAGGTTTTTAAGTACTTCCTTTAGAGCATGGATGGCAGAATAAGTAATTGCTCTGTCTAGCACATTTTCCCTGGACAACTTTTCCCCGGACAACTTTTCCCCTTCTTTATTCAAAGTGAACACCCTACCACCTAAATTAAATTACCTGGGCTCTCCAGAGCTCATCCCGCTCATGGGCCACTCTCCAGTGGGTATCACCCATCATGGCAATTAACAAGTTGAGCATAAGGAGGGTGGCAATGATGGCAAAGGCAAAGTATACCACGCTGTACATAAAGGGCAGGTCCACATCATAGTTTGCAGGGCCATCAATGATAGTGAGGAACAGCTCAAAGGTGGTGAACAAGGACATGGGATAGTTGTAGAACTGCCCAAGGTTTTCAGGGTTCTCCGTCTGGAAGATGATGTAAAAAGCTAGAGGAGAGCAATGGGGAAAAAAGCGAGAGAGAGTTTAACAACGAGAATCACATTCCAAGAGCAACAACAGGGTCCTAAAAAGATGCTGACAACACAAAGTGGTCTGGGAAGGAGCTGCATGTGTTTCTATGCTAGTGCAGTACCCAGCATAACAAAGACAAATCCCTTACTAGAATCACTGGTCTCCATTATAAAATGACTCACAATTACTTTGATTATTTATTTGTTCTCAAAATAATGATCTTTTCTTCTTCAAGGATATAATAAAGCTATGTGTGTTAATCTCATTTTCCAAAGACAAATATCATAAATGCAGTATGTTTTTAAACCTTGACTTACATATATGTGGAATTATCTGGATTGTCCTAATTTCTATTACCCTGGAAAGAGTAAGAATTAAAAACCAAACTCATGAGAACAGAAATCAGTACTGTAAAGTGACCATGCTCAAAGAAATAGAAGCTATACATTATCACCACCTTTGCCAGCTAACTCAAAGGGCAACCTGAGAGTAAATCAAACCGCACGCACTTAATTCATACTAAAGAAGTTGGCAGGGGTAACATAAAGCTGTTTTCCTTTTGTAGACTCACCTGATGCAAAGCCTAGTATCACCACAGCCATGAGCCAGCAAAAGCGCATAAGATCTCCAAATATCATCTGTAGAGCAAAGACAGCCACCATAAGGCCCAACTGTTCCACCAAGCCACAGTGCAAACCTATGTAAACCATTTTCCAGATTCTAAGACTATGAGTGGACTAAAGGAAAATTCTGCACTAAAGAGAGAATGTGAAAGTCCCAAACCCTCTGTGCAGACAAGAACTTGTCCATTTGTCATTAATGCTAGTCCTGAGGGAGAAAAAGTATTCCTTCTGTTGTCCCTATCTGCAAAGAGGTATCAGGATGTGTGTAACAAGCCCATATTTGTTTGTGTCTTATACCTTCTGGATCATGATGGTAAAGGGTCCAAGCATCTGGAAGCCTCGTGCGAAGTACATGACATTGCACCATCCTAGCACCAGGGCAAAGGACATGGGCACCACCTCACCAGTTGTGCTGGTGAGACGCATCACCATGGTTACTAGAATCATGCACGCATATGTGATGCTGCAAAGGAAGAAGAGACAGAAAAAGTTCAGTAAAGGAATCTTACCCTCTTTTTTCTTTTCTTTTCAAAAATTCCAAGACAGGCACATATAGCCACCAGTCCCATAGGCAGAGACCTCTCAGCACTATCAACTCTACCTGTCCACTTGCCTGGCTTCCTACACACCAGTTGAGCCAGTAAGAGAAGTAAATCAAGAGAAGGAATACTCTAAAAGAATGGAGAAAGTGACTCATCTGGCAAAAGACAGCAGTGGGGAAAATGAGAGACAATATATCTATTAGACTTAAAAAGTGATGTACTTACACAATTATGTGAAAAGGCCCTCCTAGGATGGTTTGTCCAAAGTATTTTGCTGCTCCAACTCTAAGGATATCTGGGATCTAAGAGAGACATCTTATTGACTTTAGGACTTAGATGGATTCTATTATACTATTAAATGTCATGGTAACCACCAATATTCACAGGATCTGGGGGCCACTGCATCTGCTTTGTTTGCTAGTTCACAGTTTGATTTCTATATTACTTTAAAAACTGCATGATTGAGTCAAATGGGCCCCTCTCAGGATGTGACAGAGATTGCTGGAAAATCTAAGAATGCTTGGGCAGATTGAGAGACTTTGGTATGTGGCAGAGAGGTGTTGCAGCACAGAGCTGTGAGCCTGAAGTTCATCTAGATTACTGAGAAGAGACCGGACAAACAGCTGAGCCTCAGAAGTGAAGACAAAAAAGACCTTCTTGGGGAATCAAAGGAGTTTCAGACTCACTGTGTTAGTTGTCGTGTAGCCCCAGAGTCCTGACCAAACAAAGGAAGAAGGACCTGTCCTTCTGGAACATATATGGGCAGAGAAAAAGCTGTTTACAAGCCCCATTTTATTTCAGTTCACCCTGGCATCATCATTTGAGTTTTCCCATATAAAAGTTTCAGTCTTCTATTTCATATTGTAATAAAATTGAGTGGGGGATGTATTTGTTTCAATTTAAAGAACTTTTGCCTTTTTTTTGGAGAGTTCATGGTAAGGAGAATACCTAAACATGTTCACGTCAGAACTCTGGTTGAGTAAGGCTCCTGTTATAGGCCCATACAGTCACTGATCTCCAGTTAAATATACTTTTCTGTGTACGCACAAAAATTAGTTCAGCCAGCACCCCTAAACACATGAGTATTTAGGGGTGCTGGGTGAAGAATCTCTAAGAATCTCATTCAACAGCTGGGATTCAGCTGGACCCACAGATGGTGCTAACGGGAACTGTGGCATTACCCTGCAGATAGCATTTGATAGCATAGCCAGTCCTTCTAATTGCTTCTTCCACACCTGGAGTCTTACTGTTGAAAGTGTTTATTGCCATAGGCATATATCAAAGCACTTAGACTAAGCAAGTAACCCCTACCAAGTTGTGAGCGCAAACTCATGTTTGTCTAGTAAGTAAAATCTCTCTTGATTAAACTCGAGACTATATAGCTCATTGTTTCTCTTACCTCAAGGATCAAAATTACTACAGCTCCAATGACTGTGATCAGCTCTCCCACCAGCCTCAGCTCATCCTCATATGTCATATATGATTCCTGGGAAAAAAAAAAAAAAAAAAAAGGAGCGAAAGGAAATTAAAATTAAATTTTAAAGGGAGTGAAAGGAAATTAAAAAAGAGGATGTGGGAAGGAAGGCCCACTGTTAGTATAAACACGTTATAATAAACATGACTAGGCCTGACAAGGCCACAGGAACCAGCCCAGCCCCAGCAACGGAGAACAGAGCATACCCTGTGTTCCTTGCTGACAGAGGTCAGCTGGTGGAAAGAGAGAAGGAGGACAGCTGCAATAGCTGGCAACTGGGAAAGACTTGGACTTTCCAGTTAAGTAGGTTAGATCAGAGTTGCCCAATGCTGCCTATGGTGCCCTGACTCCTATAGACACAGTACCTGCAGCATTTTCTGGATATAGACTGTATTGTCTCTGCTGCTTGTTTTGTTGCCTATTCGGGGTTTCAATGGTCGGTAGACACAGCACATAGTGAAGCAGACCATGTAGAGTATATAGAATAAAGCCAGGAAACAGAAATAGGGACGACCATACATATTCCACTTCAGGCTCACCAGCTCCTTCACAGGTGTTAGGTCCAAGATCTGGCGTGCCTGAGAAAGATGGAATTAGTTGCCATAAGGACATTTGTTTATAAGCATCATTCACACTGTTTCCTAGGAGAATGTTAACAAACTATTCTCACCTACTCTATTCAGCATTAGGAAGCTGAATTTATTTTGCAAAAATAGAATGCTCAAGTGGGTTTGGATTTGCTCAGTTTGCCAGTAAAGAGCTTTGAAAAAAAGTAAGAAATATATCCTGCAGGCAACAGCTTTTAAGTACTGTGGGAAGCGCGAGAAGCATGTTTGATACTGGACTGAGTTTGTTGTCTGTGTAGGCCTGGATGCATATAAACACTTGAGACATACCTATGATCTATGTCCGTGAAAGCAAATATATGAGGATTTGTTACAGAAAATAAAAGGTATTATTAGTAATTAATTAATTATTATTTTTCTATTAAGATATATGCATATTAGGGGTGGGCTAACTTTACAGTATCAGAAAGTTTATAAATCCTGTGAACTCTAGGGATTCAAATATGTACAAAACTACTTCAATTCATGAATTGTCTTTTACTGTAACTGTAATCAATTTTGAAGAATATTTTGTGTTAAGCAAGACAGCTCAGTGGACTTTAGAGCAGACAGATACTCTCCTCTGCACAAAAATACATCATTTTTAGAACATAGAATTGAAAATAAGATAATTTGGATTCTATTTTCAGCTACAGAAAAAAGATTCTGTGCAACCACAAGGTTGCACAACCACAAATTCACTTAGATTTTTTTTCTCCAAATTGGAGTTCTGCATTTATACATGTAAGATAGCATTGGTTTCAACAGCTATTTCTATCAACTTCAGTAGCATTTGTGGAAACTCTTAATCTCTAGGAAACATATCAAAAGGTCCTTTAGATCATTAGCTCTCTTTGAGAAACTGACACTGATATTACATTGATTTAGCAGGCAACTAAGATGACTTTGGAAAGATTTCCAAAGTTCCTTTACTTCTGTATAAATGCAGCCTGTTAATGGACTGGATTTTCAAAAGTTTTCACCATTCAGCTATGATGATAAAAACTGCAGTATATCCACAGTGAGATACAGTGTGAAAAAAAACAGGCTCTTTCAACTTACTTCCTTTAGATTGTTTATATTATATTCAAAGTTTGGGTGCTTCTTTTTAGAATGTCAGTGGTGCAGCTCAAATACCTGTAGAAGACCACATACATTTCCAGGAATAAAAAGAAGCTTCAGTGAGCATCTCGCATGATATGAAAAATAGTGATGCTGCATAAGTTGGGGTTGTGTTTCTGTCAAAGATCTGCATATATCCACTCATACTGTAGCTGAGGAATTCTATACAAAAAGAAAGATTCATCCAAAAAAAATTGAGACCATAGTTTTAGAAGTGACAAAGAGGCTCTATAAAAAGTAAGAGCAGTGGAGTTATGAGCACTGGAGGGAAGAATCCTCTCCTATCATACAATTCCATTTCAAAAACTAACAGGAAGAATCCAGAAATTTTCTTAAGTGCCCTCATGGTTGATCTGGTTTATTTGCACACATGCATATAAAGGACAAAGAAAATATAGTGAGCTGATATGGAAAAAAAAATTCAACATCTTTTCCTCTGTTGAACATTGCTAATCTATGCCTCTGAGTGAATCTATTGATTTGCTGCTGGGATGACAACTATAAAACTTGGAAAGATCAATGTCACTCCACTCTTTTTAACTGTTTTCCTAGGACAAGATGAAATTGTGGCTACATGAACTATCTAATAAATGTCATTACTTCTTCCTACAAAATTTGCCTCATCATTGTATCACTACTAGAGTAGTGTACACCTTAGAGTATCACTACTACAAGTAACCCCATCACATAACTTTAGGCACCTAAAGGAGGTATCTTCATTAGTGATATGTTTATCCTAAGATTTCTCTCCTTGTAGGCAATAGTGTCCTACAGACTGCCATTCAGCTCACTGTCTAAATCGCTCTTTGGAGATATTTAGTTACTTGCATCAACCACATGTAAAACTTAGGGAATCTGTATTCCTTAATTAAACACCTCGGTTGGTGACAAAAATTAGATGGGATTAATCTAGGCCAAGTGCACTTCTTTAGCTTAATTTGTCCAATATGAACACACAATATTGTGTGCAAAAAAGCAATCACTCTCAAGCCCACCCAAAACTAGACCCTCTGCTTAGTAACCTAGTCTGTGAAGAAAGAATGAACCACATGGGAAAGATATTAATTTTAGTATGTAATGCACTATTGGGATGTATTCAACACTGCAGTGACAAGAGCACTATGTTGATATGAATAAAGTGGAAGAGAGAATATTAGGGTCTTTTCATACGGAGTTCTTTTGAAAAAAATGGCCTGTGATTCCCCAGTGGTCATAAACTACATAGAGTCCCACTGCAAGGAAGTATGTTCCACAGAAGTAACAAATGTTATTTTCAAAGTAGATGGATGATACTGACTCAGATTATCATGGCCTCCAAGAACTGCAGTAGTTGAAGAGCTAGATCTCTACTTTGGAATCCAATGGTTCACCTTGAAGTATTTTCAAAACAAAATTTTCTTTTTCATTCAGTTATAAGCCATATTCTTTTAAAGTGAAATAAAACAAAGATATTTTGTTTATTAGCACCTGCAAGCCCAGAAAATCAGCATGGAGTCTTTTTGTGTTTTTCTGTCATCTCATTATAACTGTTTAGGGTCCATTCCCAATCTGGAACAAATCAGTATAGCTGAACTGAAGCTATAATTGTAATGGTTTCCTACAGTTGAAGAGTGAGCCTGTAGTCCTTTGTCTGTCTTCCCTATGTGGGAGTGTAATTTCTATTGATGTAAGCAGAATACGTAAATACTCGAAGTCTAGAAACAGGACTATGGCTGGTATGTTTATGAAGGATCAAAGTTTGCTTTGTAGGTCAAGGGGCTCGGTCTACTCCAGAGATAGTCAAAAGCAGTTGGATTCAGCTACTTTAAGGCAGTCAGTGTTATTTCATTTGCAGTTTCTCTACCTATAAAAAAGAGAAGAATTTATTTGACCGTTCTCACAGAACATATGCAGGGTTCACATGAGCAATAAGCTACTTTTCCAATAATCTTTTCTGAGGTTGCCAACCGAGCACCAAAATGTAAACAAGGCCTTTTCAGTAAAAGGGAAACAAAGGCATATATATAATTGATTGGAAATTACCCTCAGTTCTGATGGCATCTTGAGGGTAAAACAAAAGACTAACAACTAAAATTTAGCTGATAAACCTTTGAAATGTTTTTGTTGTGTGTGGGAACATAGAACTGAGGATGACAGAATATTCCTGTTAGTACAGCAATACATGTCTTTTGTATCAGATGATTTGGGATAAGAAAATTGGAACATTTTTCCAAATGAGATTAATACTTGTCTAAAGCTCCATGGATTATGTAAAAATATTATATTTTAAGTTTCTGCATTATCATCTCAGTGATAATTAATTGAATCATCTATATCAAGCCTTCAGCTTCTGCTTAGAAGACTGATGCTTAGAGCATAAGTAGGACAAACAGGGTGTACTTTACACCTTGCTTATGAATTTGACCCACACACTTTATTAAATGCTTCTAGACCTACTTCCTATTGTAATGTTTAGGGGACTACTGCAATAAGTGAGAAGGAGATGTAAGTCAAAGTGGCATGAGTGGGTTACTTTAAAGGAAAACTTCTTATTGCACTCTAGATGTTTTCCTTCTTTTGCTACATTGCCCTGTTTCCTCTAAGTCAGCCAAAGACAGATTGCGCAAAGTGCAAGGAATATGTATGTTTCAGTAAATGGACATGACATGACTCTTGAATGGCCTAAGAAATATCCTAAATGATCAAAAGTGAAAGATAATAAACCTAGCTAGATAGCCTTAGGTGTTCTGTTTTGTGTAGAAGTCAGTATTCTAGAATTCTTTGCATAGGAGAGTAAATTTCATTTTCAAAAGGATGATATAAGTTCAGAAGCTTACTATAATCTTCCTGTAGCTTAGTTCCCTTCTATTTTTGCCACTTTTCATCCACTTAAGGGTCAGAAAATACATCTTAGTACCTATTTGTGTATGCATCCCCCTTAACACAAGAGGAACCTGCTTCTGATTGGGGCCTAAAGATGCTACTCTAGTCCAATACTGGACTGGGAGGGTATGATAGGATGGGGTGACACATTGCATTCTTCTAGAGGAGACAGCAAACTTTTTGGACCAAACGTATGTCAGCTATAAAAAAATAATTACTATTTATGCATGCAAAAATTGCAATTACTCATATTTAAGAGCATTCTGGAAAATAAATCATATTATCTCATGGTATTTGGGGGCATCTTATCCTCTGAAATTAGGAATCTTGGATCTGCATGCACTATATGTTTTGGGATAAGACAGAGGCACAATATTCTTCTTTCTTTTAGGATTATGGTTTAGTCTTCCAGGCAACTTCTAAGTTGTTCTATTTTTTTGACATAGACTTCTTTCCCCTGAATTTCCATATGTATCACCACATATAGAAATTTAGAGGATTTTAAATAAAAGCAAATGAGATTTTCATAGACTTCCTCCACATTGTGCAAAGCTCTCCAGTAGCTGAAACTTTTGTTAGATAAGTTTGACTAAAAGTTTTGACTAAATAGAAATAATACAGGATGGGTAGAATTGTGCTAATTAAACTGTCTTCTGATGCATTTCCTGTCCAGGCGATTACAACTGATAGGGTAGTGTACCTTGAAAGTCTTAAGCAGATCTGTCTAAGCTTGCCATTACGCTCTGCTATTTTTATCTTAGTGATCCCTTTGCAAGTTTTTGAGCCTACAGCAGAGATAATTCACCTACTTTGTTTTAAGTCATAACCTGGACAAGCAATGTCATTAAATGAAGGGAAGAACAATAATGAGTGCTTTTAAAATGCATTCCAGTTTAGGATTTCTGAACAGTCATGTCTCACAGGGACATTGTGAGAATTAATCAGTATCACAGTTATAGAAAGCTACTTGCTAGAGCTACTCTAGAGATACTTGTTACTGATATCTTTGAGCCTGGCGAAAGAGAGAGAACCCTTTGCTGAATCACACAATGTCATTTCCTGTAGCTTGCTCATACAAAGTTCTTTCAATCATCTGCAAGTTTCATACCTCAGAAGAAACTGTGTAAAGCATCAGATGTAGCCAGATCATTAAAAAGCTGCTACATTTCATGTATTCCCTGCAGCACATGCTACAAAGTCCTTGCTCTATGGATAATATCAAAGAGCTTGAACCTTCAAACTCATCATTCTTCTCCTTTTATAATCACCATGGTCTGCACATAGAAAGCATGTGGTGCCCACAGTACCTCTCTCTTCTTGGTTGAGACAATGAGCTCAAGGAACGACTGATCTTCTGCCCAGGAGTCAATCTCTGTGAGATCATAGAGCACAGTGGTCAAGGGGCCAAAGGACCAGAGATTGTGCTTCCGCTTCTGCATAAGGTATTGAAACATCTGAGGAGAAAAGAAGGGGTTGGAGGACATCAGAAGTTTTCTAGTATATAGTGTGTTTGCAATGAAAACAAATAAAGTTGTTAAACCCCCTTAATTAAAATGTATTTTCCCTGAACTTTGTAGCTGTGGTTCTCATATCTCTCAGGAACAATTATAGCAGGTTAAGAAGTGGAAGAACTTTTTCTGACTCCCATTTGATTAATTAGCTTATGCTTGAGGTAAAGGATGAGTGATTTCTATTCTAAATTCTAATCAAACTGCTAAGTTTTTTGACACAGTTATACATCTTGACAATTTCATATGGAATTATATGTTGATTAGAAAAAAAAATTCTTTTATACTCTTCTACAAGTTATCAGGAAAGAGGTGTGGCAAGGGAAATGATCCTGTCCTTTGTGGATCTACAGAAGAAACACTAACCACCTTTGTCTTTTTGTTAAGGGGAAGGATGAGCATTTACATTAAATATTGAATTCTTGACTATGAACAAATGTCTGTGGATACCTTAAGAAGTTTCCTGTGTGTCACATTTAGGGTAATGAAATCTAGACAACAAAAACAATAATTTCAGTCAGAGTTTTTAAAAAATTACTTGGAGTGGATCTTTCTGTTAATACCTGTTTAACTCAAATGCTTCAAAAATTGGGTCAAAAAATCTATTCTTTAAGTACTCATTTCTTTCATTAGGATAAAGAAACTTCTTATACAGGTTTTCTGGTCCTACATGAGACTTCTGGCAAAATAAAAGAAGGACTTGTTATGTATCTTCTACCCACTAAAAACATGCACAAACTCGCTTGGTCTGGATAATGTTATTTCAAGTTCTCAGTTTCTGAATAATCTCTTTTGTATGGAGGCAACTGTGTCACTTAAACTCACCACAGTGTTGCCCTCAACTCCAGCCAGTTTGAATGGAGTAAGCCCCTCATTGTTAGGAATCAATTCAAGTGATCCTGGTCCCTCTTTTTTCCTGTCATAGGAAAGTATCAGGCTGTACATGTGGCAGGCAAATGTCTTATTAGGTTGGAGAACCAGGATGTGAAGAACAGTGTTACCTATGAAGGAAGCAGACCAGATAAGGTATATGGAATAGCCCAGCCCTGTGCAAAGACTGGCAATTGACTGGTGCCATTAACGGTGGCTTTCATTTTCCTCACATCCTTCATCCCACAGCTGTTTGTAATGAGAGAAAAATATGTGCATGCACAGATGACAGAGTCTGATTTCAAGTGTCCCCATCCACTGTGTGCAATTCACTAGGCCCCCCAGCACATACCCAGATAATCTTGAGCTCTAATGTCAGCTCCATTTTCAATGAGCAACTGTACAATTTCCTCATTTCCCACACAGGCAGCAAATGATAAAACATGCTCTCCTGCAAAGAAAGGAATGGGGAGAAACAACATTAAGACCCCAGGAGGCAGGAGAAGTTGAAGCACACTGAGGGAAAGCTATCCATGCTATGAAGCCAGAGGTTATGAAAGGGTTACTTCAGGTAGCCTGTAAATTTCCTGCCCCACTCCTCATCCTACCCAGAAAGGAAAAGAAGACCTGCCCCACACAACACTAAAAGGAAGAAGAATTCTTTTCAGATTATCTTCATAAAAAGGTTGACAAGTAAGTTGCAGTATATGTTGCTGGGAAGAAATTAAATTATAATTCTTATGCAATATATATTTTTGTATATATGCAAATATATAAAATGTGTATGATTTATGTATTTGTATTTATGTAGTATTTACATACTCAGATGGAGTCTTACTGTCTGCTAAAAGGTGTGTGACTGATGACATTTGGAGACAGGAGCCTCTGCTTATCCACTTTAGATGGGGACTAAAGCATGCCTCCCTTATATTCCCTCATCACTCTGCTGGTTCCCTCCCATAGCAGCAAGGCGAGAAGATAAGGCTGTACCAAAATAGAGAAGATTCTGGGAGCTGCGCCTGAAGAAGTGTCCAGTGGCCCGTGCTGTGCAGGCATTGGCCCCTCTCTTGAGTAAAGCCTTCACCAAAGTGATGTTCTGGTTCACTGCTGCAATGTGGAGAGCCGTCTGCCCTGTAAGACACAGAAATAAAACCTTGCCTTCCAAGAAAGCAACTTCAGGCTGATCAGTAGTCTGCAGTTCACATTTCGCTCATGGTAAATCTAAGTTTTTTGGAACTGCATCCATAGTGGCTATATGATTTAGCTTTGAAGTTATCCCTGCTGTATGCAGAAAGTTGGACTACAGATTTTCCAGAGGTCTCACTCTATTTAAATCTTTTACGAATTCATGGAAGCTGACTTTACAACCTGCCAAAAAAAACCCAACAGGATGCACTTTCTAGACTTTTTCTGGGGGAAAACAAGACATGCCACACTCTTCCAGGAAGCACACTGAAAGCTCATGTGTCTCAGAAAGGTCTATGCTTTCCTTCATGGGACATGAATGCCAGGTCAAGAAAAAGCTCCCAAAGAAGACTTGCTCTAAACCATCAAACTAAGTGTTAGGATTTTTAAGCCCCCATCATTATTATTTTAGTGGTTTCAGGATTCTGTCTGGCCTTTCTGTGTAGTCAATCAGAACCATTCTTTAAAAACCTGTCTCAGAGTCTAGAATTAAAAGCAGGGGCCACATTTTCTTTCAATCCCTATTGTTGGTCAACCAAAGAACCATTTTTTCTCCTTTCAGAGATGAGGTAGGTGTCCCCTTTGTTACACATGACTATGGCAGAAAGCAAACTGTACATATCCTTGCAATCCCACTATAGCCAACAGGCCCACCTGTGGTTAAAGGTTTGTCAATTATGCATTTGCATGTTTGCACATGTATGTACTTGGGTTTAATATACTTCTGCCTTCCACAAATGGTCAGGAGCCATTTGTATGTTGGCTTTGCTATGTAACAGTTTAGGAATATATTGAACCAGGAACAGTATAAGCCACTTTCCTAAATGTACAGGTACTACTTCCTCCCTCCCCCTGCAGACAATCCTGCCCATCCTCATTCCCTGAGATGTTACCTTCATAGAGCTCTGATGTCATCCTCTCATTGACAAGCTCAGGAGCTGCTTCCATCAGAGTCACTGCAGCCTCTACATTATCATACAAGGCAGCTACATGAAGGGCGGTCTCCCCCACTGCACCTAAAAACAGTAGGAGAAGCATGTGAGCCATCTAGACATTCAACTATACAGGACAAAAGCAGAAATTAATTTATTGGGGTGAAGGATTATGGGAGGTCCTCCCTTGAGTACTGCCAGGTGCCACCTCATCATATGACATGGCAACAGCCACATAACTGCACAGACTCTGTCCTACACCCCATCAAAATCTGAAAGCTGAACAGAGGCTTCAGGTGTTTGTGACAGCAGACTTCAATGTGAAGTGAATGAGCACACAGCCCTTCCACTGACCACCTTCCACAGTAAACCACCTCCCTCGGTCCTTTTAGAAAAAAGGCCCATTCAAGCTGTAAACCTCTGATCTTCACCATCCCTTTAGGGTTTGACGAGCTCGCCAAGTTAGAAAACTCACTTTGTGGCAAAGCTGCTGACATACAGTTAAGTAGTTTGAGTCTGCTAATGCAAATGTTTTAGCAAACTAACAAACATACTACTCTACTCACTGTAGCAGGCTCTTGCCTTCCACAGAAAACCGCTTGTAACAAATAATTGAGTTACCTCTCTGATAGAAATCACATGTTCCATCAGTGAGAAGTTTCCTAATGGCTGGGAGGTTGTTCTCTTTGGCAGCCTGGAGGAGTGGGGATTCCCAGATCCTGTAGTCAAGAAAAAGTGGCGAATAAGAAACACAGTCAAACACATGGTGCCTCTCTCCAGAGCTAGCATGGCCTTTGCTTGAGACAGTATGTATCTTCCAGATTTTCACTGAAAGATTGGTAACGCACGCCTACCATCTGAGGTATTTTTTGAATGCAAAAAAAAGAACCGGCAAAAGCAGATAAATGCAGTGCTAAAAACCCAGGTAGTTCATCAATGCTTGACTTACTGATGCTTAACCATATGATGGCAGCAGAGGGAAAGATAGAAGAAATGAATAGCCAACTTCAAAATGTTTCTGGTTTATACAGCCCACATTTTGAAGCACAGAAGATGGTGAACGATGGGTCATTTGATTCCCCTCCTGCCAGTAGACTAGTTATCTCAGGAGCCAGAAAAAGCCAGTAGTTTTTTTACACAGCACAATAAATTAGAAAAGGATCAGCATCTGAATTACTCCCATAATGGATGGAAAAGAAAATGTACAAACAAGAATTCCCCCTGTGTCATAGCAATGCTTCCTATGGTACAATTAGAATGAGCTCTGAAAGGTAGTTCCTCATCATACAAAGTTATGAGGAAAAATCTGAAAGCTTAGCTATACCATTTTTTTCTCTGATGCTGAGAAAATTGAGGAAATTGTTAAGAACCTGAAACATATGCCTGTCCTGGGAAAGAGCATGCCATCAAACAAGCTCCAGACTGAATCGTTCACTTATAGTTGAAGAATGCCCTTGGGTCTTCCATGCAGCTCTGGGTTATTTCAGTTGATCCTTTGGGGCTGATGAAGAATTTACAAGTACAGTCATGAAACTTCATTACAGCAAGGTCCTTTGATGCAAACAGCAGGTCAAGGGAGGTGATCTTTCCCCTCTACTCAGCTCTGCTAAGGCCATACCTAGATTCCTGTGTCCAGTTCTAGGATCCTGAGTACAAAAGACATATGCAGCTACTGGAGAGAGTTCAGCAAAGGGCCACAAAAATGATTATGGGACTGGAGCATCTCTCATATGAGGAAAGGCTGACAGAGCTGGAACTGTTTAGCCTGGAGAAGAGAAAGCTCGGGTGGGGGTTCTTACCAATGTGTATAAGTACCTGAAGGAAGGGTGCAAAGACTTACCTGCAATATCTGCTTGCTCAGCATCCAAATAAGCTTTGCCAATGTTCAAAATAATGAGTTGGCCACCCAAAAATCACAAAAAAAATATAACAAAATCTACTAATTTGGGGTAAATATTTCTGTTATACTTGAATATTTTCAGATTTATCTTTTAATTCATAAAAAGTGTTTTGGGGTGGGTTTTTGATTTTTGTTTTTATTCAAATAAAGAATTCTAAGTATTCCAGGTTCAGGAGCTAAAGATTTAAGGGGAAGGAAGACCCTCAAATCCAAAGAAACAGCCTATGTCTCATGAATTTTCAATATGAAACAGAAAGACATTCCTCTCTCCTTATGTCCAAATAGGATAAGTTCAGTTTCAGATCTCTGTTCAGATGCAAATTTTGTGCTTTTATCTCACCTCTGCTTTCTTGTAGTAGTAGTACAGATGTTTAATTTGTTCTTAATTATCTAGCATGGCTCAGGTCAAGCTGTAATGTGATGTGGAATAAGTCTAAGGAACACAGTAGAACAATGACAAGTTCAAGCTGATACGAACAAGGAGAATGTCAGCCCTCATTTTCTTACCAGCCCCAGTCTCTCCTTTTACTACAATCTAACAACTGCCAATAGACTGGGTGTTAGTCACACACACACAAAAAGCTTGTGGGACAAATACATCAGTCAAACCATATAGCTGGAGATACATTCAATGCTTTCTCCTTGTGATGTCCCAGATTTCTTCTTTGTATTCTGGTATTATTTAGTTACAAGATTTTGGGGATACAGTTTATAAGGTAAATACTATACAAAGCAATAGGTGTTTTACATTGTGATAACACTGATGTTAGAATACATTATCTATGAATAAAACTCTATTATAAGCCACAAGAAAACCCACGTCAGAGAAAGAGAGAGAATATAAATGGCCCATTGCACAGAATGTTTTCTCAGAACTTGTGCTTCTTAGGTATAGGATAATTTAATAATAAAACCATAGGAAAACAGGCAACAAAAATTCTGTGGCTTACAGAAATATATATTTCTTGCTTTAAATTATTCTTTTATGATCAATAGAATCTTGAAACAAAAAAAAAAAATTATTTGATATGCCATTATCTCTGGATTTAATCCACCTGAAACATGCAAGTTCTGCATACCTTTATAGCAGTAAGATACTGACACACTTGAGAGAACTTGGGGGATAAAGCAAAACTAAGAGAAGTATCAGAATTACACAGATAAACAGGAATCATTTGAATAAGTGTAAATTAATGGGCATGGGCTACAAGTAACAAAAGCATAACTGAACATTATCTTTATCATTCCATAAAAGGAGCATTTCCTGTCACCAACAGCACCCCATTATCTAAGTGACTATAAACTGGACTAGAAAAATGCTGAAGAACAGAGGAGAAATAAAAGCATTCAGAATATAAAGAACCATCCTGAACAAAACAGGGAGCTGCTCTGAGATATTTTTACATGTCCTTCAAACTCTTAGCCTTGCTGCTTTGAGAAGTATTCCTTCTTTCGCTTACTCATGCATCAGTTGCTTTAGTCACTAATTACAAGATGATTTGATGCAAACATTGCATCTAGGATCAGACAAATAAGAACAAAATAAAGGGGCATTCTGAGCAAAAGTTGTAAAATTCAATATCAGTGAAGCAAGCTTGCCACCTCTGCCATTATTTTGGCTGAGAAAGACTCTGTGTTCCTGGAGAATGTAAGTTTCAGAGGCAGGAAGTGGGAAGGAGGTGGGGTTTCAATAGTATAAACAACGCTACAATTAATATGTTGATGCTTTACTGGGTAGGCCTTTATCCCTCCAATGACCTCAGAGAGGAGGAAGGATTGGGCAAGACACAATGTGGGAGAACACAAACACAATACCTTTCTCACAAAATTCCCCAAAGCCCTTGTAAACAGCTAATTAAATTACACCTAATAACTACTATACTGAGCTTTCAGAAATTTAGAGCAAAATTGTCAAACCTTTCTACTTATTGTAGGAACCTCCAACTGGGGTTGTTAAAAAAACAGAGATCCCAAGCCAAACAGCAAGCTCATGAAGAACCCAGAAGTGTTGGTAAATGTCTTTGCACACTGCCTCTGATGCCTCAGAGGTCCATGACTTACATGTTTATACCATATGCCCCATAGTTGGAGAAACATTTTACTTTCATTTAAAACATACCATTATAATTATCGGCTCATTTTTAATACATTACAGCAATGTGCTGAGCATATAAATATCACGTACTAGGTGAGCCAAATTCACTAATACAAAAATAAAACAGTCACCTGAATCTAGAACCTTCAAAACATTTTAATTTCTTTAAGTTCTGCATATTTAACCAATTTTCTTCCTGACCCATCAAACACAGCATGATTTTTACATTTTACAACTCTAGTTCCTGTGTGTCAAAGCAGCAGCAAATAAAATCTGTAACTTAGTCTCTTAATAGAGCTGCCCACAGTAGATGCTTAGTTTCCGTAAAGTACCATTATGTCACTGGATGGAGAGGGTGGCTTTCAGAGAATGATTCAGCAGAGACCTATTTAGACACTCTGAGAAGACAATTCAGCACATCTAAGTTACGCTCCTGTTCTAAATCACTCTTTTCATCAGCTATGGAGTCAAGGGACACAAAGCTCCTAACTTAACCAGCTAAGCTAAATCTGTAACACTAGGCAGTACTGATGTTGCCTTATAGGATCAGTTTAGGATAAGCACAGCTACATAGCTAACCAGGAGTTCTGATGGGCAATGAAAACTACAACAGTATCCACCTGGAAGTGCTCCTGGGTTCTTCTTACTGAGCTAAGGAATGTAGCTGTGTTGAGGCACTTAGTAAGCCTTGATCATGCATTACTATCAGTCAGTTTTCTTAACAGGTGATTCAATGATATGCTCAGGAAGCTGTGAGTTGTTTTTCAATATAGGTGAGGACAAAACCAGGAACACCTGAAAATCCATTGTGAAACAAAGAGAATACAGAATGTAGGTCAGATTCTGACAGAGGGAGTCATGTAAAATAGTTTTAAACAAGGTTAAAGATTTCACAAACTCTTTCTTTAAGTTCTGCATATTTAACCAATAGTATAAACAATGCTACAATTAATATGTTGATGCTTTACTGGGTAGGCCTTTATCCCTCAAATGACCTCAGAGAGGAGGAAGGATTGGGCAAGACACAATGTGGGAGAACACAAACACAATACCTTTCTCACAAAATTCCCCAAAACCCTTGTAAACAGCTAATTAAATTACACCTAATAACTACTATACTGAGCTTTCAGTATAGTAATATGTACTATGGTACATATTACTATAATATGGTAATATGTACCCTTTTGGATTTACAGCTTCTTAAGCACTTCTTTTGGACTGCATCCTGCTCATTACACTTATGAAGAGATAAAGCATGCAAGGACAAGTCCATAAGTCTTAACTCTGTTATAAAAAGAAGAATTTGGATTTATAAGGTTATTCTTTTAAAATATGTCCGTTACTAAGGGTCTAAAGCAATTCTTTCTAACTAAGCTATAAATTCATCAGCAGGATATTATTTCAGCTTTCTTTTCTTTCACTGTTGTGCTGCTCAGAATATCCATGCTTAACACTCCATCATGAAATTGCCAAAGGAGATTCGTCTTCTCCCTTCCTTCTACTAGTATGTTTATGTAAATGTGTGCAAGATTTCAGGAGAGCAGAGGAGTGCTCAGAGGAAGCTAACCAGCCAGAAAAAGGAGCAATGCAACCATCTAACAAGATGCTAAAGAATGAGTTAGGAAGTAATAGCATGAAGTGAAAAGGAGACAGATAACAGGGGCTTGGACAATCAACGCAGGGACAGGGTCAGCAAATTTCTTCAGCACCGACAGCAAGACTCAGCAAATTAACTGGAACCTCTTGTGCATGTATGTTGAAGCCCATTCAGCTGACAGTAAACAGAGCTTCTCTGGAAATAAATTAAACAGGTTACTAATTGCCAATGCTACTAGACAAGAAACTGATAGGGAAGTCTTAAACTTTCAGATATTTAGCTATCTATCTGCCACAGTAAGCAATAGAAATCTTGCTCAGTCACTTCCAGCAGGGCAATCTCCTTGCATTAATCTCCTTTTTTTTTAATTCTGCATCTGAGACCATCCTACCAATAATCTCACGCTAGAACTGGATTAACAGTTCAGCAGATGTTAGTTATTATTTATTATCACTGAGTTATAAAACAAACTTGTTCTTTGAAGCATAACCTCATCCTGCATCAAAACTTTCAACCCTCTTCAGTAGGGATTTTCTTGCAGTCTTATTCTAGGTTGTGTTCCTCACCCTGTGTCTAATAGTTTTCTCTAACAACTTTTTAATTTGGGGTGGGTTTTTTTTCAGAGCACAGATTTCATGTTTACTTCTTCACAAGGAAATCTATAGCCACATTTAAGAAGGGAAATAGCTTCCTAAATCTATGAGCCTAAGCCACGTCTTAGACATTGAGGTCAGATGTGTGTATATCTGCTTTGTTGGGGAAATGTGAGTTCTGGAGGACCTTTACACTTGTGAAATTAAGGAGGCTTGTTTTCCATTATTAGACTCAAAACTTCCATTAGGATGAAGGTGTAACAGCATAAGAAAAGACCAGAAATGCTGCCAGTGATGCCTTTGACTTTATTTTACGTGCAGCAGCAGTTTCCAACAGGCTGTTCTTTGCATCTTGACTACTCGGAAGCACTGCTTTTGAAACATATTACAAATGAAGTGGTGGAACTGGGAGCTGGCATCTTTATTTCACTGTCACCTTTGGGAGCAAAGGAACGAATTAATACTGACCGGTATTGTGGATTTTAAGACAGGACAGTCCTACATTCATTTGTGCACTGAAAACTCAGTAATGTTGTTTAGACAAAGGAACAGCAAAACTATGGTGACATCTCTCATTCACTACCAGCTTGAGAAAGATTTCTCTTGAATCTGAAGGCTCTTTTTGTCCCTGTACAACTCTTAAGCAACTCAGTTTAATAGCATTAGGCTGAGCTACTTTTTATTTGTGCTATGTTTGTTTTCAGGGTAAGCAAAGAACTTCGCTAATATCTCTGTGAGACTAAAGAGCCACAAAAAAAAAAAAAAAAAGGAAACTAAAGGGGATATAAAGTGTTTATTGTGACATGTTTGGAATGACCATAGTTGTCTGCAAGTTGTGCAAATTGTTCCAAACACTTCTAATGCGTTATTTCTCATAGCACAAGTTTCTACAGTTAATTAATATATAAAAATGCTTTGGTTTGTTTTTTGAGATTATTTTTTAAATGTACCACACAAGTTAAATGTTTTATTGTCATTAGAATAATTAAGCCTCAGAGCATCCCACGAAGGCCAGATGATACCACTAAACCCTAAGCAGCAGCTGTGAGAGAGGAGACACACAGAAGATAGATTATTTATCTATCAAAGTTATAGAGGCAGGCAATATCAGGAAGAAAAATATAACATAATTGTCCTTGATCCCTGTACCCACTTGCTCTAATTTATTTATTAGTTATTTTTTATGAACAGTTCGATTCTCATATGGTGGAATTTCTAAAATTACATGCTAGAGAGATTTTGTTCACATTTCCTTAGAACCTCTTACACTGAAAGCCAGACTAAAAAAAAAAAATCAAGCAAGGACTCTCATAATTTCTGGAAGATCTATTAGACGGTGACAGTCGTGTGATTTCTCTTCACCTCTATCAGGCCTGAATTTTCATAAGTATTTATCTCTTTGTTCCTCATGATTATGAACTATGTTGAGTTTTTATGTTCATATGCTCCGGAGTTTACTTCCAAAGATAATTCTAGAAAGGACATATGAGATGTGACCACTGTCCCTGGGACTCCACACTGAGCTACAGGCTATTTAAAAAGGAGAGTCTTGAACAGAAAGAAACCAGCAGATTAAGGCAAAATAAACTCAAAGTCCTCTTTAATATTAGGAGATTGTATCACATCTCCTGAACTTGGATGTCCCTTTGGGAAATGTTATACAGTGCAGGATTAAGCCAAAGAAATCCAATAATGCTAATAAGATTCAAAGAACTATTACACATGAAGAAAGAGAATGAACAGCAATTCCAGTGAAGGTGAGAACTACCAAAACAGTTAGCTTTCAGGTATTATCATCACCAGTTGTAGGATGGGAAAAAGCATTGTTCTTCTCTTGCAGACTTTCTGTGTGCAGTCAGAGCATACTAGTTAAATCGTAACATGTTTAACACTGTCTTTCAATAAGATGATAGTAGAATTTAATTGCTGCTTATTACTGTATGTATTCCAGCACCATTAACACTGAGAAGAACTCAAGCTGAAGCCACAACACTGCAATTCCACACAACAAAATGACAGGATGAAGTAAAAGCCCTCTTGGCTTACAACAGTTTTTCCACAAAAGCAAAGGTTTTACAAGAGTAGTTCCCATACACAAGTCAACACAGAAGGTTTTCCTGTTGTGTTTTTCTATCTTTACATAATTAAGAATATGAAAGCAATAAAACTGATTCCAGTCCTCTGCAAAATATTCATTTTCTTTCTCCTCAAACCCTGAGCATCTCTGGGGACAAGAAAGGAAAGAAAAGAGTAAGATAATAAGAGGGAGAAATGGTCCTGTCCATCTTTAGTAAAAGAGTATCCACATATTGGCACCATGTAATTTCCAACCAAATAGCAGAGGGCTAATTTATGTTAGTTGAAAGCTGTGGGGAACATATAGACCTAAAATGGAAGGGAACAATTGTGTCCCCATGCAACTCTGATTTCACAGACAATGATATCATATGTACTACATGTGTTGTTATGCAGAGTTTTATAAAGAAACACAGAAATATTAGTTTTAGTGACTGCTGGGGTTGCACTGTTGTGATCTAAGAGAAGTTTATGAAGAAGGCTTTATATGCCTAACAGTTTTTCTGTTTTCCTCTGTCAGTAGCAGCACACAAGATGTTCATGGCCCTGCAGCACATGACTAATAAGGATTGTCAAGTAGAGAGAAGGTTGAATGGCAATCTAATAGCAGCCTATGTGAAAGGGAGCAACAAAAAGGAAGGTGCCAAACCCTCCTTCGTAATAGCAGATGGTAAAACAAGGGGCTACAGCATCAAATTATGATTTTGGAGGTTCAGGTTGAACATTAGGAAAAAAAGCTTTTTCACCAAGAGGTTACTGCAACACTGTAACAGGTACCTAAAGATACGGTGGAATCTCTGTCCGGGGAGGCTTTCAAGACTGAGCTAGACAAAGCCAAATAAATGTGATCTATTGCTGGCAATAGTCCAGCTTCAAGCGGGAGGTTAGATAGAGACCTTCAGAGGTCCCTTCCACATCTCTATGACTTAAAAATGTGAAGATAATGTTATAATTATAAAAATATTAATCTATTTAGACTTTTATTTTGCACACATTCATTTGGATATTACAGAATCTGCTGAGAACTTACCTTTCAGTTACCTGTGATGCTTTTCATGAACACACCAAAATATAAACATTTCAGTATTCTATGGAGACACTATTGTTCCCACTGTCCCTCCCATTTTAAGTGTATTTAAGTCCCACTGCTCTGAAGTAAAATAGAACAGACTTTTGTTATTTGGTCAGAAGTTAGATGATGATATATGTAATTCTTTCCATTAAGATAGATATGTACCTTTGTCTCTCTGAAGGTACTATCCTACTTATTTCTATACATATATGTTTGTATACATACATATATATGTACAGATAGATAGATAGATTTTGTCCCACACAGCCACCTTTTCGTCCCCAGAGTTTTTTAGAGTTTTGTGAGGAAAGAAAAAAACCAAATTTTACAAGGGACAGGAAGCAATTTGTTATTTGAGTACTACAGGGTTTGTGCATTCAGAAATGACAAGGAACAATGAAAAGCAGATTCAGCTGGATTTCCATGAACACTCCTGCATTCTTGTATGTGGAGGGAGCAGCCCTGCACAGCAGTAACAAACAGCCTTGATTCAGTATTTACATATGAAGACACAGGCAATCCTCTTGATAATGTAAGGTCTAAGAGGAGTCACTGTACATGTTGACACCTGGGCCATGGGGGTGACAAACAGCAGTCCGACCCAGGAAGTGACTGACCACCAGAATGTGGAACAACATTAAGTCCACTCTATCCCACAGTAAGGGCAACATTTAGAGAGACAGAAAGCAGAATCCTTGCAAAAAAGCCATCATTTCAGCTGACTGCAGCATATACATCACACACACTCTTAATAATAATTAAAAAACCCAAACAAACCCTGATGCATTTTCTTGTGAACTTTGCCAATGAAGCAGGAAAGACAAGAGTATACGTTATTAATTTGTGACTGAAGTCCTGCACTCAGGGTAATTCAATTGCGACCTAGAAAACCCACCTGTGAAAGCAGATAAGATTGGAACTCCAGAAGCATTCCACCTTGAAAGAAGAAATCTGATAGAGAAAAGTGCTCCAGGGTTGTTTAAAGTTTATCTACTGGCAGAAAAGCCTAAGGGAAAAGAGTGAGAATCAGCTACAGGGAGAGAGCAGCAGCAGAAAAAGAAGACAAGAAGGCTGAAAGGCAGTGTACCTTTTCTGCTGGAGTAAGTAGATTTCATCCAGATGTTTATCCCAGGATTTTTTGCCTTGCAACTTCTGACTTAGTCCATTCCAGATCCGGAAATAGAAGGGCTTGCTGTCCCCAAATAAAGGTACCCCCATAGCACGTCCCTTTTTCTCTCTTGCCTAGCTGCCTGAAAGCCAGCAACCCCCACTTTGAAAAAAGTCAGGGAAGGCTCACTACAGGTCACTACTCCTCCGCCCCCACTCTGTTACTTACAGAGGAGACTGTCCGTCAGCTGCATCAGCTGATCAAAGTACACGTAAAAACACAAAATAAAATCACTTGTCCCTAGCAGACCATACCTTGAACCTCATCAAGTACTTAGTTTCCAAAATAGCCCAACCCAAAGGTGTGTCTGATTTAGAAGTAGCTTGCCAGCAGCCTTACCCCTCACAAAGACCCTATACAGCACTGAAGAATTCATACAGCACCATGTCCTAGGCTTCTAGTATTTCTTTTCTGAAGTCTAGAATTTAGAAGTAATCATCCTCCTTATGTATCTCTGAATTCCTCTGGAAAGCAACATCTAAGCAATTTTGAAATAGACAGCTGAACAAGTCAGGCAAAACACCTTTTAGGTGAGTGAACATGTGGGAACGTGCCCTAAAAGACACTGCGCTCTGGGAAGGTAGTATAGAGGAGGACACACCTCCCACCCCAACTGTCTGCAAATCCCATTAAAGAAATTATCATTACAGACTCCACCTTCTCTGCATCAAACAAAATCACTTTACTTCACAAGTTGGAAGAAGAGTTTATGTAGATTAATATGTAAACTTGGCATATTTTATTTTCCTTTAATGTTCTACAATCTCTCATTGTTTCTTCACATTTCTCCCAGAAAAGCTTATTTAGGAAATGTATGAAAAATTCTGTTTAACAAAAGCTAGTTTTTGGTATAGAAAAACATCATCAAGGTCATGGGGAGGTGTCTGCAAAGCAGTAGACAAAATATTAAAATGAAGAGAGGAGACATCCTTCTTCTTGTGAAGAAGCTGGAAGCTACATGGGAGAAAAAAAAAAAAAGGAAAGAAAAAAACCACCTCCTAGTTTCTAATCTTCTTTACCTAAAAACTTGTCCTAATATTCTTGCATCTTGAATCAACAGAAATGTCCCTTCATTCTTACTCCTGCTGTAGTGGAAAAGGATTCTGTTCAGGGTGCCTGGACCTAGGCAGAATCAGTAGGTAAGGGAGAAAAGCGTGTAAAGCAATAGGGCTGAGTCATCTCTTTGAAACTCCTGGTTTATTTAAAGGTTACTTAAGCTTACCAAACTAAACTTCTGTAAATTCATGATGTATCCTATCCTATAAAAACATAAATCGCCACACAGAAAAACAATACTTTAAGGCAAACTTGAGGAATCATATCCTAAAATGTAAGATTCACTGAATTGTCCACTTGTAGGAGGAAGTGTCAAGTTAAACTGTCATAATGGGAAAAATTTATTACTTGCTATGTTGAGAGGTTAGAGTGTAACACCAGCCAGATGTTAGGAGCAAAATGTGAGGGGTTTTTAACAATATCAATAATGTATCCCTCCTAACATTTTTTGGGGGGGTAAGCAACTCCACTCAGAGTTGAGAAAGATATTTAGACACTGAAGTGTTAAGTGCTTATGGTAGACAAACACAATCTCTATTTTCCTGGGCTGTTCTCCTGAGCAGAGACTACTTTCTACTGTCTCTCCAAGGAGTAAAAGCCATAGAAGACTGGTATCATCAGGACAAGAAAGCAGTGACACGTTCCTCCCTCTTCTAGGCAGCAGTGCTACTGCCACCCAGACAGCAGCTCTAAGGTACAAGTAACAGTCAGACAGCAGGTTGAGGAGAGAATTCACAGCTAGCCATGAAGGCAACAGCTGCAGAAGCCAGGGCAGTTCAAACAACTGCAAACCAGTATCTCAGGTGGACTCCCCACATTGTCGTGGGGGACTCATTGCAGCTCTCATTATAACTTCAGATTGCAGCAAATCTGACTCAATAGTTTTCCTTTACCCACTTGTATGGATATAAAGTATTAATACTGCAAAAAAGTGTTTTCTTCTAATTCACGATAGAGGTCATTTTCAAAGGTAATAGAATACAGAGATGAAAGATGAATGAAGTATGTAAGAATATTGCATGGACCAAAGTCTCTTTAGCAGATCATGGCCATACCTCTTAAGCATTGCTGGACTTTCAGTCTAGCAGGAGGCTGTAAACAGTTTTTCAAAACCTAAGGACCTGATAAGGCCTAATAGTTGAGGGATGGATTGTAAGTCTGTATAGTTTTGATGTATGTGGTTTCCCACATACCTGATATCTGCTTTTAGCTCTTTGTAGCCCTTTCCACGTCTCCCAAGTCATACTGTGACTCTGGCTCCTAGCCCTGATTCTCAAGGTCTACCTTTAGCTCCTGACATTGTTCTAGCTCTACCTGTTCCTTGTTCCAGGCTCCTGCTGCAAATAGGGTCTTTATCCTGGCTGCCAGTGATGCCCTTTCCTGGTGTGTATCTTGACTTCTCTTGTTTCTGACTTGGGCTGATTCTGACTGACCTGATTCCTGGAATCTCTTGATTCCAGCTTGGCCCTACCTAACAAATATGACAGCTGATGTCAAAATCTCCTTACACACAATTTCCCTCCTATGTCCATAGGCCATGAGTAGCAATGTAAGCATGAAGAAATACAAAGCACAACCTGGTCAAATGTGTTCCTCACACCACAGTGTCTAACAACACAAAATTAGGAGCAGACTAGCAATGATAGGACAATGTTGGTTCTGTGCAGTTCAGTCACCCCGTGGTTCTAGGGCATCTATCAATATTGCATATGGCACAGTTAGGATGTGCTGCCCTTTGTAGAGCTGTAGAACCTGTATAAGTAAGCCAGTATGTGGAAATACTTCAGCAACAACCAAGGAATTCCTATTTTCAGACACCTGCTACAAAAACAAGGGAACAAGAAAGCCACTTTTGCCACTGGGGATTTTGATCTTGCCAGAGACATTACTCTACACTTTTTTATAGTGCATTGCATTTCTTTTAGGTCAGCCTGGATTTTTTTTTTTAAATAACATAAATCTGAATAGCTGAGTATGAATGAACTGGCTTTTGTTGACCCTGGAACTGAAGTTAGCCTTTCCCAGCAACATGCCTGAAAAGGCAAAATTGTTACAGAAAAATTATAGAAAAAGATTGTAGGAAAATTTTCTACATAGTCTCTTCAGTTTTTTCTTTCAAACATAAATCAAAATGGCTATTACCTGACCTATTATAGAAGTAATTTCAGTGCTAATGTAGAGACAGACGTAATTTGCACAGTACATGGCAAGGATTCCTTTCCTTCTGAATGGCCCTGACCCTTACATTCCATGTTCTCACAAAACTCCTGTTAACCTTCCTGGAAATTTTGAGTGCTGAAGGTATGTAGGATTGAATCCAATGTGCTTATCTGGTGACAAATGAGGACAGGAGTGCATGTTCTTTTCTCTTTCTCTGTTTTTCTCTTACAGTTTCTTTAGAAGGGGGAAAATTGCAAGAGCTGGGTGATATTTTAAAGTTACTACAAAAATGTAAGTGTAATCCTAGTCTTTCACAAAATCCATGAGATTGTGAACTGTGATTAGCAGGAAACGGAGAAGATAAAAGGCATTGTAAAAGTAAGGAAGCCTGTTGAACCTAAAGAAGAAACAATATTAGCTGCACATGGTAGAAGTCCCCCATTTTTTTCTTCTGAAAAGATTTTAAAGGTTTCTGTTAAGCACAAAAAAGTGTGTAATGAACAGTATCAGGAAAACTTACACAAAGTGGTTTTTGAAGAGAAAGGAAAGGGAAGTCAACTTATTTATTATGATGAATTGAAATTCTCTTTTACATTTGCCTTCCAAATTTGCCCCTGAAACCAATGTTGATCATCTGGTAGAAAAATAAAGTGGCATAATTAGATACTTAACACATACTCAGAGCATTGTACAGCCATTGGGTAACCAAGTTGTCTTGGCTAGCCTATAGCCAACCCAAGTTGTCTATGTCAGAGATAAGTATTGCCCCAACCCTTCTGCTTGGACAAATTTCAGCACAAAGATTTGCCTGTTTTGCTGTCTTAGGGACAGCATCAGAGCCACAGGATGCCAAGCCATTTCAGAAGCTCTTATTCTTCCACTGCATATTTCTTCCTGTCTTGTTCCATGTATTCTTTCTGAACCACATATATGCTCAAACCTTAAAAATAAAATTACATTTTCTATTTTTTGCTCCAATTCACAAAAATCTTTCACCTTACCTCTCATAAAAGTTTGCTCTTAAAAAATTCCCACTTCAGAAATCACAAGAGAAATTCTGTCATTTCAGCAAGAACAAAAACAAAGTGCATGGATTCCATACCCAAGTTTAGGCTACCATCTTAAGAGCAAGAGTGGAAGTGCAGCCTACAACCAGACCAGTCTTTCAACATTGCCCCTGTACATTTCTGGTTGTACTGCAGTTCTTTGTCTGAAATCACAGCATCTAATAAAAGCTCTAAAGATGTGAGTTGTGAGAGAAAAGAATGAGAGAAGCAGAAGTACAGGAAAAAGTAATGAAAAATCACAGTTTCTAAGTACAGACAGAACACAGAACAGAAAATCAAGAACTTGCCAAGTCAGCAGTAAGCAGTGATGTAGTTTCTCCATGTGTATAATGGATAATCTTCCATCTGAGAAGGTTGTAATAATGACTAGCCAACAACTGCTTGACGTATTACAGATATGTTAGGGAATCCTGTTGGATTGTGATATTTCCAGTTGTTCAAGTTATAGTATCTTACTTGTGTAGCATAGGAAAACAAAGTTGTGGATGACTGTATGCAAATGCACAGTATTACATACAGTTTCATATCACACAACTGAGTGGTGATATATACCAAAACCACAAAACTAAGTAACAAAGGGAAATAACTAGATATTCCAGAAGCAGCATCCTAGTAGTGTTATCTCCACCAGTCTTGAGAAACTCTTATCTTCACAAGACCTCATCTACTGTGTAAATAGGAATTACTTAATGTGCTGGTTTTGGCTGGGATAGAGTTAATTTTCTTCATAGCATCTAGTATGGGGCTATGTTTTGGATTTGTCATGAAAACAATGTTGATTGATAACACAGGGATGTTTTCGTTACTGCTGAGCAGTGCTTACACAGAGTCAAGGCCTTTTCTGCTTCTCACACCACCCCACCAGCGAGTAGGCTGGGGGTGCACAAGAAGCTGGGAGGAGACACAGCCGGGACAGCTGACCCCAACTGACCAAAGGGATATTCCACACCGTATGACATCATGCTCAGCATATAAAGCTGGGGAAAGAAGAAGGAAAGGGGGACGTTCGGAGTGATGGCATTTGTCTTCCCAAGTAACTGTTATGCGTGATGGAGCCCTGCTTTCCTGGAGATGGCTGAACGCTGCCGATTGGAAGTAGGGAATGAATTCCTTGTTTTGCTTTGCTTGCGTGCACAGCTTTTGCTTTACCTATTAAACTGTCTTTATCTCAACCCATGAATTTTCTCACTTTTACCCCCCCATCCCACCGGGGAGGGGGAGTGAGCAAGCGGCTGTGTGGTGCTTAGTTGCCGGCTGGGAACAACACTTAACGACCAGTAAATCACTGATAACTCAGAAAGAGAAGTAGCTTAACAATGCATTATAAACCATATCAGGGCACAGGTGTCCTTTAAGGTTCTACTATATATTATGCAACTAATCCTGATGTGTAATTCTGTGAATCTGTCTCCTGGCCTGAAGGAGTGCAAAAGGCTGGAGGCAAGCTTGTTTTAAATAAAATATTATGCTGAATTATCTTAGTTAATAGTGTGTGTTTGTTGTGTGTGAATGTGTGTGTGTAGTAAGCCTGGTTAAGAAGAGACTTAAAGTGGAGTGGGTCTCCACTTGACTTGGAGTAGCAGAAGCAAGGCTTGTGGTGGACAACGGTAGCAGAGGCATAGAATCCTTTAAAAGATGCATTCCCAAGGCCGTGGTGAGTTGGATGAGGGATCAGCAATAGTTCCATTGGCTGTTACAGAAAATCCTGGTGGAGCAGCACAAAGATCACTAGACTTCGTAAAACTGACCCCACCAACATTTGTAGCAGACTTTGTAGCATTTCCAGGAAAAGCCAAAAGAGACAATAGCAAGAACTGAAGACCCCTGGTGAGTGCAGCTATATTGGCAACTTAAAGGAGAGCTCTTAGTGAAATAGGATCACCAAGAAACTTCCTAATTCATAAGTAACCTTCCATGAGTGGGTCAGTAAGATTCTACCTCACTGGGGAAGCCCAGGCAAGTGTCCTGGATGCTTTCCTACTGTTGTGATCTGAGATATTAGCTTAAGTCAGAAAGCTTTCTGTTGATGACTTGGGAAGCTTACCATTGGTTTAGGTAAAAGACCAATCCCCCAGCCTGCTGTTGAGGGAGAGTGTCTCAGGGACTCATGTACTCAATAAAAGCAGAAGCATATTCCTTTGGAAAAGATGGAATGAATGAACGTGAAACAGATATTCTAGTCCTGCACATATGGAACTGGTAGTGGGTCCTAACATAAAAATAGGTAATGTAGAAAAAGTAGAAAAGGGCTTGGAAACTCCCCTGGACTGTAGACTAACGTAAAAATTGTGACAGTAGGATTTGAAGCTATAAGATATTGAAATCAAGCCATGAGAACCTTCTCATTTGGATTTACTCAAAGGAGGTCTGGGATTTTAAGATAGCCTAAGGGTGTTACTAGGAATCTCTAAACCAGCCTGTAACACAGTGGGAGAAAGCATTAGCAAAAAGGAGCACCTCACTACTTAGTTTTACCTTGTGGTCAGGAGTACCATAAGAACACCTAAGTCTTTAATTCAGTAACTGTAAAGTTCTTTGTGTGAGTCTTGGAATTGGTAGACCCTGCTTTTTAATAGAAGTTCTCCTTGCTCCTAAGGATACACAAAAGGGTGAACATATATATCTGGGATGCATCCATGGGAATATTAACCCCCAAATCTGTGGCTAGCAACATTTTTGCAGTTTGGAAAAAGGAAGACGTTAGCGTGACAGCTGCTTGGTGTTCATGCCTTATAGTGTTGAATTAAGACTGGGTGTGAGTATGCTGACTCCCAATTTCATAGCTGGTATCAGGCTTTAAAGATTCTCAGAAACCCCTGAAAAATGAATCCATCCTGATTTGACTTTGAGATTTTTGAGTCTTAGCCTGTAGTAATTGTGCTACTATGTCAGGATAGCAGACAGAAAATCAAACTTGGATTGTGACTGGTTTATTTGTGTGACAACAGGTGACACCACTTAGTACTTGGAACACACAGCTGTGAGCACAGCATCATTAGGGAGTTCCTGAATATATGTTTTGGTGGAAGAGAGAGAATTTTGAAGGTAACTGCTGATGACAAGGGTTCAGCTTTGGTCCTGGGTAACATGGGAAATCTGGGCTGTGTTAAATGTTTGTCTTTAAGAACATTGCTTGCTGGTGGCTTGGTAAAGCCATTTAACTACACATCACAGATTACAGGGCATGCTACAAACATCTGTAACCTGTGAAATCCCAGAGCAGAGTCAAAATATTTTGCTACTTTTTATTCCCCTCTCCCACTTTGGTCAAGTCCCTGAGTGTACTAAAAGGTTTTAATGGCCCTGACCAACCTCACCTGGGGTCTCCACCCACACACTCATCACCTCAAAGTCTGTCCAGCCTCCCAGGTTTCCTATGGGTAGTTTGGACCCCTTCCCCTGCCCTGCCCCGCCCTACCCTGCACCCAAAGCTTGTCAGGGATAGAGTGAATTTCTGCCCCCCTCATCCTCCCTTGCCTCTCAAGCTCACCCAGCATTCAGGGACCTCATAGGCAGCCTGAGCTCCACTATCCAGCCTCAAGTCTCCCATGCTTTCTTTCTTTCTCAGTACCCTGTCCTTGGCTCTGTGTCCCCTGAAATAGTCCTATGAAAACCCAAAACAATTAAACCACTCTACAAACCATCCTTTCTGACCCCAGATCCCTGTAAGGTGTGAGGACACGTTGCTGGGAGGGGACGTTATTGCTAGGTTCCTGAGTGCACTAATGGGCTTTGATGGCCCTGACCAGTCTAATCCAGGGCCTTCACAAACAAACACACATATACACATATGCCCTGTCCATGAGCATAGGAGCCCCATTTAAGATCTGTCTTGGGCCTTCAGTTCCTGCCTGAGCTATTTTGTAGGAGCATAAATTTTTAGCTCAGCTACAGCTATGTTTGTGTTGGGCCATGGGCTCCAATGATCTGGACCCTGACCTGCTGACTGACTTCTAGCTTGACTTCAAACTTGTCTTGTCAACATGGACCTACCTAGTGATAAGTGGACCTTGGTTACCATCACTGGACACCATTCTGATCAATGGATTAACTTCCTAGCTTGATCTGAGACCTGCCTCATCACCACAAAATTGCCTGACAATCTAGGGTCTTGCTTGAACGTGGCTACTGTCTCCAGGTCTGCCTACTCACCTTGCTCAAGTAGTGTGGGGCTGTACCCTAGCTGATGAGGCCCCTGTACTGTGTGGTGTAAAGTCATGCTCAGCTTCCTATCCCTTCACGTGCAGACAGCCCTTGCTGCTTCCTAACATTTCCCTCACAATTTAAGAAGTCCTATAAATAGCTCTGCACTTATTACTCTTCAAATTGCAGCATTGAAGATTGTCCCAGTGAAGTCTTGACCTGTTCTGAAAGATTTGGCAGTAGCAAGAGATCATGGGAAGAGGCCAGATCTGACTGGTTGTTATGCAAAATTAACTTCGTCAACCTACTGTTCCTAGGAGTAGTATTAAAATAGAAACAAATATCTCTGCTTACATGAACTTGTTGCTTTCAACAACAGAAAAGAAATAATCACTGAAAAATGGTAGAGTCCACTTAATGGTATCTGAAGAGCTGCTTATAGAATTTTCCTGGTAGAGAAGTGACAAAGGAGTCAGTGGTTTCTTGCATTAACCACTGGAAGGCCTTTGATCAGGTGAGTTTATCAGAGCTTGATCCCAAGCAGACAGAGTTTAAAAAGTTCCCTTCTGAAAAAGAGCAGAGAAGCTAGAAATGTTCCTCTCAAGCAGGTTATCCTGAAGAAGTATATTCATCAAAGGACTTGCCCATAGACAGAAGAAGTATTTGTCTGTTAATCATCTTTGGTTAGCTAACCCAGGGAAGGTTCTGGTTACTGTGTTACTGTGAGAGTAATCCTGTTCTTTCTGAGGAGGCATGGTATTAGAATAGTTAAGAAAGATACTCAAAGGCTGTAGCACTCATTGTCCTGAGTTTCTGGGAAAAGGACTGTTATACACCTCATGGAAAATTTTATGGTAGAAACTGAAGAGCACTGTATGCAAAGTGGAACTGATTCAGGGAGAAGGCAGTGAACTAAACTTTAAATGAAATTTTAACAGCACTGAGAAAGGAAATGACAAATCTCCTGTAAAATGGAACTGGTTGTTTACTATTTAATGCATTTATTAAAGTAACTACTAAAAGTAAAATAATTTATTTGTAAATTTAGTTATTTATTAGCTATTTTCCCCTTTACTTCTGCTGGAAATGTTGGTGGATGAGATTTTTCTGTTGTTTGGATTTTTTTTTCCTCAGATTCTGTTGTTTTCACCCTATTTAATAATGCGGAATTCTTCTTTTTTTGTGCCTGCATAACACTGTGCTGGATCAGAGTGTTTCATTTCATTATCATTCTTTCCCACTTTCTGTAAGATGTTGAGGTTCTCTTCACATTCATGTTACCCGATTAGACTTCATCAGCTAATGAATTTTGAGCCTGATATAGCATAACACCCGAAGAGCTGTATTTGCATTGGTGATTTGTTCTCCCCATCCCCACCAAGAAGTTGAGAGGAGTTTTACTCCATAGCAGAAACAGGTTTGTCATTATAACCACATAATTAAGAACATGATGAATGATCAAAATTAAACATTACCCTCTCTTCCCCCCTGAGAATGTTGAATATACCAGAAAGCTGTTCCCTAAAACAGACTTGCACTGATTAAAAATTGAGTGCAGAACAAAAGTTATTCTGAGAAGTCAGGTCTTCAGGCACTTGTACATACTCCAGACACTACCTGGGCTGAGCCAAAGTGATGAACCTGTTGTCTCTGGGTCTTTTTTTTTTTTTTTTTTTACCAGGAACAGTTGAATTTTTCTATTATGCTTCATATGCTTCAGGAGACTCTTCATATGTTTGCAGTGGCTACTAACTAGGCTCTCAAGAGGAAAGAAGTTCCATTGACCTACATAACTCTGAATAGGACAGACATTTAGAAAACAGTCTATTAGAGCAAGCTTTCTATCTTTCTGAGGGTTTCTGAGAATAAAACTTGAAATAAAAAGTTATCTTTCCCTTTGCAAGTATGATTCATAACATTTTCCAGGCAGAGGCTCATTTATAGCCTCCCTGAAGTCTCTTACTGTCAGTGGCCACGGACCAAACAATTAAATATGTTTAAATATTCCTTAAACTACATCTTAACCAAGTATTTCTTTCTTTTGTTGTTTAGATGATCCAAAATGACACTGTTTTCCCTGAGTAAGCAACAAAAATATCACTCCTGCTGCTGAAGGGGGTATAGGTAATGTGACACAAACATCAAAACTTAACAAAGCACCACAAATTTGATATCATAAAATGGCATTAGGAGATGACTCATTAGTAACCTCACTTCTCCCTGATTCAGTCCTTGTGTCCCAATATGGGGGTGCGGTCACTGTACATCCACTATCACTAAACACAAACCCAAGGCTTAATGTAATGCCCAACAATTGAATAACAAACATAAATGTATATTTTATTTTAGTTATTCCCAACGGTCTCCATAGTGGGTGTCCTAGTTTTTAACCTACTTATCTATGAAACAAAACCAAGAGCTGTTGTAGGGGTGGTATGTATGCTTTGACATTCCTCTGTGCCGTGTGTGCTAATTAGCAGAGACTGACTGCCCTCTACTGGATTGGTGAAAGTTCGTTCACATTGCTAATGGTATCACAAATACATTGAAAGTACAAAGGGCGCCTTCGATAAGTTTGCAGATGACACCAAAGTGCGGGGAGTGGTTGCTATGCTCGAGGGCAGGACTGCCATTCAGAAACTACTTGATAAAATGAAGTAACAGGCCAACAGGAAGCTCATGGAGTTCAACAAAGACAAATACCCAACCCTGGGTCTGGGATAGAAAAACCTCTACATGTCAGTACAGGCTTGGGAAAGATTGGATGGGGAGAATTTCAGACTCTGCAAGTTGAACATAAGCCAGCAGTGTGCCCTTGCAGCAATGAAGGTCAACCACATGCTAGACTGCATTAGCAATACTGTAGGCAGTATATCAAGAGAAATTACTATTCCCTTCCATTTCAGAGGGGTTACACTGCATATAAGAGACTGTGTCCAGGGCTGGGCCCCCCAGTGCAGGAGGGATACTGGCAAACTGGAGCATGTCAAACAGAGGGCCACTAAGACAGACAACACTGTTTGAGCAGAGAGTGAGGGAGATG
>NW_008824032.1:317302-368149 GCF_000699105.1 Pygoscelis adeliae
GCTGTGAAATCTCCATTCTTCGAGCTTTTTCAAAACTCAGTTGAACAAGACTGAGCAAGCTGATCTAGTTTTGATGTTGGCACTGCTTTGAGCCTTTTTAAAGGCTATGAATACATAGAAGTGCTTTTAAGAACTAAAAAATTGACAACTCTTTAAAATTTATATTTTAATTAACATATGAACTTCCTCTATCTGATTGTTACCTGTTCACTGATGTTAGTGCATGCTAGAGCTGTACAGCCATCAAAATTACATCACTGTCATCTTCTTCAAGAGTTAGCCAAAGCAGATACTGGAGATGAACAACTACCCAATAAATGTGACTCTGTTGTCCTTCAGGGTTTTTTGTGTGAACCAGCTCTATTTGTATTTTCAGCACTTGCTGAGACCTGAATACTGCTTACAAACACACTTCAATTTGTAATATAGTCATGAGTTGTTATAACTAAATCAACAAATTGTACTTGCAAATAACAAAGAGCTAAAGCTGCATTGCTTATCTCTGCTGAAAAATAATTTTTAAAGGCTGGTCTTAGGAAATGAGAAAATTCACTTTGTAATATTAATTTTTAAATTATTCTCTGAACTTAAATGTATGAGGTTTGGAGGATTTGAATTTTGCTACAATAAACTTGCAAAATCTCAATTTGCAGGGGAAAAAGAAGAATTTGTCTTTCATGACACCTGGAAAACAACTGTCTTCCCAAGATGTTTGCTCTACCAAATAATTTTAACCTTAACCTATTTGGAATATATACACACCAAGGATACAACCACACTGTAGTCACCATGGTATCTCTGTGTATTAGCTAAAGGATTTTGGATGAGAACCTGCCACCAAGCAGCCACAGCAGCTCAGCATTCAGTGTAAACTGATACTGCTGCCACCAACCAAGCTAGCTAATTTAGAGCTAGGGTATCTCACCACTACAGACTGCAGGGTAAACCTGCTTCAACAAAGAGCCTTTTAGCTTTCTCTGCACACAAGAGTCCCTTGTGAACCATTCTGTTTCTTTATCTGGTATCTCCTGAAACATGTATGATCTTTGCATTTATAGTTAGGAAGAAGCAACTTCTCATCTGCTCCTCGTGATTTCAGAGTCAAGTTGCTGGAGGTTCAAGGTCATCATTCTCCAAAAAAATAAAATGGTAGCATCACATTTTTTGGGTGATGAGTTATCCAGTGTAACCTCTCACTTAGAGTGGGACCTTCACAAACACTAAACCAGATCAGCTGAAGCTCTTAAGTAGATGATTTCCCATTAATACAGCAGAGTAACCAGCATTAGGGCCCAAGTCTTGGCCCATCTTCTGATTTTAAGCCTGTAAGATCAGAGGTCACGTCTCTAGAACTGCTGTAAGAACATTGTATCTGGGTGACCTTCATCCAAACCCTGGGGAAAAGACCACAAAGTATTTTTCCGCCTGAACATCCCCTGTGCACCCACGGCATTTTTCCATAATTTGCCCTTTGATGTCACCAAGTTTACTGAAAAAGAAATGCTAACCGAATACACTTATTCCATTTGGCTTCTCCTGTGTGTGGGATTGCCAAGGAAAGTTGTTATGTATTAAAGCCTTCTCTGCCTCTTGAGTTCCTTCTGAAGTCAATTATAAATATTGACTCCCAATCTATTTTCACATGATGCCATATATAAACTTTATTTGAAAACTGATTATTTCTATTACAGACCAGATCATCAGTTTAGTGTTTTGGTTCCAGTCTTTAAAAAGTGTAATGTCGCCTCCTGCTCTTTTCTTCTTTCGGCTATGTAGTGTTTTTAATCTTTCCTCATTTGGAAATTTCCTTTTCCCAACAGTTTGAGACATTTTCATTTCCACCATCCAGTAACAAAACTCTGATACCTGTTTCTTTTTCAGAAATAATGTAATCAGAACTTGGAGTATGGGAAACATGTACATATAATCAATACACTAATGCTTATAAAACCTGTAGGAATTATTTTGCCAGCTCATTTCCACAGTTCAAAAAACACTGCTGATTTGCAGACCCATGAGTGCTCTGCAGCTCTGCAACTATTTCATGGACACTTTTAGCTCCATAACATTTTTGGTTAAAAATGCCTTTGAAAAGGATACATTATTGTCGAGGAGAAGCTGAGGACTGATAGTTACTTATTATTTGAAAAAATTGGAAGCAACAATAGTGACCATATAAATTTAAACTCTATTATTAAACTTCTTATCTGAACTGGTAGTTCCTTCAGCTACTGCAGCTATGTCTGAAACTACCTATACTGATTTCTTTGCCATGGTATGATGAACACAAACTCTTAGCTGCATTTTTAGTTCACATGCTGCCATACAGTGAGTGTTTCATAAAGATATCTTGGTGATGACTGTATGAATTGGGGCAGTCATTCAGCTACTGTTGCTTTTTTGCATTACCTGTGGGAGATGAAGTTTTTACAATAAATAGAGAAATGATAATCTGACAATAAATTATAAGATAATTTAACACTAAATAATTTAAATGGTCAGAGTTTTTCCACAGCTATCTACCCTGGGGGAGTGATATACATTGAAACCTTACACAAATGAGCAAATGACTTTAGAAACTAGGAGTAACTTACTATACTAATACAAAATTAGGGCTAATAAAAGGTCATTTTGCAATTTTATGAATACTTCTCTATACCAGGAAGGAAATATAATTTCTACCATTTTATCTTTTGTGTCAGTTCTTTAATATTGCCTGTGGTCTGTGTAATATTATCCTTTCCTATGAAACTATTTAAAATATTTTTTATATTAATAGCATATTGATTATGTTATGTAGAAACAGCAAACATTCCAAGCCATGACTAGGAAGTCATGGGGAGAAAACCCTAAGAATATACCTTTTAACGATATCATTTCACATGAAAAGAAGCTCAGAAGGCAGTCACATAAGTTACTAAACATAAGGCATTTGAACTTCCCTACATTTGGGGTTCATCTTCACAAAAACACTTGTGAATCTGCTATCTTTGGAAAGGAGGAACAACAAAAAAATAATCTTCAAAACAACTTCTGCTATTTGTTTCCCAGGGCTAGACTACAAGACACAAAGAAAAAACTCAATATGAAACTAAGCTCAGGTGCTGCAGTGGTGGGCATGGTTCACATTCCAAAACATACAGATCTGATTACAGATTGGGCATCCCATTATCAAGAGTATTATGGGAAGAATGTACATTCTGGCAACTTCTGCCCTCTGTTGCAATTCTGAGAAAGCATGACAGTATTATCATACTTGGGAGTATTTCTGCCACAACTACACTTTCAGAACATTCACTTGCATTATAAACAGGAAATGTCATTTGTTGGCAGTATCAATGTATTCCCATTTTGGAAGGAATATCTGTAAAAGGGAGGGCCCCCAGGTTTAAAAGAGCTTTATCCAATAGATAAAGAGAAGGTCAAGCACATTACAGAAGATGTAGATAATGCAAAGCATCTAAGACCATATCTTTGCAGCTGCCGCCATTACTTGTCCAGTTTGTCCTGCGACACAGTCTTCTCACTCCAATAGCTTCACAGTGGGACACAAATACTTCTCTCTCCCTCTCCAGACAGCTCTGTTTACACAATTCAAATAATTTACCAAGAAATAACATTGAAACATTCAATTTTGGGTTGACTGGTTTTGTTTCAGCAAACTGAAAGCAAAAAAAAAAAAGCACTCTAAAACTTCAAGAGTACTGTATTGTGTAACTACCTGCGTCAGACACCTTGAAGACTATTTGTGATACTCCCACTTAGCTAGTACACATGCAGATACTATTTAAGCAAAATCTTGGCTCCAAATTAAGCCATTGCTATTTTGCAACTGAGTTCTTTTCAAAATCTGAATACAGTTACATTTAAAGGGGCAGTGCAATCTTTTACATCTGCCTTTTCCATTACAGCAAGTCAGTATTGCAAACCCAGGCTTATAAATACCGAAGGAAGAAACAGCGAGCCTGGAAGAGTAAAACTTCTCTGGACAGAGAGAAACTGGAATGATATCTATCCCATGGGAAATTCAGAAGTGAAAGTCACTGAGGTTAACATACAGTGTTCCATGGCTATTTAGAAAACATGATCAGAATAATAAGAATGAAATAAGACTTGTTTTCTTAATAATCATATTTAATTGTTTAAACAGAATTATTTATGTAGTTCTTTTAATACTAAATATTCTTCCTTGCTAGTAAGAGTGACTGAAATATATTGCATGACACAGATGGTGCAGCTTCAGGGGCAGTTCATGGTAACACCTCTGACAGCAGTGAACTATCACAGTCTTTCTTACAAACTACCTAATTATCTCGGATCTCCATCTTATCATTGTACTGCCCTCACTTACCCCAAACCAAATTACAGCCTGAAACGAGACTGCAGCAGTGATTTGTGTACCTTATCTAATGAATAGTTACATCATGTGGTCAACTCTGGAACAGGTTCAAGAGAAATTAAGACAGAACCCTGTATAATTGCCCATTCATAAAGAAAACACGTAAGAAAAATGTCACTGATGTTTTGCCTGGGGAGAAAGGGATTCAAGGCCCTGACAATGCACCTAATGACTTTTGCATTCTGATGGTAGCTATACCATTCCTCTTCTCTGTACTTTCGATAAGGGCATGGAGAGTTGCCTCACATTCTCATTTGTAACAACCCTGGGCATATGGAGCCTCCACCCATTTGGAAGCCTCATTCTGTTGCCATAATGATATATATGCATTTATTAAACAATAATGACTAGTTATATTTATTAATTTAATTAAATAATCATGAAATTGTATCTTTTCCTGCATAAGCCTTAGATCACTTCACAAATGAAGAAAAACATTAGTATCTACATCATAAAAGCTGAATAAAAACCAGAGGAATGGATATATGCATTTTCCATGGAAAATGAACATAAGTTCATTTCCATGGAAATGAACATTGCACAAGTACTACAATGCCTTCTGCAGAAAGACCTTCGAAGCCTACAGTGCATATTGGACTGAGTCCCTGAATTTTGCCAGCTTTTTAAAAAGTGACTTCCTAGATTTCATTACTGAAAAAAGAACCCTGAAAATATTAAGCAAGCTTATTCAGAGAGCAGAAGGCAAACAAAATTTCCCATATTGTGTTTCTTATAATCTTAAAGACAGTTTATTAATTTTCTTAAGAACTTGCTTAACAACTGTGACTTTCTGAACTAATAAGTATAAGAAGCTGAAACTCTTTTGAAGTCATTTATGTTTTATCTTGTGTCTAAATTTGGCCAGGGTAGCCTAAAGTAAATTAGAGAAAAAACATGAGAATGCTTTAAAACAAACATAATAAGACCGTTGTAAAGGAGATTACAACATTTATTGAATGCATAGGGAGGTGGTTGATGATTGCCATAAAGGTATTTGGATAAATGATGTGTGGCTTGACAGGCCAGACAGAAAAGTGCTTCAACAGTTAAAGCTTCTTCTCCCTAGGCTATGCTACTCCTCTGCTGCTGCTGAAGGCGTCAGGTTCTTTATGCATCTAAAAGAAGGGGTCTGGCAGTGGAGTAGTCTGATTTAGGAGCTCCCAGCTGTGAACTTACTCTTTTATCTGAATTCACTTTCTTCAAAATTACAAGCAGGGGTGCTTATCTCACTTAAATCTACATATTTAAAAATTAGTTAAGTCTGAGTTAGTGTATAAAGTAATTTACCCTGTCCTAGTACAACTGTTTGAGCTGGTTGGGAAGGATTGCCTCCTGGAGTTGACTCTTTCTCTTGCTGTTAAACAAGACTAGGTTTAATATAGGTTTGTACAACTAACAGTTAAGCATTTAAATTTCAGTGAGATGGCTTAGGGCCATGCAGCCCACCTTAAGCATGTAAAATCCTAAATCCAATTATCTGAATATCTTTTCTAAGTCCCCAAGTCACTTTTGACTTAGCATCTTCCATAACCTCCAAACTACTTTTCTTCAGCACATATTATAAATGCTATATAACTTTCAAAGTTGTTACGACTATAAGAGGCAGACCCAAGTCTGAAGCTGTGTAGACAGTCTGACTTCCTTTTCCAAAATTCACACTATATAATTTGCGTATGCTTCCACTGTTATTAATTTAAATAATTAACAGCAATCAAGACAGGAGCAGATTAAAACAGAAATGTGTACCAGAGAATGAGAAGAGAAAGTGGCAATACAGCCCATGCTTCAGTGGAAATCCAATTCGCATTCGTTTTTTTTAAATAATCATCAGCCATTGCCACCATCATTCCCAGCTCAGGAGCTTTTCATTTCTTGTTACTGTGTCATGGTGAGATAGATGAAACCTCCGGAATAAGGACGTTATCTTCATCTCTTGCATGGGATGATACCACCTGACTGCTGGTATCTGCTGTTAGAAGAAGCAAGATATTTTCATTTTCCGGATCCAATATTAGTGGTGAAAAATGGCCATGTTTTGAAACCCCATACAGGTTTCTGCTCTTTTTCACCCCTCTTTCTAAGTTTTCTATGTACTGATAACCTTAGAAGCTGTGAATTCTGCAAGAGAAAGCAAAAAGGGAGACTGCCTTGCTGTGTAATGCATGTGACAGTCATGAAAAACAGATTCCAGCAGACTACTTACTATTCTGATAATAAGCATGACAGAAAGATGAAAGAACTGTCTGCCAGAGGGGAACTAGTTTCTCAGAATTTGCAGTGCACTTTTTGACTCCCTGCAACACCAGATCAGTAGCCATAATATAGAACTGTCTGCAGTCACTTCACCACACACCTCCACTCACAACTGTTTGTGATCTGATCTGCAGCATTCATTCATCTCAAACCCGGAACTTCCTACATCCATCATTCCTGTCTTGCAGCTGCCCAGTCATTCCCACCCTATGGTCCCAAAAAGCCTCTGCCAATTCCCTCTGTCCTACTCTGCATCTCTCCCCTTATTTCTGTTCTGGGATCTTCACACAGTTCTGCTTGTGCCATTTGCCTCTACCCTATTCCCTGGCTTTTATAGTTCTGGGCACTCCCAAGGGAATCTGCTCTCAGTCATGTTCTGGAGTCCTGCATTACAGACTGGAGTATCCCCAAGTTCTCCATCTCTATCAGTTTTCTGATCATGGCATCAACATCAACCAGTGGGTGTGCCTTTAGTTGCCTGGCATTATCCTGTTCTCTGAGGAATACAGCCTTGGGGTAGGATGCAGAAATTCACTGATTATGATCTTTCGGTCCATTTCCTTTCTTCCCTCCATTGGCTCCTTTTTGCCTCAAGGCCCTCACTGCTCCATCTTGGGAATGACTTTACAGCCTCCTCCACCTCCTCATTACAAATCCAATGGGGTTTTGACCTCACATAGGAGAGTCATCTGATGCAGACAGTGATAACCTTCCTGGTGCTGCCAATTGTCCTGTGCTTCACTGGACCGGAGAGCTGCTTTACTAGATTTCATGCACCAGCTCTTTCAATCTAAGGAGGGAGAAAGCATACATTAACTAGTTTGTCTTATCCCCCTCCCCCAGCCCAATCTGAGAGCAGTGGCCAATGTGCTGTACTGGCTTGGATATTTTGATTGTCTTTGCACCTCACACTGGGTCATGCTGCAGAATTAGCTAAGAGAGGAAAACATGAAATACTGAGTCCAAATCCCTAGAAAGAGAAAATATTGCTATGACTATGGTTTTTCCAATTGTTTCAATTTATTCATCTCTCTCATAAGCTGCTCGGTCCCCACCACTCTGGATCCACTGTATGGACAGAGGAATCCATATCCACTGTTCTTTTCTACCATGGAGCCTCTACTTCAGAGGAGCCCAAGGACAGTCCTTTGGACTACACTAAGAATCCACTCCACTGGCTACAGAAATGCACCTGTATCTCTTGGTCTGGTTAGAAAAGTGCAGCCTTAGGCAGGAATCTGTTGTCCAGTGCAGTCAGTGGGGCAATAAGCAGAAATGGCCATGAGGATTCCAGAAAAGGACAAGGCCATGTGGAGTGAGATTTTTGAATGGAAGTCAGTGCTCTTCAGAAGCAGGAAGTGATGTTAACCTACTAGTGTGCAGGCCAGGGGAGCCCAAGCACAAAAAGACTCAGTTCAAAATATGTACAACTTAGGCACAATATTCAACAACTTTTTAAACAAATCAGTTTAATTAATCTATTGACGACAGATTTGTATAATGTAGAGCAATCTTTGCCTCCAGATGGAGTGGCAGTGCTGACAAAGTGTGATTTAATTCTGGGAATAGAGATGCAGTGGGAAAAAACGTCAATATTACTTTCATTCTTTCAACCTTTTTTTGCTCTATCTTTCTTGTGCTGAATGCACACAAATTAAAATTTTCACACATACTTGCACCGACACATGCAAAACACTGTAACAGGGAACATCCAGAGAAATATGCGTACAAGGTCTGAGATGGACAGCTGAATATCCTACTACTGTCAGACACACTGAGTAAAAACCCATTTGCTAGTCAGTCTGGTTCTGTTCTCCATCTTCTTTCTTTTTTTAATAAAGAATTTTGTATTTTGATTTTATGAACTCTTCAGCTATGGAGCTGGGTTTAAGGAGCATTGCTATTAGCTTAAATTTTTCTCATTTCACATTTCATCTTAGTACATCCCTTTCTTATTTTCATTACACATATTCTTTCCTGGTGAACATATATAACCACAAATTAAGGAAAAGAAGAGTCAGAACTCTCTAAATTCAAGCAAGGATCGTGTAGTCAATCTGTCTCTTTTTAAGGCCATGGCTTCTATTGAATTTGTAGTGTCTGGCACTCAGTGTTTCTACTGCCTAGCTGCAGACTAGCATTTGTGTGACTGCACAGTTAACTGGATCCAAAACTCACCCATTAGAAAAGTGACCTAATAAAACCTGTGTTTAGAATGGTTTTGTCACCCAATATGCCTCCTTAACTGAGCCACACCAACACTAGTGTCAACACAGGAAAAGATGTAGGAGCAAGCATCCTGTGGCAGGATCCCTTGCTGAGGCAGGAGCCTGGACTTATGCCAGAATGAATATGTCACCATGACCTCAGTAGTAGTATGAGTTTCCACATCTGGCATCTATTTACTTACCTACTTTGGTTAAATAAAGAATTTCAGAGGTGCAGGTGGGGACTTGAAAGTATTCCACATTCCCTGTGAGGAATGCAGAACACCTTTGATATACAATCTTACATTGAATTGGGTACAGATTCCTTTAGATCCAGAGATCTCTGTAGGGAACATGCCCCTTGAAATTGCTTTACTAGTCCTGCTGCAGGACTGAAAATTCCATGTTCCAGTCCCACTCCCTCTTACTCTGTCCCATGTGCTCTGTCTTCAGATCTGTTGAAGCTTCTTGTCCTTCTCCTGTGTTAGAGTGTTCCTGGCATATTGATCTAGCTCCTTATTACACACCATTCAGTAGGAGTCTGGTTCTAATCAGCACTTTCTGGGCTGAGTGTAAAACCTTTTGAAGACTAGCTGGAAAACAATCCTTTAATGTTTTGGACAGCAAGCTGAAGATGACCCAAGACCACCACCTGGTGCAGAAATCTCAGTGTCTGTAAATCAATGTGTATATATCCTTGCATATGCTTACTTCTGTAGTGACTTTCATAGGCCTGGGATAATTATTGTCTTGATTTGACAAGCTAAATTCCCGACCTGCCTAAATTCCAGACAAGCTTTTAGGCATCTTGGAAAAAACATGAAGATATTGAATAAAAAGACCACTACTAATAGTAGAAAAGAAAAAAAAAAAAAAAAAAACAAAAAAAAAGGGAAAGCCAATGGTAACATAAAACTCTATGTAAATTCAGGAAGTGCGGAAGATATTTGGTACAGCAAATTATAATTGGGGTTAAATGTGAGTTTGAAAATGATTAGAAAATTGTCTCCCAGGCTACATGGTGGAAAGTCATCATCAGAGTCCTAAAATGTAGTCTGGACAGAGATGCAACTAGAGCGGGCAATTTGGTCTGCCAAAGTGAATGGCAAGGATTAATAAGACATGAGGTTGGGGGTTTTTTTCCCCTGTAGAATAGGTGCTTCATAAGATGAGCTGTTTCTGCATTGATGTTGTTAGATCACCATCTAGAGGACATTTAAAAACACATGCTTGTCATTCTACTGTTGTTTTTTTAATATTTATTTCTATTCACAGAGGCTGTGTGAGCCAAACAGCACAAAATACTAATAATTGTTTAAGCAGTGAAGTGGGAAAGTCATTACATTTTCCTTTCCCCTCCACTTGCACCAGTCTTATAAAACAATTTTTGACCAGTTTCAGTCAGTTGTGAGCACTTGTGAGCACTTGTGAGCACTACTTGTAAGGAGGACCTAAAGAAATGTTCAGGATTAAGTGTGATTAAGTGTTTTAATCACAAACACTTGTGATTAAGTGTTTCTGCCTAACAGCATATGATACCTTTGTATGTCAGAAGAGCCCAGTGATGTCACAATGTGCCCTGAGTAAGACTGTGGTGCTAGGGAAATCCTGACTCCATTAGCTGAAAAGGGGTGAGGAGCAAAAGTGTCTTGTGCTGGACAGGAGAATTGAATGGGGGGTAATCCAACCCTGATAGCTTCCCTGGGATTTACCATCTATCTGGTGGCTATGTTCCCAGCCACTTACTGCCTAGCCTTCTCTAATGCCTTCATACCACTGAAAAGCCAGACCATGATTCACACAGCCAAGAATGGACAGCAAGAGGGAAACAATCCATCAGCAGGTGAGAGGATGGGTTGAAGTGAGAGGATGCGAAAGAGGAGGCATGGAGATCAAATAAAGTCAGAAAATGAGAGGGGGTGTGGACACAGAAGCTTGGTTTTGCAAAGACAAAAGCAGAAGAGGAATAAAAAGATATGTGTCAAGGGGCAGTGGGGATCAGATGGCCCCTAAGGAATAAGGAGCCAGCAACTGAGTGTGATGATAAGGCCAGCAGGGCAGGGGCCTCACCTGCCAGGGCCCAGTCCCCACAGCCCCAAACAGAACAAGCAGGACAGGCCTGGCGACAGTAGTCAGGGTCAGACAAGAGATGATTAGGGAAGTCCATGATGATGAGACAGATCTGAGTTCAAGGAGGAATGCCAGTCAGTGTCAGCATCAGACACAGTGACAGTAACCAGGGTCAGACACAGCCCAGGGACTGCCCAGCCCTACACTTAAACAGGGCAGAGGATGTGGGAAGAAGCACACGTTCAGGCTGGTCAGGGCCTTTAAGGCCTCTTAGTTCACTCATGGCCCTGACTGCAGCCTCCCCTCTCAGCAGGTCCCCCTCACACCCTACAGAGATCTGGGTTCAGAATGGACATGCTGTAGAGTGATTTAATTGCTATGGGATGCCACAGGGCAATTTCCAAGGGTAGAGAACCAAGATAGGGATGAGAAACTGGGAAATGGGCATGGGATATGGGGGGCTTAAAGCCTGGGGAAGGGGGGTGCGGTGTGGATCAGGTTGCCTATGAGGGGCTTCGGAGGCTCAGTGGGCTTGAAAAGAAAGGGCCAGGCCACCCCCTGCACCGGAGGCTGGGCAGCTAGTGGGGCAGGGGTCTTCATTCACAATCCTGGGGCCAGCACCCAGGGCCAGACTGATCCCTCAGAAGTGATCATAGGCCCCGCTCAGTGGTGGGCCCAGTTCCGTGTTGTTCACTTAACTGCTCAAGAAAGCCCAAGCTAACTTTCAGGGAGCAATGAGTTCCAGCTGCTTTCTAAGGAACAGGGAGCCAGCAGACAAGTGTCTGCTTAGCAAGGCTGGCACAGCAGAGGCCTTACCAGCCAGGGCCCATTTCCCACAGCCCACTTGAGCAAGGCAAGTGAATCTTAGAGGCAAGAGTTAAAACTTGGAGAAGATAAATTCTTAGAAGATCCTACCTGCAATAAGAAGCAAGTGTTCCTAACACACAACTTCCTCTAAAAATCAGACTATTGCTTGCGAGAGCAATATCTAAGACAACTTAAACTGCCCTGTGGCAAGTCAGTAGTCACTGCCCCTAATTCCTGAAAAAACCTGACTGGCTGTGCACTGAAAAAGGCACTGGCTTCTGACCCTGATCCGCTACCTTTGGAGCTGTGGCTCACTTTAAGATCTGGCATCTTTTCCGAAGTGATCAGTTCCTCTCAACCTGACAATAGGTCCCTCTTTAAAAAAAAAAAAAATTAGAGCTTGTGACATGCTGACCATTCAAGTACTGTTTCCTGGGGAGTGTCTGAGCCATGCTTCTCTTTCCTCTTCCCTCCTTCTGTCTCTTTGCTCTACTGGACAATTTTCTCCTGTCTGCCATGGTGCAATGAAATTGAGGAAGAAAAATGAGACATTGTCACAGCACCCAGCATACCCAGGAAATGATCAAAGTGCAGCAATTCAGGGAGAACAAGCCTGAGAAGTAGGGCCAGCATGGGAAGTGAGAAAGCAAGATAGGCAACAGTCAGGGAGGAAGTGTGTTGAGAAGTAAGTGTGGAAATTGGCCAAATGCATGAGTGAGAAAATGAGGGAAGAGAAAATCAATGGAAGAAAGACACATTTATAACAAGATGATGGGAAAGACTGTGCTGAGAAAAGAATGGAAAAGAAAAAAATCCTACAAGTGTCAAACCACAGGAGTCCAGATTCCAGTCCCCAGTTCTTCCAATGCCTTGCTTCTCTGTACCTCAGTTCCCCTTGTAAAATAGCACTAATGATGGTCTCTCCTTCCTGGATGACCACTTACTACCCTGCTGCAATTGCATGCACTTAGCAGGGCAAAGGGAGAAAAGTTTAGGCCAGGTTTGCACACTCACATCCATACACATGAAGAAACCACACTTGGGAATTATGAGGATGCTATGGGGAGGGTGAGCATAGAGGAATATATACTGAGTGAGGAAGAACAGACACAAGAAAAGGACAAGGGAAGCAGAGAGTGGGAAGGAGTATGAATGAAAAGCTGCTTAGTATGAAGGAGAAAATGGACACACAGTAAGGGTGAAATGGAGTTGAAAGTTTAGAAAGCAGGGAGAGAAAAGAGGGAGGGAAGCAGGGGTGAAAAGGATCCAAGTATGAAAGAAGAGAACAAGAAGAAAGCTTATGTTGTCCCCCACCTCCCCTGGTTACAGGCTGGGAGCAAATGGAGGAAATATTTGTGGCCTCATCAACAGGGAAAGGAATGGACGTGATCGACATGGTGCAGCATGAGGACTCACAGAGACTGAGGAATTCAGCGGTGAAGGATCTGCTGTTGGATCTGGCTCTTTGCCTGAACACTGGCAGCATTGTCTTTTTTTTATGTGTGACATAAAGCATGAAGTAATTTCTATGGTCATGGATGATACCAATTTGAGCATCTGCCTGTGTTTCATGATCATCTACTAGGCAGCATGGCTCCTCTTCACCAACCACATCCCAGAGAGCTTGCAACACTGAGGACAAGGGCAGGAACCTTGTGCACATATTGAAAGTGTTTCCTTCTCTCCTCTCAGTCCAAGACTCATGCAATTTTTTTCTAAGGCAGACCTCCTTTCTTGAACTTCCCATATGCTCTTTGTGCATCATAGTTAGTAATAAACAGGAATTGATTCAACTCACCAACTTCAAGGGTGACCCTGTCTTTTAAACAGAATATTCATAAATTTGTCATATATTGTAAGAACAAGAAAAATTTGCATATTCCAGGGAACTGTCCCCCCCATACACTTAACAAGATAGATACAAAAAAAGTTAAAGACTTCTCAAAATGCAGAATGTCAACAGCTTTTGATTTTTCTATACATTATAAACAAAGAAACGAAGTAGTCTCAGTACACTGAAATGACTTCTGTATGACACACAAGGTCTGGTACAATGTTAATTGCTATTAGCATCTAAAAGAAATACAGTCTGGACATGGTGTTAGGAAAAAATTGATTAAATGAGTGGAGGAAGAGCATACACTGTTTAAATGGTAAAGATAAGCACAAGCCCAATTTTGTGCGTTTTTTATGATGGGTAAATAAATTAAATTATTTCAAGGTAGTATTATTTATTACTTGTGAAGTTCAGCTAAGAACTCCAGTCATGCTGGGAACAGTACAAATACAGAACAAAGAAACAAGCCTGGTCATAAAGAGTTTGCGAAGTGATTTTTTTACTCTGAAGCAAATACTTTATTAATATTTTCATTAATTAATGAAAACAAAATCTCTGAACAGCCTGTTCTTGGAAAATATTTCGCTGCATTGTCAGTACTTGGAAAGGATTAACACAGTTATTAGGATTTTCACAATTTTTACAATGCTTACATTGATTAGAGATGTTTCCACTTGCCATTACCTATTCCACAAACAATCCCCAGGCAGCCAATATAATAAGCAAAATAAAAATGCTCCCATAATTAAGAACAGTTTGAAGAGTATGCAAAAGGTAGGAGTATTTTGTATACTTAATAACTTTGGTAAATTTTAGAACATTGGTATAAATTTTCTAATTATCAGAACGTGAAATTGATGTAATTATTATGTTGCTCTTCGGAATATGCTGTAAGCACTTCTCCTGCTACCCTAAAATATATTACTTCTTACTCTCTTTTTCCTCTAAAGTAAATTAATACCTAAAATTCAATTTCAAGTAGAAAGTAAAATCCTACAGCAGCTCTACTCCTCTGTTTGGATGGTAAATATTTACAAATGTACAGATGAGAGAACTTTTAGGGATGAGAGAACCAGGTTCAGGATCCAGATAAGTTATTGGAATTCTAATTGTTCATTCTTCAGAGACTTCTAGAAACCCTTGTGACTGTCCCATACTCCACCCTCAACCATTTCCTCAACCCTAAATAGAGACTAAAAAAAAGAGAATTTTGTTGGAAAAGAAAGAAAGAAGAAAGAAAATCTGTTCTCAGCTCCCAATCCCCCTCCTACCAATGGGGATGCTTTCCTCTTTCCTCTTTTGTCTCTTAGGAGTTTTGCTAATGAAACAAAAAGAACAGGGAAGGCCTTTAGTAACCTTCATTATTAAGTGACTTGTCTTTCAGCCTAGAAGCTGTAGCCACTGAGTCTTTCCTATTACCTATCTCCATTTATTGGCAGAAGAAAAGAGGATTCTTCCCTCTCTGGTAACTTACATGTGTGGTTTGCATAGTAACCCATAGGATTTCCCAAAGAGCCAATCTTACATGAACAAGTCTTAGAGCTCCAGCTTATTGCCCTGTCCATTCAACATGACTGTGAGGCTGCTGGAGTAGACAGGGAAATACACTGAACAGAGGGACTAATAATGTAACAGTCCTTCTGTTTACAACTCCTCAGAAGCTGCTGCCTACTAGAGACTGGCTAGTCATCTTGCTACCTTGGGACTTGCTAAACTCCAGAGTTGTCATATCTGGGACAGAGTTTTGAGAGCAGTAGGAGGAGCCCCTCTTCCCTTAGGAGCTCAGTTTAAGAATTTTGCTACCATCAACTGCTGAGGAAAGGATAACAAGAAAAAGAAGGTAGGGGAGTGAATAAGAGAACCATGTCACTCTAGGGGCCCTGAGAAGATGGTCATACTTTCATGGGTCGGGCCTTCCTCTCCCTGGGGTCATGTCTCTCTTCCTCCTTTTCCATGCAGATTACCAGATGCGGCACTTGTTGTCTGGGTTCATTGGGGATCCACTGGAACAGTGGAAGTGCTTGGCAAAGTCCTGGCTATTGCTGACAGGCCCACAGACACGAAGTGGCAAGGGACTGTGCAGATCTGTGTTCAGGGAAGACTGTAGTTTCTCAGGATCCTGGTGTCCACACATTGCCTGAAAGGAAGCAAAATAGAAAAGTCAGTTTGGCTGAAAGTCCTCATGTGAATAAGACTTAAGGCTCTTCATGCCTCTGCACACATGACTGAGGCTGCTTCACCACCACAATTTCTGACTGTTTTCCCTTTCCCTAAACTTCTCTGTCCCAATTTCCGTATCTGACAAGCCATCTGCTCTTTTTCTATACTGCGTAGTCCAGAACACAGGGAATTTAGACCACCTTGGAGTTTAGGCTCATGCAACCTTGGACTCCATCTAAAATAGTTGTATAGATGTCATCTCAGTGTCTAGATTCAGCTTCATAAGCAAAAACAATGAGTGCTCACCAAGAAAGGAGAGCACTTACACAAAATCCCATTACTACTCAAGAGATTGGGGGGATGGTTATGTAACTTTACTGGTGTTAAACTGGCAATCCAAGTCTTCACTCTTGTGATTTCAGCCTTTACTCATTGACAAATGATGCAGCAGCTGCCAGATAGCCTCTGAAATACAAAACTTGCCACCAAGAGCCAATAACCTGTGATTTCAGAATTGCTATTCTACACACTGCTCTGACCTAATGTAAATACATGCACAAAACATTTCCCTTTGCACAATTACAGTGACTTATAAGGGTGTGACTTTTCTAAGCACAGAAATCCAGTAATCTACCATGGGAAACTCAACTGTACAACTAGGCACAACTGCACAACTTTGCACAAATCCTTAAACCAGGTTCCCACAGAAATCTCAAACTGTGTGCATGTACTTCTACTTCTTTATCTCTAAATAACATTCTAAACTCTTTTTTTCACTATCTGTCACACAGAATGACATGACATCTAGTTATTCACCATGAATGAGAGGTAGATGAAGGAAGGGATGGAGAGATATGCACCTTTTCCAGTAAAATTCCACTTTCCATGTGTAAGATTGCTCACAACAGCAAAAAAGTACTCAGAAGCTGGCATGCTTTCCCTGACACAACTTGTCTGCTACAACTTAATCTTGGTAGATTTTAGAGCTTTGTAAAAGATATATTTGCAGTCAAGCCTTTTGTTAGCTTTGAGATCCATAACAGGTTAGGGGCCCTATATGTGAATTTTAGCTTTCTAAATAAGATTCTAGATCTCCTAGAAACATCGGTCATTCTCAGTTCTGTGAAGGGGGGGGGTGAAGGGGGGGGGGGAAGTGATTGAATATTGAGAAAGACAAACTGTAATAATGTGGAAGACAATGGAGAGTGAGACACACACATGACTAGCCTAGAATTCATTACATGAGCAAAACTGAGGTAGAAAAGCTGGTCGTGTGAAAGTCCAATCTTAGGTAAATCCTTCTCTTTGTGCTTTTTCAGCCAATTCTTATAGGCCTGTGGAAAGAGAAAATTAATAATAATAAATCCCTCTTCAGATAGTGTCCCAAAACCATGTCTTCTGTCAATGAAATATATCAATCTAATATAAATTTAATAAATTAGCAAGCTTGCATCTCTCTCTCCTCACTCTGAGGCTCCCTGCTGCTGGCCATGCCCCTAATAACTCTAAGATGGGAGAGTAACAACATAACTCCTTTGTTTCCTATTTCAGACACTACCACACACACCATCATAAGAGAAGATATGGTGACTGCACTATGAAAGAATGAAAATTACTTTCAAAGAAAGTCACAAATATTTGAATAAAAATTAAAAGACTTTCTACTTCCCAACATTTTTCGTGCAAGAATATAACAAGTACCATCTGAGACCTAGAGATTTCAGAGCACCCTGCACTCAGTAGTTAATTAAACTGCTGAACTACTGCATGAGGAAATAAAAAATTCTCTCTAAAGTATTGCTGAAAACATCATTATGGAGTCATTTTACCACCACACAGAATTCTGGTTCATGTCTCAGCTTAGTTCTTCAGGTATAACATAAACATATAAATAACATGCTTTTGTATGCATGGCATAAATGGGGAAGTAAAGAAAGGCCTGCCCCAGAATTTGTGAAGGGGATAAGTGGTCTTACATGGAAGCAGTGAGGTTATGAGAAAAGCTTTGTGAGGAACCTATGTCTGAAATAGCAGAGGACATGCAGGGCACATGCTGCACTGGCACAGGAGTACAAGAAATCTGAAACTGGAGCAGCATGTAGGAGAGGGATGCAGCAGAGCAATCTTGTGACATGGCAGCTGAGTTGTGTGGTGAGACTATGAGATTAGAGATGTAAGTAGACTACAATACCTGGTAAGCGATGGCAAGCCCTCCAGTATCAGCTGAATTCTCCAACAGTGTAAAAGTACCATTGACCTTAAAGCCAGAGCTTTCATACTGTTCAACCAAGCAGTCTACAGATTTCTGTAGTGCACTCCTGTTGCATGTAGGACAGCCCCCAGGCAGCACTGTGGGGAAAAAAAAATCCTAGAAAGTGAAGGTATTTCTGGCGTTCACCTGTATTCCTCATATTAATCACTGAGTCTTCTTAGTAGTCAGCATGGCCTGGAATGAGTTTTCCTTAGCTTCATCTACCTTAATAATATATGTATACATTGTTATAGGGACCAGGATTTAAGATCCCCTGAGGGAAAGTACCAGTGGGGACCTAGAAGAGTAAACAAAGACACCACAGCCGGTACCCACCATAACCATAGAATGTGTGAAGAAGTTCATGCGCCATGAAGACCCCGATGGCTCCAAAGTTCACAGCACTGAAAAATAAACATTAAAAGAATGCTTTTGAAAAGAAAAAGAGAGCAGGTGACCATTCTTTATAGCCACTGAGCACAACTGTGGGCTGCACAGGAACATTCTACTCTGAGAGCACACAGAAGCACTTTCTATTTATCATCTCTCAGATGTGGTACACTCTGTAAAAATGCAAATACAAGTGTAAATTACTCTACCAATGCTTAAAATTGTACTATGGGCTTGCATTAAAGTATTCATAGCTAATAAGCCATCATAATAATGAAGAGTCTGTGAATGAGATTCTGCCTTTATTAACTCTAATGACATGTATTGCTGTTGAGATACGTCCTTATTTACCCACTACTGGCTGAACTGCTGCACAAACAGTAACTGCAATGGTAATCATACAAAAGCAGGATGGTTGGAGAAGCAATCTTGCAACAGTTGTCTAGTGAAAAATGGTACATAAAACTGGCAAGGCAAATTAAAATCATGAAGGTTTGACTACAGTTACTCTGGTCTAGCATTGGTGATCTCGCTACAAGCAAGAGGTTGTACTAGAGACCTCCAGCAGTTCTTTCCAATCAGAATTTCTATGCAATGAATTTACAAATAGTCACACTAGTAAAAGTACACTCAAATGCATTTCCATAATATGAAATTATGGGCTCATTCTTCCTTTACATGCACTGATTAATGCTACTGAAGCATGAAATGATTGTAGTAGATCATTATTACATCACTGGGAACTCAGTAGGAAGTGACAAGAACAGAACAACTCATCTTCTCTTAGAACTGCTCTTTCAGAAGCTCCGTAGCTTATAACTTATAATTGTTACCCAGAGAAGTTGTGCATGCCTCGTCATTGAAAGCGGTCAAGGTCAGGTTGGATGGGGCTTTGAGCAACCTGATCTAGTGAAAGATGTCCCTGCCCATGGCAGGGGTGTTAGACTAGATATCTTTAAAAGTCCCTTCCAGCCCAAACTATTCTATGATTCTATGATTCTATAATAATTGTACTGCTTTTCTGACTTCTTATTTTAAGAATTATCATCACAGTCATCTGAACTGGCTTTTGTCAGTAAAGTTTAAACTTTGGAGCATCATCTGAGAAAATTTTATTGTGCCAACTCACCAAAAGCTATTCAAGTTTGACTTATTAGTCTATTCAACTGGGATGACAGTGAGAAAAATATGTTTTACTAACACTGAATACAAAAGGAATAAGAAGCTGTAGGCACTTTTTCAGAGAGGAAGAATATGGTGAGTGACCCCATACCACTGGAAAAAATATTTTTTTTCTATTATTCTTTTGAGGTGTCCTGTTCTTCATACTATAATGAATTTATGAAGTACTGCAAGCACTAGAAGTTATACAACTAGTGGTAGAAGATCACCATGGAGAAAATAATTACTTTTAACTGAGACATGTTTCTTTCAAACTTCAGCCTCTTGCCACAGTGTAAGTTTATCTTTCAGTACAATGGGATTAAGAGAAGTATCTATCCATTATCATGCAAAAAAGGACATAAAATAATATTTTTACAGTGAACTTTTAAGTGCTTTTAATATCAGAAAAATATTGCTTAACAGATCTGTTCCATAGGATGAAAGAACTCAACTATAAGGGTATGGTCTACAGAAGTGTCATTGTTGCAGGGGAAGACTGAGAATTAAAAATGCATTTGCTTATTAGAGAATGTTTCTTTAAAAAAAGGAAAAGAACTGCGTTTGATCAATTTGAAAAAGACTTCTGACAAGAAGTTGCTCTATGAGGCTCCTGTTTTCTCTGGGTTAGATTTCTATGGGTTAGATTTCAGGAATTCTTGGAATCTAGAAAATGAGAGGCAAAGGTGAAATGACTTCTTTGCAGTTAACCTATATGAGACTTCTGCTGCTTTGCTGTGGAGTAATACACTTGGCTTAGCTTAGTTTCACCTAGATTCTGATTTTGTTCCAGCAGAGTCACTGATCACACTCTTTGAGAATTCATAAGGCAGTATCCATCTGGCTTTAGAAAAAGCTGGTTTTCCCCCCTTTACTGTGTCTTTCTGGGATGCAGTAAGAAAAAGAGGTTAAAGACAGACCCGTTAAGATTCTTCCTGGAAAGATGGTGTAGCAAAGGAACTACATCCAGCTTCCACCTTTGCAGCCCCTCCATACCTGGGAAACTCCATGTGGAAAAAAGGGCTGCGGAACATTCCAGCAGGAAAGACCACCGTGTGGTGCCTTATTGAGTAGTATGAATGCACAGTCCAGGGGGACACATGCCAGCTAGAAGCAGAAAAAGAGAAATGAGAATGTATTAACTCCTTATCTCATACCTTGCTCCTTTCCTCCACTGGGCTTACAAAAATGGTCTGCTCAGTACAACTGTTCATACAGTAGCAGCAAATGATGAAATTCACATTATCTAGAGTTAAAGGTGTTTGAAATAAACTTTCACTTGTTTACAGATGGTCAGAGCTAGTAGCTTAGCTTTCATACACATTAAGGGATTCACCCTCACAACTTCCCTGTCAAGTAGGTCAGGATTAGTAACCTCCTGTGAAGTCCTGCACAGAATACTCTTCAGGCAGTGTAAGGTCCCAAGCATGCCTGTCAACACTGCCTGCCTTCTGAAGCATTCTGTGTCCTGCCTTTGAGGTGACCCTGCCAGCATTCACGCCATCACAGTGCTTTGCTGTTTATTTTGCTGTTAAGTGCAGGAGAACCAGCTATTGCCCTTACTCAAGGGTTCATGGGCAAAAAAAGCTTGTTTTTTTTAGGGGTCTGAGGCTCCTTCCACAACAGTGGGGGTTTTTTGGTAGCATGAGCTCAGGCTGAATACAAGACAGGCTGCCAGATTCAAGGCTTTTTTAAGCAGGATGCAGCAATGCAGCCTTGCAGCAAAGGACAACAGCATCTTGTCTTGCATTAGAAGTGTCGCCGGCAGGTCAAGAGAGGTGATTGTGCCCCTCTATTCAGGACTGGTGAAACCACACCTGGAAGTACTATGTCCAGTTCTGCCGCCCCCGCTGCCTGCCCTCCCCCTCCTTCTGCAGTAAAAGAGAGATACAGACATACAGTTAGACACAGTCCTGAGTGACCCACTCTAGCTGATCCTGCTTTGAGCAGGAGGGTTGCAGTAGGTGATCTCCACAGGTCCCTTCCAACCTCAGTTAGTCCACGAATGTCTGATTCTGTTATATTTTTCAGATCAGTATCTGACACTTACTTATCCTGTGAGTGATGCTGAAGGGGTTTCAAGTAGGAGTTTTCCCTCAGTACTTTCAAGCAAGCCACCACATTGAGGAAAAAAGTGTCTTCATTTATCTCCAACTGAGGGAAGAGACAGGTAATGTGACTGTCATAGGTCAAGAGCGAGGAATGAACTGGACAGTATGAGAAAGAGAAAAGTCCCACGGGTCAAAAAAGGGTTCATCAAAAGACAAACCAATGGAATACTTGTGGGTTTTTCTGTCCCAGTTGTAAAGACCTTCAATTTAAGATATGACAGGAATGTTATCTGCAAGCCAAACAGAACATACAAGCAAGTCACAACCAATCTCTATCAGGCCAGCCACTCTAAATAGGAGACAGCATAGGCAACAATATAGAAGCAATAAATAAAGGTTCTCTGGGCCCATACATTCTCAGAAAATGAACAGTAGGAAACGTGCATTGCTCCAGAGGTCATAGCCTCTTTTAGCAGCAGACAAGATAGCAGTTTGTACAGGTAAACTGCCAATAATGAGGCAGGCATGTTTACATTATATAGCTCACATTCTGGTATTCCAGGTTCACTTTGGCAGTCTGGAGTATGTGAGCTGGATAGCCAATCTCCACTTGTAGTTTGGAAATCTAAAATCATAATAAACAAACGAACGAACAAAAAGAAACATGACCAATAGGAGGCTTTACATTCTGGAAGTCCTTTTTAAACTCTATTTCTAAACAATATAAATACCATCTGTGAATCAGCCCTTCAAAATGAACAGCTACTCTGTTTCAACAAGACATCTTCTCTTGCTACTCTGCTTTCTTAACTCAATGACCTGAGGCCTAATGTTGTTCTACTCTTCTTTTTCTTTACAGCATTGTTTTCTGGCATTCAGCTTTATAGCTTTTAACCTCTCTAGGTGTATAAAACTGAATTGTATCTCAATACAATTAATTCAGAGTATCCATGAACAAACAAACACTGAGCCTGTCTATGCCTACACATCAATGTACGATCACACATGCATGATGGCACTTATAAAACCACCTACAATTTTCAGTGTGTATAAGATATCTATTTAAGATTGTGTGCCTGTAGAAGCAGGTAGGAATATGTGAAGGTGCAGGCCCCTTCCATTCCTTCTCCAAAGGCTTCAGGGAAAGGAAGGCCTCAGTAACTTCTGCCTTCTGCACGCACCAAGACTTTAGCCTCTTGGCGAGTCTGTTCATCCATCCACTCCAACTGATCCAGCTGGCCATAGAGGGCATCTTGGATCTCAGAGAACAGCTGCTCCAGCTGCCATGGGTAAAAGAAGGCACAGTCAAAACTGCAGAAAAACATTGTTCAAGCTTAGCTACCATCTTCCCATGTTCCAGCAATTCAACCACAGAATAATTAGGGGAAAATTCCTCTTCTTGTGATGAAAGAGGAGATTTCAGTTTCTACAATGATTTAGGCTTAAGTTATTTGGCATCCAGTGGTTCCTCACAGGGCTCACCATTCTCTCCCACACACCTTTTCATCTTGCCTCTCATCATAACTAAGAGGGAAACATAATGCTTTTTCATTCAGTCCCTGTTGGGATAGGAATGGACCAAATGATTGCCCCACTTCTTGAGTGAAATGAAAATTCAGTATCCACAAGTATTTCATGCTGGTGTCTCCCTTTCACAAGTTGTGGTTATCTGAGTCTCTCCTTCACAAAATTATGTTTTGTTCATTCAGCCTTGTGCTTCACTACACATAGTCTTAGTTTTCCCATTAACTTTTCTTGGGGTTATTTACTCTTGTCACTGCAAACTCGTTATAAAACCTGGTGCCTACACTAACTTCCCTCAAAAGAAAAAGGAACGCTGATCATCAAAGGAAAAAAAAGAAATCTTTTCCACACTGCAGGCAGGTGTTCCTTTTACTGTGGAACCACTCAGAATGTTTCGACATTGATTTGTTCCTGTACAATGTCATATGATGGCTTAATGGCTTTGCAATTGAAAATCTTATTTAAATATGTCAGATTGGTGATGAATACTGTTAAAACTAACTGTCATTTCAGGAAGCACACTGAGATTGCATGCATTTGTAGGGCTGTCATAGGTATTGGTGCTGCACACGTGACTTTGCTAACAGTTGAGATAAAGATAATAACTGGTATTTTAGCATTGATTATTCTAGCAATGACAGCAATGTCATTGCTAGATGTTCTGACATCTTTCATTCCCAAAAGAGAATGGGAAGTGCCTAAGTACAGGAATATGTAAAAAGGTATAAAACCTACACACGATTTTGCTGCCTTGATGTGGTCTTAAGTTGTCATGTCAAAAAAAGAAAGAGATAAAGCTGAGCTCTGCTTGGGGGTTAAGAGGATGAATACCTACAAGTTTCTTGGTCTGCTGAGGGAAGATTTCTTGCACAATCATCTGCCCTAGAACTGGCTCAAAGAAAGAGCTGGTATCAGTCAAGCACTTCCTCCAGCGCTCATCTGGGATCTGTAAGAACAGAGAAATAAATAGAGACACGTGAGAGTGAGGACAAAGAGATAGGAAGACAATAAAAAGATATGTAAATGTGCAGTCAGTAGCATATATGCTGCTATCTAAAAATGACAGCAGTGAATGTTAAATAATGTAGTTCCATTTAAGCTACCTCAGAAAACTTTAATCAGGTAAAACATTGATTTCCTTATGATTTACTCCACTTACTTTCACACAAGATGAAGATTCATATGCTAGCTGAGACAAATACATAGAAGAAAGGTGACCATGTATCAATTGTTCCCTAGCCCATGATACAGTGCACTTAGCTCTCTAAAGTTTTGTGTGTCATGTCTACTCCCACATTTCTTTGAGAAAAAGGAAGCATCTAATGGCCTAGTGAGAGTAGTTTTCCTCCCCAAATCTAAGAAACTCCATCCAGACAAGGCATCAGGAGAACATCCAGATGGTATGTCCTAGGGTGTTCAGCTGCTGGGAAGGCTGAAGGAGATGGTTAAAGGCTAACTCACCATTCTAGATCCCATTTTTCCATAAAGAATCTTAGATAGCTCCAGGCGTGCATCTTGGAATCGACTGTCAAGGGCTGGGGAGAGATTCCCAACCAGACAAAGAATCATATAAATGTGAAGGACCCTGTAGGAAAATGACATTTAAAAAGATTGAAGATTGAAGGCTGGTCACTATAAACACAGAGGCGTGGCAGGTGTCAGAGGAGTAATTTGAGGCAGAGGAATCCTAGTAACCTGAACAATGACAACAAAGTACTCTGAATGGGCTACACCTGGGGCTATCAAAGGAGAACGATTTGACATGAGTCAACCAAAGAAAATCTCTCCCCAGAATACCTTGAAGACTCAAGGGGTAATTGCCTGCTGGGGCACAGGATTCTCTATGGGAAGCAGGAGAAAGAGCATTTTTAGGACTGGGTGAAACTTATTAAGAATATTTTGAGGGGTCTGTGGAATTCTATGAGATTTATTATGGGATGTTTATGGGAAGGACCAAAGGCAGGGAAAGGGAAGGTTCGTGGTGGACTGGGGGGAACATGCGTGGGAAAATGGAGAGGAAAGGTGGTAAGAGGGAATGGCTGAACATAGACTTATGGCTTGCCAGGACATCTGTCTGATTGGGCCCTGCACATGGTCACCAGAATCTGTCCTATCTTATTAAATGCTATTCTTAGATAACATTTTACCCTCTGGGGGGGGGGATGGGACTGGATACTGGAGAGACAAGGAGTCTGAGAGTTGACTGCTGGAGGCACTTTGGTTCAAGCTAGCTGCTGGAGAGAGCAGGGGTCTGAGAGTTGGCTGTTGAAGAGACCAGAGTACCAGAAACCAAAGTATGGCTGCAAGACTCAGGGGCTCATATATCCAGGTGCCAGCAGCTGTAGACACCAGGGGATCTGGGGCCAGCTTCTGGACAGACTGGATATCTAAGACCAGCTATTGGAGGGATCCATATTGTGTGTGTACATATATATATACTTCACTAGTATAGACCAGTCCTGATCAGCTGGAAAGGAGGAATAGGATCAGGCTGCCTGAGCTGTTCATGTTTGTATGAGTGCTATGGGTGGGTGGGTGCCAGTAAAGGCATTGTGTTCCATCTCTGTTGATCTGTGTGACACACACATATATGTACATTTATATGTGTGTACATATACGGTGCATGCATGTGCAAGCCTATTGGGAATATATGCTAAGCCTTAGTACTGGCTAAACCTGTGGATATAGAGCCACAGCAGCCTTGCAATTGTTAGGCTACTAGATTCAGCAGCCTCTAACACAGACCTTTCTAATTTATGGTATCTGAAGTTAATATTTCTTGAGGCATGAACAACTATAACCATAGATATTGACTCCTACCTTTCCTTGTGCCATTGTTCGATGAGCTGTGACATGCCTCTTATGTAATCCATGTCATGCACTGCAATTGGCTGAGAGAGGTTCATTGGCATAGGATGGAAGACAGCCTGGAGACATGACAGCCAGTCAATAGCAGGTGCCTTTTCCTAGAAGTAAAACAAAGTTTACATGCTGAACTATGACTCTAACTTGACTGACAAGAAATAATAGGGAAACTGGGATAGTCTCTCTAATACTGTTAACAGATACTTTCAACAAGTTAAACTTTTTATGATGTGGGTATTGATTATAGTAGAAAAGGAGAATTGACTTTTTTTATTGAATTAGCACTGGGGAGGGGAGAGAGTTGTGGGCCTGAAAAATCCAACTGCTGTCAATAAAAGACTGTAAGTTAATAGGTTATTTAAAGCTCAACAGACTCCAAGTGTAAGTTGCAAGGGAATGGCATCTAAACAGAGTTTAGTTTCATATCTCTTTTGATCCAAATCTTCAGAATGTGAATGTTACATGTAATTGTGTTGCTCAAGTTCTAAGGCATAGATACCTGTAGCTCCCTAATGGTAGTGCGAAAGAACAGCATCCCCCTCTGCTGCCTTTCCTGCAGTGGGGTGACAACTCGCTGGAGGTTAGAGATGAAGGACAAGGTAAGGGAAAATGAATCAGGGGGACCATCCTGTGGCCCTCCAAGTAGGTCCCCCAGTTTCTTCAAATATGAGAGATATACACGGAGAACCTGCAATACAGAGCATATGACCAGTGGGAGAAACATGACTGAAACTTAGTCACCCCATTCATCCATCCAACCATCCATCTTGACCATATAAGCTTCAATCTTTCAAAACCACTGCAGTCCCATCCCTAAAACTGTCTTCTTCACTGCAACATCCTTATGTAATGCTTCATGTGGAATACAGTTTGCCAAGTACAGCTCCTCTGTTAGTGAAGAACACTGAATTCCCAAAAGGTTATTTTTGTCCTAGCTTACAATTCCATTAAATACCAGAATCATTTTAGAGAGGTAGGCCTGCCATCTCTGGAGTCAAAGGAGAGAGATGTAGTGATATAATAGGCCAGTATTTTTGATGGAGAGAAAATGCCAGCTTCTTGCTTCTATGTTCATGAGGTATCAAAGGAATGCTTGTGATGGGTAGACAGGCTTATTTTTTTGAAGACTCTTCTGAATGAGTCAGACTGAGAAACTGAAATCAACTAAGTTTTTATAAAGTTTCAGAAAAATGACAAGGCTGTGATAAAATTAACTTTGTTGCAATAACTCCCAAGGTCAAAGACTTTGTTTCCCCAGCTTAGGTTAAAACATTTTAAAATAACTTTAAAAATGCTAGCTACCCCTCCCCCAATACACAGATTTTAAGTTATAAAGCCTTACTTCAGACAAGAACATTTTTTTTTAAACATTCATTCAAGGTGAAACCTAGAGGGAAGCCCAGGTTCATATTACTTAGCAAATACAAATTAAAACTATTACATTCTGTTTCTACACTAGAAGTTTTAAACCTGGCATCTAAAAATGGGTTACATTTTACAAACTACCTTTCTGGAAAAGTAGAGAGTTTTGTAAAGAATTCCTTCTGGAGACATTTTCAGAGGTCACTGACCGTAACCCATGGAAACAGACCACTCTGAACCAGGAGACAATTCAAGGAGATCCCTACACCAAATAGCTATTTTTCAGGCTCTGATATGTTACCTCAAGATAATTTTTCTCTTTGAATTTACTCTCAGGTGGCATCTCAAACTCAGGATGATCAATCTGCAAAAAGGAGTAAAGGAAAAACATCTCGCTATTTCCAGAAACACTGGAAATGTGAGGATATGCTCAACAGGCTTTGTTAATTTCTGTCTCACAGAATTTGAAATTGTTAATAAATTGTTTTTACTTTTGGAAAATGTTTGCTAAGTAATTTTTGTGGATCTATCATATTCTGCAGCTCATTTACAAGCTCATTACAAATCTGCGGTGACTGATATTCAAACGTAAACCACATTGTTAAATATTTCTACATGGTGCACTGGTTTTGGCTGGGATAAAGTTAAATTTCTTCATGGCAGCTAGTATGCGGCTATGTTTTGGATTTGTCATGAAAACAGTGTTGATAACAAAGGGATGTTTTAGTTATTGCTGAGCAGTGCTTACACAGCGTCAAGGCCTTTTCTGCTCCTCACACCGCCCTGCCAGTGAGTAGGCAGGGGGTGCACAAGAAGTTGGGAGGGGACTCAGCCGGGACAGCTGACCCCAACTGGCCAAAGGGATAGTCCATACCATATGACATTGTACTCAACAATAAAAGTGGGGATGCAGGAGGTTGGCCAGGGCTGCCATTGCTTGCGAACTGGCTGGGCAGTGGTTGGTTGGTGGTGGGGTTTTTTTGCATCACTTTTTTTTCTTTCTTTCTTTTTTTGATTAGTAAACTGTCTTTTTCTCAACCCATGAGTTTTCACACTTTTACCCTTCTGATTTTCTCCCCCATCCCACTGGGTGGGGCAGTGAAGGAGCGGCTGTGTGGTGCTTAACTGCCTACCAGGTTTAAACTACAATAGTGAGCTGCAAAATTCATAGTACATTATGTGTATTAGACACTTAGCACTTAGAGTCTGTTATTGTATTAGTCATGCCCATAAACATAAGAAGAACCAGACCCTTCCACGATGAAGTACAACCTACACTGTCAGGCAGAAGAGATGAGAGAAAGTAAGCAATTTATTCTTCCTCATCTGCTCATTGTCCAGAAATAAGTGCTTTTTATCTAATAAAATCAGAAATTTTACTGAAATTTAGGAAAACTTTCTTTAGAGAAGAACATAGGCTTAACTTGAGCAAGCCTGGGTCTCATGGGCTGTGTAACTGACTCTTTATTCCCAGTGCTTCCTGATAATTTTTTTTCTTCAGTCCACTCACCTGAATAATATTGGTCTTGAGGTCAGAAGGACTAGGTCCCACGTGGACTCTGAAAAAGGGAAAGGTGCTGTATCTGCTCATGAGAATCTGGAGAGTTTCATTAAAATCTTTTGCTTTCCCCACACCTGTGATATTCCATCCACCAACCTAAAGAGGGAGAGAGATAGTATGACAGCAGATGAGAAAAACATATGCTCGATCCATATTTTCAAAATCTTTTTTTCACTCCTATGAACTCAGTCATTATCACAACTGAGAAGCAACAAAGCAAACAGCAACAGGGGAAACTCATGAAGATTTCTACATACCCTGTTGGTTTTAAAATGACCTGTCACTTTCACTTAAGCAAAGCAACAAACTGCAAAATGACACAAGGAAAAGGAATGATAATTATCAACAGAACAAGGTGTACAGGAAAAAACAGGAGAAAGAGAGAGGAAAGAGGTGTCACTTTTCTAAAGCCATCCAGAGGGACAACCAGGGATCAGGGATTACAGGTCCCACCGCCCTGACAAGCAGATTCACAGGTGGGCCTGCAGTCACTGTTCCTTCTTCTTGGAAGGTTCTGCATCCTTGGAGACAAGGCATAAATGCCCTTTGCTGGCAGGAAGATGTACAACCCTCCCTGGCACTGAGAGGAGTCTCCCAGAATGGAAAGAGAAGCATTTTCCTCTTTAAACAAGCTCCCCTGAAGCCTGGAGTAGTAGAAGGCCATCAGATCTTAGAGACAAAAATTTCACCCGTTTTACAAGGTGCTCCCTGGTCTGTAAGTTGGATCCTATTGAACTGAGCTTCTGAGATTAAAAGTGATCCCTCTTTGCAGTCTTGGTTGTTGTACAGTCCTAAAGTAATATGTAAGGTCATGAGGAAAGAATCAGATGATGATGATTCTGACCTGATGTCAGAAAATGAAGTCTTGAAACAGCATTTAAAGCTAGATTAGAAGTTGTGCTGTGAACCATGAGCTTATTTCAGGGCCAGATGCTAGCAAAATTCCATCATGTAGGACCATATGACCCTAACTTCACACTTTCCTTTTCCCTGCAGGAATTATCTTCTGGAGGGAGAGGAAATAGCACAAACATTCACCTGATTTAGGAGGTCCTTCAATGGTTGAGTTCCTTGGGATTCTATCCGTTGGGTATCCATGCAGGAGCGATAGAACTGGATTGCTTTCTCCTTAGCTGAGCCTCTTATCCCAAACTGTGGGCCCTCTGAGGGAAAAAAAAATAGATGAAAAACTACGAAGTGGTAAAAAAAAAAAAAGTTGGGGCAGTATTAGAGCAGAGAAAGGTTGTAAGAAAATATCACGCTGCACTTCGATTCAGAACAATTTAGTAAATACATCCACACTTCCCACATTGACTCAAAGCAAGAGATCTTCTAGTGCCATGACTCTTCCTGAGGCCAAATATGTGAGTTCCTTTGCATGGGAACAGGAGCACAACAGGAAGGTGGTGCGTATCTAGGCTTCAGACCCACATGGAGTCAGGACACATGACCAGAGTGCACATTCGGACAAGCCCAGCAGAAAGGGTCCACTTTTACAAGGCAACAGGAAAATGGCTTGGATTGCTGTCAGAATTTTAAAGTGTGACTTTGACCTGTTACACTTAGCAAGGAGAACTAAAATGTTTAAAATGAAGCTACTGTAATATGACATGCTCAAGAATAAATCTGTACCTGTAATGATAGAAGAACAAAGAGACTGGCCTCAGTCTCTGTTAAGAATGATTGTGCTCTCAGTTATTAGTATTCTCAGCTCTGGCTGAGGAAGATGCTGAGGGTAACACACCAATATTCTGTCCCTACCTAAAAGCCTTTTCAGGATCAACTGGTTTTCTTCCAACAACACATCAAATACATTTAGTGATTCTTCTGTGGTTCTGCTTGAGTGTTTGCCTTCCCAGCTGCCACAGGCATATTTGTAGAAATCCTCACAGGGGTCTACAGTGTCATTCCTAGAATTCAGGAGTCTGGCCAACAGTGTAAGACCCAGCTCGTCATCACAGGATCCTGGGCAGGAAGTAAATAGGAGAGAACTGAGCAGTGACAGTGAAGAGTGAGAACAACTCCAAGCAAAAAAAATGAGGAGTTATCTGTGGGACATTTCCCCAAAAAGATTTCTTTTTGGTACAAACTCCTTTGCACACAGAGTGCTGAAATCCTTGTAAGTTTTTGCTGAATATGGAACAAAGTGTGTTGTCCTTCACTTCACAGGAAGATTGCCTTTGCACTTTGTAAGGGAGATGCTTTAAATAAAGGACAGATAATCAGTCCAGAGGTGGTGTCCTCTCTTCATACTATCTAGGCAGTCACAGGTTGGATTATTCTGCCTCCTCAGTGTATTTTCTCTGAATCAGCCCAATTTGGCCAAATGATAAAAAAGAAGCAACTGATAGTGTCAACACATGAAGCAAAAGAAGGACTTAGCACAGAGAAAGTAAGGAGATAAGTTTAAAACATGGAAGGAGATGTTATCATAGAATCATAGAATCGTTTAGATTGGCAAAGACCTTTAAGATCATCAAGTCCAACTGTTAACCTAGCACTGTGTTGTGGTTTAACCCGGCAGGCAGCTAAACACCACACAGCCATTCACTCACACTCCCCCCCCCGCAGTGGGATGAGGGAGAGAATTGGGGGGAAAAAAAAGTTAAATTCATGGTTTGAGACAAAGACGGTTTAATAGGACAGAAAAGGAAGGGAAAATAATAATAATAATAATGATAATGATAAAAGAATATACAAAGTAAGTGATGCACAATGCAATTGCTCACCACCCACCGACCAATGTCCAGCCAGTTTCCAAGCAACGGTCACCACCCCCCGGCCAACTCCCCCCAGTTTATATACTGAGCATGACGTCACATGGTATGGAATATCCCTTTGGCCAGTTTGGGTCAGCTGTCCTGGCTGTGCCCCCTCCCAGCTTCTCACTGGCAGGACATGAGAAGCTGAAAAGTCCTTGACTAGTGTAAGCACTACTTAGCAACAACTAAAACATCAGTGTGTTATCAACATTATTCTCACCCTAAATCCAAAACACAGAACTGTACCAGCTACTAGGAAGAAAATTAAATCTATCCCAGCCGAAACCAGGACACACTGCCAAGTCCACCACTAAACCATGTCCCTAAGCACCATGTCTACAAGTCTTTTAAATACCTCCAGGGATGGTCACCCAACCACTTCCCTGGGCAGCCTGTTCCAATACTTGACAACCCTTTCGGTGAAGAAATTTTTCCTAATATCCAATCTAAACCTCCCCTGGAGCAACTTGAGGCTGTTTCCTCTTGTTCTATCACTTGTTACTTGGGAGAAGGAGACTGACACTCACCTCGCTACAATCTTCTTTTGGGTTCAAGCATGGGAAACATTTCTCAGCAATGACATTTGTTAAAACAGGACAAAGACTTTCTAGTACATCTTGCTTTGATCTAAAACTCCCTTTATCTAAACTACTGTGAATCACTGGGTATGTGTTCTCATTTGGGTTCAGTGTCTTGTATCAACATCAGATCAGATCAATTACTAACTGAAATAAGCCACTTGTAAATCAAAGTAAGACTTTCCATACTATGGTTTCAACAGTTGACATGGGAGGAGGTAGGCAGAGTGGAAATTGACAAGATCTAAACTAACAGTTTTTCCTTGGTCTCTGTAGTGAAGAGTCTCCAACACATAACAGGGCCTAAAGAAAAATGCTAGTTAAAGAGTCAATAATGTTTATTTTGGAGCAGGGAATGTCTGTATCCACCAGTATAAGTGCACCTTCAGTACTGAGTGTTCTATATGCATAATTTACATGGACCATTCTGCAGATAGCTGTTTAGCAAATTTGAAAGGCAAGTTAATATTTCTGGTCTATGCTCACAGCTCCCCCTTTAGCAAGAGACTATGACTTTTCTTTCTACACTATGACTGCACTGCTTTGTGCTACAAAACTAGGACTAGACTTATTAAGTTGGAGATAGAAAGGCGGAGGAAGAGCTCCAAATCTCAGATTCAGTCCAGTTTCCTGGAGGTGACTACAGACAGAGCATGACACGATGATGAGATGCAAGACAACATGATGATGCTCTCCCTCAAAATTGGGCCCAGGCATATTAAATGGCAGGCAGAGGAGGAGGACAGGCATGGAGATCTCTCCCCACTATGACCCAAGGAAGAGGCAGAACAGTGTACCTTTTTTACAACTCGTGTTATGATTCTTTGAGATTCTTAAACTCTGATTCTTAACAGAGATGCTAAGCCATCCACAATGGAGGCAGATAGGAGAGAAAGGGGTCTTACAAATGGGGTGGATGAGGAAGCAGGGAAAAGGATATCCCATATTATACCTAGACCACAAGTCATCATGATGTAGGTGATAAGCAGTGTAAAGCCAAGGAGAGTACTGAGAAGAAGTGTACACAGAAGTAGGTTTTTCCCCTGAAGGCATCGTTCTTTCTTTGCACCTGTTCTCAGCTCCTGGTCACAGGTCTGAAGAGAGAAAAATGAGACAAACAGAAAAAATGAAGAAAGAAATATTCATATTAAAGTTAGCACTGGTCATATACTCCATTTTCCACCTAATCTACCAGAAAATCACCCACAGGACTAGTGCCAGAATACCAACAGTTGTCCAAGTCATCTAGGTGACTGTACTCCTGGGGGCTTTCTCATCTCCTTTGCCTCCTTGTCTTTTCCAGCTACAGCTGTTGCACGGTGTTATGAATTATGCACCAAAAAGCCAGCTTGCCACAAGGAGGCCTGTCCCTCCAGAGTTCCTTCTGGTTTATGGATCACCTTGCATATACCTCCTGAAGATATCAAAGCCTTTTTGAGCCCATAAAGCTAATAACAGGATAGCTAGGACTGGTAGTTCTTTATTCTGTTACAGTGTGGCTACCTGAGCACTAATTTCAGATCTCTCCTGAAGAAATAACTCCTGCATCCTAAGCCCTCTAGTCCAGTTCAAGGGGGAGAAAAGTTTTGCCCTATTCTAAAAATGGCAGCAAGCTGTAAGTCACAGATAAGATCTTCTATACAGACAGGTTTTATCTCACTTAAATTGAATTGTGTTCATAATCTAGGTGTGACTTTTTAGTCAGTGGAGAAGGCACCTTATGAGTACAGCTCCTGTTTTAGACATCTGTCTTAGGATGAGTTGAAGCATCCTCCAGAGTTACCTGTCTTTTTCTCCATTGACTGCAAATGAAGTTAGATGACTGTGTTAGGATACACCCCTAACATCTACCTGGATAAAGTTAGATAAAATGACATTTACTGTGCGTGTCCACTACTTCTACCTACTTTGATGTGCGTAAGACTGGAGAACAGCGGATTACAAGAGAACAGACATGGGAATGGATGCTGGTAATATAAGGAAAGGGAAAGAACTGAAAAAATGAAAAGTGAAATAACTGAATAAGAATATACAGTGAGAAAAAGGAGGCAGAAGGGAAAAAACCAAGATAATGGGAAACCTGGGAGGAAGACAGATAGAGAAGAAATAGTATAGCAAGCAAGGAGTAAATCTCATAGGTATGAAAGCTGATGGAAGTGCTACTTTAAGAGTCTTACATGCCAGTGTCAGGGCCTGGCCTGTACTGTCCCCACAGCCTCAGGTTTAGCTCCCTGTGCTCAAGCCTGGTTCTCTGATAAAAGAAAGCTGTTTGAGAAACCTTGACAGGCCTTGGAGCTCTTCGAGAAAAAGCTAGAAGGAGCCTCAGTGAAGGTGCCCACTCCTTCACTTGGGAGCTGCTTTTTGCAGCTCTTGTGTGATCTCCATCTGAGCTATGCAGCAGCAGCAGCCATGCCTATGGCTGGCCATGTACCCCATTGATCTGGATCCTGACCTTAACCTACAGACTTGATTCTGCAGGTTTGACCTTGGACCTGCCTCCTCACAATGGACTTGCCTGGCAATCTACACTCTTGGTGGACCCTGTCTACTGTCACCAGACCTTCCTTACCCCCCTCATTCCCGTCTGTGGGGGTGCACCACTTGCTGGTAAAGTCATTACTTCTTGCCTGCCTTGTCATGACTCTGAGGTTCTAGATTGTCTTCCCTTGTGTGCCCTTGCTGCTCCCTTACATGCAGCAGCTAAACTGCATTTGTCACCATGCTCGGTATCTATCTTCTCTGCCACAGAAACAGAAAATATAGACCTTTACAAAAATCACAAGAAAAAATGAAGCAAAAACCTACAAGAATTAAGTACCTCACAGCATATATCCCTTCACCTGAGGAAAGGCTAAGGAAATGAATGAGTCTGCTGTTAATCATCTTGCCTAATATCCTATGTACAATTCCTGTACAAAAAAACATTAACAGAACAGAAAACACAGAAAGAAATAGAAAAAGACCTCATCCTTTCATATCTTTCAAACGTGCATTTTATTCAATAATTAACAGAAGCCTCTCAAAAGCATATGTCAGCTTACTTAACTCATGGAAACTGCTAACAAGGGTTAAACACCTAATTGCTTTTCTCCCTTTAAAATCCTGTTTTGCTGACTTCTTTAGGCAGGATACAGAATAACTAAGTGGAAAGCAAGTATATACAAGTGAATACTGGCATTAAAAGGTGCTAGATACAGAACATGACCATACTGGCAAAGTACAGTGTAGGAAATATAAAGGAGGAAATCCAAATTCCTTCCATACGCCCCTGTAGTAAAACACTTTAGCTTTTACTCCTCAAGCAGAGAGTAAGTGTCACGACCTAACAGTATGGCAGGGAAGTGAGCGAAAGAAAATTTGCTTGGCTGAAAAGGAAGAAGAAAAAGTATTCTTCAATGTGTGAGCCCTCTTCTCTCACCATTTAGGAGGGAGTAAATGATTTACATTCACAATGCTCCTGACTTCTCTGTTGCAATAGACTTCTTGTTTTCACACTGAAAATCTAGCCTATTCCTACTATGAAATATTTATAGTTTTGCAATTCTGTGGTCTGATGTTATCAGAGGACATCTGTTTCTCTCTTTTGAGTACTAAATGGCATGGCTGTTGAGAGACTAACAAGAAATTGGTATTTCAAGACTGTCACTGCAATTTCTGCCAAACTTCTGGTTATCAGTAGGTCTATATTGGGCCTATACATTATGTTCCTTTTGAAATGGAAAATGCATTAAACAATAGATTTTTAAAAAGCTGTAAAAGAACTAGACTGTCCCCCTCAAGACTCTAATGTGAAACATCTAGAGAAGTACCTGGCTGAGAACAGCATACCCCAAAAGAATAGCATACCCCAAGAGAAGAGACACGGGAGTGAAAATTGGTTGTGTACCTCTACTTAGAAACTGGATAAAGGTCTGTGTTATGTGAGCCGTAAGGATAAAAAGTGTTCTTCAAACACTTCACCTTCCATAAGGAATCTCTTTCTAATCTTGCCTCTGTTACTGGGGCTGGATTTGAGAGAACTTGTGGACCTACATAAATAAAGAAAAAAGAGGAGGGCGGTCATACTTAGTTGTCCCTTATATCTTTTTCATGACAAAGAAATCTAGACAGAAAAACACCTGCTCTTTCAGTAGTCTTATACAGATACTGACCTTGACAATATCCCTGTCAGATTCTTTATCTAGTATGAACTTAGTTTTGTGCCATAAATGGACTAAGTGGTTCACAGAACACAGGCACTAAAATACAAAGCCCTTCCTAATTCAGTGATCTTTGGTCAAGGATAGATGGAACTGGAGGTGGGATATAAAAACTTCCATGGCGCAGGATGCAGGAACATTACATAGCTTGCAGGAAGCAGAAGCACTTTTTTGTGGTATGTTTTAAGGCTTCGTTGCCTCATGCAGCATGCTCCATATAAAGAGACAAGTGAACAGTTTGAACAAGCCTGTGGAAAAGGATGAAGAGCCTTTAATCTCTGACAGAGATTTTCCATATGGGCCTCATTTATGAGTAAGTGAGAAGAATGATTAGTATTTGCATGAAGTTGAAGATGAATGCAATTTCCAGTACAGTGTCAGTTCTTTCATGCTTTTCTTTTAAGAGTGTGCAAGTGCTCAAATTTAAGTGGCTTCACTGTAGCTAAGTGAGATCAAATGCCTGTAAAATCACTAAAAGCTGACCTCTAATTGTCCTGAATTATAAAATGAATAATTTTGAATGTATGTACTACACAAATCATCCAATTCAAATGCGAGCATGACTTGGGCCAGCAAAATCTTGACAGGTACTCTTATAACTAAAGCAAGAACTGTTTGATGCAACTAAACCAGCCAAAGAATTTGATTCTCCTTCAGCGTCTCCTTCTTTCTGTTTGTGAGCCATTCTTATATTCTGCAGGGAGGTTGAAGTTCCTCTGCCTACTTCTTCCTCACCTTGCATTTTCCCAGTCTTTAGAGCTGTTGCAGAAAAAGAAGCATCTAACTTTTATGAAAATAAAGTAAATTAAAATGAGATCAAAGGCAGGGAGAACTGAAGTTATTTTTCATAACTATTTATGAGACAATTTAGGGGTATTATGTTTCAGCCAGTAGATTATTCATGAATTACTGACTTTGGCTGTTACTCAAATTGTGTTTATCGCATTGGTCGTGTGGATGACATGTTTTCAGACTAATGTCCCAACACTCACAAAAATATCAACATTTTCTTAAATTTATCTTTTGTCAGCAAATCACTTAAGCAGAGAAATTGAGCACATTAAATGCCATTTGAGAAATAATATTTTGGCCTGTGTGTAAAATACATTGCTAACATGAGAAACTAAACAGAAAGTTTGCTGAATTATATTCTGGAATACTAAAAAAGTTTGAAGTATAACCATGGCCAATAACTATTTAAAATTATGATTGTTGTCTGATCTTTATCACGCAGAAATATGAGAATGGATATACAAACCAAACATTTCTGCAAATTCTTCAGCCAGAAAAATGCAGACAAGATAAATATAAAGTGACTGTTTGCATTTCAACCACAGCTCTTGCAATACTGAACAGCTCTCAACATAACAAAACATACACATTTCTTTTTTTATATTATTTAGTTACATAGAAAACTTTACTTATCTTTATTGTCCTTGAATGTTTTGTACATTTTAGCAACCCTGAGCTAACAGTTCAGTTCAGTGCGAGTTGTCTGTAAATATGCAATTAACACTTTACTGGTTATTTATATAAGACATCAAATCAGGAAAAGGACACCACACTACATGGGGAGCAATTAGGCTTACCATGTCATTCTCAAATTCAGAAAACTATGCCATGTTTACCCACAATTATTTGTGGGGAAAAAATTTGCATGTTTCTGCATAAGTACTGTCTTAAAAAAAATTGTTGAAAAAATGGGGATACAATAAAAGATTCAAATAATCATATTATTATTATTATTATTATTATTATTACTACTACTACTACTGTTGCTGCTGCTGCTGCTGCTACTACTACTACTTATTGGTCAGTGCTTCAAACAGATCTGAATACAGCCTCAGAATGGCCATTAGGATGACTAACAGGAAGGGCAAGAACCCCTAAATCCTCGCACCACATCCCATGTCATTAATTCTGAGACCTGGACAAGGCCCTTCTGGATACAAACTGTCAAAAACTCAACTGCTCCAGTTCCCTAGGGCAATAAGCAGTGTAGCTGTGACAGGGGAAGAAAAAGAGAGGGGTGCAATGAAGGTACCTCAGCAGACTGCAAGACAGACACATTTCCTTACCTCTGGAAGAGTCCTCATCCTTGTCACTGAGCAGGCTTTGCTCCTGCGGTTACTACAGTTGTCAACCCTGTTTACTTATTTACTATCAGTCTTCTGTGCCAAGACACACCACTAAGTTGAGAGACAATCTCTTCTTCCCAGCTTGGCTGATTGCTGTGGGGAGGAGAAAAGAGAGGAAAAGCTCTGAGAAAAACGCCCTTAAAGAAAATGGGAGGGAGGGAAACAGATACATTTCTGCAAATCTCCACCCACCTTCTCTTCCTAACACCTCCACTTCTCATAAAACTATATTTTTTGTTCCCTTCTGCCTCTCCCTGTGACCCATGTGTCTTTCTGTCTCTTGAAGCTGCACTGAAATCTTTTCGAACAGAAGTATGTGATTCTCTATCTCCCCCAGCCTCTTCTCAACTATTTGCTGCTTCTTTTCTTTCCAAAAGCCTTACTATCCTGCCTACCCAACAAGCCTGTTTTTGTCTGATATTCTCACCGCTACTAGCCTGTTTCAACCTGCTGCTCCGGGGCCTGGAGGCCTCTGCCTATTGCAAGATAGTGTGAGTTATGGATCTTAGTGCTCCTCCTCCCGCAAAAGACAGGCCAATGCATTGGCCTTTTTCTCTCTCTCATCTTCATCCAAAAGTCTATTCAAGGGGTAAACACAAATCCACTTGTGATTCTTCTTCTTTTGCATTAAGAGGCATAAAAGAAATCATTCATTAATGGTTCTATTTACAGTTGTTCGTTGCTTCCCAGGTGATGGCCAGCCTGTGTGTCTTTGCTTCCTTAAGGATGCATATTGGAAAGATTTGGGAGGGAAGTTTCTCTGCTTTGAGGACTGGGAACCAGGATCACTTCCCTGAGACAATAAAAACTGAGTTGTGGACGTTGGAAGTTGAGACCTTCTCAAGCGGCAGCTGGAAGCTGAGAGAGATGATGGGGACTGGTTTGGTGTCAGCTTCCAAAACGACTGAAACAAGCAGAACTATTTACCTCCCCATCTTGCTAGTCTTTCAGGGGAATGTGATGTTTTGGTTCACTAGTCTGAAAATAACTAGATACCTGTTTAGTTGTTCAGAGCTTCCCAAACCTTTGGTCTGTCTCCTAAAGTCCAAATCTTCTTCCCACCTTCATCAATCTGATTTTTTCCCTATTCCTGTAGTGCTTGCATAATTTCTTAACATCTTTGATTATACTGTGACAACAGACTTCTTATATGGCTGAAACCAGTTGCTCCCTGTTCTACATTTACCAAACAGCTCTAAATACTGGAAAAAATGTCCTTGCTTACTGCAAAGGTCCTTGCTGACCTTTCTTTCCTTGCAATAGGTCACTTCCCTTCAGCTTAACATCAGAATCCAATTTGCAAATACTTCTTGCATAAATGATTGAGATTTGACTTAGTGGAAGTAACAAGACACTCTTTTGGTAGTCACACCTCTTGCATCACTGGAAGAAGCATTACTGTGATCCATACTGTCCAACAGGTACAGAGGTGCTTTGTTCATTGTGGCCTAAATTAATTTACAGCTAGTCAAATCACAAATCTTTGTGCAAACTGAGAAATGGGAATATGTAACAAAGTTCAGCCTTTATAATCCTTTGTTTCAATGTAGCTTTAAGTCTTCCATGTGTTTCTGCCAGATTTGCCTTTGAGCTTTTTCCACTCTTCCCTGCTTTACGTCTTTTCTCACAATAGCTACAGTTCTAGTACTCTCTCACAAACGCTTTTCAGTAGTTGCACTGATAGTATAGACAAAGAAATGGTATGCAAGTGTGTGTAGCAACCTGACTAGGTTTAACTATAAGTGATCTTACAGTAGAGATATCTTTGTAAACTGACTGTACAAATTTGTTCATGACAATATGCAGTTTATTTATCTGTCTTATCTATGTGTCTCAACTCTTCCATCTTCATAATTACAGTGTCTAACAGCTCCCAAGCTTTAAGTAATTAAGTTAATTTTACTTCTATTTTCTCTAATGAACACTATCTAGGCTTTCAAATTTATCTGGGCAAGCATTTTGATTATAAAATGGCTATGATCATTTTGAACACAATGTAATTTAAATTAAAGCAAGTAATAAAACCTTGGTTAAAGTATTCAGTTTTAAAATGAAACTTGAGAAGACAAAAAAACCTTTTGGTCAATATGCCAAGGACATGATTGGAGTTAACATGTTTTCATGAACCAGTATCTTTTAAACAGGTCCTATACTTTCTGTTCATTAAATATAATTTTACCACATAATTTGACAAAGTGTTACATTGATATTGCCACACGATATGGATTGTCCCACACACACTATCTAGAAATACTTTTAATGTGTATATATGGAAGATTTTTTTCCAGACCTTGTAAACTAATCAGGACACATCCTGAAAAGTAGTTGGATCACAGCCTCATTATAAGTGTGCATAGGATGTTTCAGGAAATGAAATGCACATCACTTTCTCAGTGAAGAGCATGGGTCTTTCAATTAGTACATGTTTCAGTGGTGCTGTGATGCTGAGAAAGCTGTCTTGCAAGATCTGGCATGGAAGTGATGTACCCTCTCCTAAGTCATCACAGACCATAATAACATTATGTACTGGATCTAACAGACACTACTGTTGGTTTCCATTGGAAGAGTATGCTCCTGAGTATCATTCTGCTGCAACAGAGTTGGTTAAATAATTCACTAGGAAAGTTGCACTGTTATGGAGACAATCAAGTTGTTAAAACTTTTATTTATGCCGAAATTCATGTCTCTCTCTGGAGAGAATGTGGATTTATTTCACACAGATGTTCTCTCTGTTCCTGTGCCTGTGCTCTGAGATATCCAGATATAAGACATATTTTATCTAAAATTATATGACCCACACTTCAGAAAAATCTGTTTGACTATGGTCATTAGCTGAAGCTGAGTAATTCAGACACTGTAGTTATGTACCTTTTCAAGCAGAGTTTCTTGCATCTATCAGAGTAAGGACAGAGCACATTTGCATCTGGCAGCAATAAGCCAGGGAAGCATATCTTACATTTTCCACACTACCAATTAGACACGGAAGTCTTCTTCAGGTTAGGTGCCACAGGACAGTGTAATGTCTGTATATGCATTTAAGCCTTGAAAAAGGTCTACCTTGGAGGGGATTGCATGATGGCAGTGTGCAGTCCGACGTCTTTATTGAATATACAGCCTGTAGAGCTTTGGGGATCTTGTGAGCTGAATGCTCTTGTGAGCATGAATACATGAAGTATTCACGTATACAAGAATACGGTGCTGTATACATGCAGTTGTTTTTCCTGCTAGCACATAAGTTTCTTTGAAGACGCCTTTATCAACTACCGAAAGTGAAGACAAAAAGTCCCCCTGTAAACTTTTTCTAACTACAGAAGCAGGAAGAGGGATTAGGGGGTGCGTGGCGGGGAGACGTCACAAGTAATCCTTATCGACTGATTCCCTTCTTATCTTTAAGGCACAGATGACAGCTCTGCTCTCTTGAGTCCACAAAGTAGTGAGAGGACCTCTGGCTTTTTTCTCTGTGACAGACTCTTTCTCTTTCTTATACAGTGCATTAGCTTTTCCAGATGTAACACTGATCAGCACGTTGAAAAGAATACAGTGTTGGGCATGCCTTCCAGCTGTCACACATAAAAATGTTTAATGGCAATTATCTTTTACATACCTCTTAGAATTAAATAGATATATGATTCAAAGAAATGTGAAATTATTAAGTGCATTGATGTGTGTTTGACAGATGTTGTTGCAGGCATTTCTTATACATTCAAGATGGTTAGGAATCTAGGCAGATTTCAGAAAATTATTTTCTTAATATCTGTCCTGAAGTGAAATTGAATTGAGACTTTGATCTTCTACATTGTATGAATAGTAAATTTCCCTGCAACAGTTTGGTAGGGTGAAGTTTAGCTTCATAGATTGATATTCCAGTTTCAACCTTCCAAAAATATGTATGTATCATAGACCACATTAAAATTGCCAGCTTTATGTAATTAAATGAAAAAAGATCATTAGAAAAACATGATGTAGCAATGTTAATGTCACTGGCCATCTTGAAAACTCATGTTGAAAGGTTATCACTTACAAAGAGACTGTACTTAGTTTTAAAAATAAACTTGTGTAATTCAAGCTTTTCTACTTCACATGGTCACCGATGGCACTACCAGTGGCCAATGTGATTTGTGGATTAAAGCAATATGAAAGAAATTCTCATTTATATGAAAGACTGTCTGCCAAAGGTTAGTAATAGTTTTGGTAACCATCAAAAGCACAAATTTGTTTTGAAAACATCAGAACACCATAGCACTACGAGAGCTTGTTGCTTCACTGGAAAATTCAGAAAACTGGAGGCAGGATAACCTGAGAGCCATAATGTTTTCTATTGTGGATGGGAGGACTGACAGCAGGATAAATTAATTTTAAACAGCCCAGAATTGGAGCTGCCAGTCAGGGATCTAGCAGGGTGTTCTAACTGCCCCATGGGTGACACAGAGAGAATCCTTCTGGGGCAAAAGTGCTCTCAAAGACTCTTAGTCACATGTGCAGATGGGAACTTTTCACCACCTTTTTTTCCACCAAATACTTGCTCTCTCATCTACCTTCAGTCCATCAGGTACATAGAATCATAGAGAACGGTTAGGGTTGGAAGGAACCTTTTAAAGATCATCTAGTCCAACCCCCCTGCCATGGTCAGGGACATCTTCAACTAGATCAGGTTGCTTAAAGCCCTGTCCAACCTGACTTTGAACACTTCCAATGATGGGGCATCCACAACTTCCCAGGGCAACCTGTTCTTCCAACTTCTCTGGGCCACTTGTTCAACATCTTTATTCAGGAAAAAGGACAGAAAAGTCGCTAATACTTCTAACCACTAACATCAGTCAAAAGACTTTAGGTTCAGAAGAGGCAGGAAGAAGGGGAAAGACGAAAGGTTGTAACCATGGACTGGCTCAACGTGTGATAGTTCAAGTTACCTGGTTGAATTTGTTAAAGATGATGAGAAAAAAGGTGGGATAGCCTGACCTGTGTGGATCCTTCAAACTGAAGATTCGTCAATCCATCCAAGAAGAAGAGTATACTCAGACCTGGAAGTAGACAGGAAGGGTAGCCTTGATGACAGAAAAGAAAAGGGGTTGGTTTCAGGTACTAGAGAAGGGAAGTCTGAGAATGAAGATAGGAGGGTAGAGAAGATTAGGCAAGAAAGCCAGGAGAAGGAGAAAGAATTGAAAGTAAACATGGGAGGAGAAGACATTGAAGCTGAAACTACAAAACACCCACCTTGTTTTCCTGAGTTTCCCTGGGCATAATTCTGCCCTACATGAATGTCTTGTATTATTTTCTATGCAACTTTAATGTCTCATTTTATTGCTTCACTGGGCAAAATCTCTAAGAATAAATAGGCTTAATTATAATATCACTTCGGGCTATTGTTAATGATTTTGTAGTTTGTTGCAGTTACTGTACTAGTGAGAACTTGAATTTTTTTCTATGCTACAGGGTAAAGATTTATATTAAAAAAGATTTTTTGTAGTTGTATATCTTTTTACACATTCAGACATTAACTGTGAAACCATTCCAAACCATCCCAAAGCACCCATGAGGCGTTTTCCATTCAGAAAAGCAAGCCCTAGCCTCTGAAACTTTTATTTAAAATGAAGGAGGGCAAGAAAGAATAAAAACATGTTCCCTGAATAAGCAGACACACTTAGCATGCCTCCTCAATAGCAGGCTGTGTGGCTGCTGTAAGGACGAAATAGATGCTTGCCCCTATAAAGTTTTTAGGAAGATGAAAATGCAGTAGATAAAAAAAAAAAAATATTGTGGTTCAAGCTATAGACAGAGAAACTAGATGAAGAAATAGACAAATGAAATGTCTGAGCCCAGCAGACTGCCCGAGGGACTCTGTTAGAACTGAGTGTGTATCAACTCTGTTCTTGCTTCTTCACAGTGCACCACCTTCTGAAATACATCCTAGAAAACCATTTTCCATAGTTCTTTAAAGTACTGGCTACCTGCTTTGTCTTTTACAATTGCTTACAGGCTGATCTAAAAGGATATTTACTCAAAAATTCAGTTCTGATTCTGAGAAATCAGTAGAACAAAAAAATCCCCTTTCATATTCAACATAATCAAAAGTGGTGAATTTAATAATACAAAAGCTATGTCCTGTGTTTTACTGCATTAGCCCTACAGATCCAATTCTGATGAGAGACAACCTTATGTGAGATGTGGTGTTGTTGACTAATATCCACTTATGGCAAACTCAGACTAAGTTCTGTGCTTGGTGACAGTAAAATAGAACTAAGCCTTATAACCTAAATGATGGGTGCTAAACTGTGAGGTGAAAAGGGCCTTGAATTTCAGAGATTATGGAGTTAACAAGTAGAATCAATTGTATTTCACATGTAGATTAAGTTCTTCTTATGCAGAATCACTTGAGTCATGACTGTTAAAATGCAATAGTCACTTGACCAAAACTCAGACTTGTGTCTCAACATGTATATTTTAACTGTAATGCCACAACAAGAAGTTATGCAGAAGCGTAGTGTTTACAGTTAGATTAGAAACTATAGGAATTCCATGGCCATTGGCAATGTTTTAGAAAGTGTCAGCAACAATACTGTTTTTCAATATTTTTTTTTTATAGAAGTAGGTCCATATTATTTACCATTAGTTACAGCTGTGGACGAGATATTGAAGTGTCATCAGTCATAAAAATTCTTCTCTTCTGTTCAGTCCCCAAATCTGCTGTCCTTATTTGTGTGTTAGATCATACTTGATACTAAAGTTCTTCATATACTTTGCAATATCACAAATAATGCTTGTGAAATGCAAAGAGGACTGACATATTTAAAAAAAAAAAAGTGACCTCATCTCTCCCGAGCAGAACCCTCAATTTCCTTGCTCTGATTTCCACTAGGTTTTCATTTTATGTCTTCTCTTCATACCCTTTTCATCCTGTTCAGTATCTCCAGCTGTTGGCTGTGTTTCAGTAGTTAAGGCCTAAACTCAGGATTCTGGAGATGTCAAGTTCCACTCCTACCTTTGATCCTGATGTAACTTGTGGTTTTGAGTCATCTGCTAACTTATCAGTGCATCTGTAAAATGGAGTTGTTTGTATCTGCCCAGCAATGTGGCATATTTTGAAACTAACTAAATAATTTCCTGTGTGACTATGAGGTATTATTAAGTACCAAAGACTCCAGTACACAAAGTCAAAAGACAAACTGAACAGCCTAATTAGCAGGGAAAGATTTTCTCCCAGACTGATGAAATGGAAACAAATGCATTTTTAGTAGACTTCTATGTAGTTAAATGAGTAAAGTTGTGCTTTCGTTCATTTCTCTTCTCAAAGGCGGGATCAGCTTTCCCTGTGACATTCCTGCAGTTTCTTGTTCAAACTCTTCTAAAAAGTTTGCAATGAGACTATATGTGAAATTTTTTTTCTCTAAGTTTTAACACTCTAATCGTAAAAAGGATCTGACTTCGTAATTATGAAGCCTGCCACTCCTTGCCCTCCCCATAATGTACATGGAGAAAAGTTTATTCCTGTATCTTCAGAGTTATTTTTTGCATGTGTAAGCCCTTTTGCAGATTTCTTCTTTCTAAACTAAACAAGGCAATTCTGCAACACAACCTTAACAGAGCTACATAGAATAGTACAATGCCTTAATTTGTACAACAAAAAAAAATTGCTGTTTGTATATCCCAGCATGCCATTTGTCTTACAATCGTCTTCACAACTGTTGCTGTACCCACCAGATCCTTCTCCACAGTTCTGCTGACAGCTTCTTCCCCATCCAGTATTTATGCATATATTTATTCATATCTGTAAGCATTTGTCCATATTTTTTCAGTCTGCATCTCCAGTTTGTCAAGATGATTTTGAATTCTGAATCTGTCTTCCAAAAACTTTGAGGCCAGTCCAAGCCTAGTGTTATCTGCAGATTTATTATCTGCACTAGAAAAATAAAATTACCCCTGAATATTGGATGCAATATTCCAGATACTGTCTTAAAAAGTGCTGAGGGAGAGAATCACTTCCCTTAATCTACTGGCTATGGTCCTGTTAAAACATCCCAGAATACTGTACACTGTATACTTACTCTCTATACATTTACTGAACTACTTTATGTACTTAACTACCCATCAACTGTGGTAGTTAATTCTTTTTAAACAAACTGTTTTCTTGGTCAAACCCTTGGAATTTACTTGTGTTAAATAGCACTGATATTATTCATGTTACCACCAGATGGTAGAACAATAGTACTGTGATAGACTCATTGATAAAGTTCCCAGGTACTGCAGTAGTACATACTTGTCAGGGCCTTGAGTGCATTTCCTCTCCACCGCTTCTGGGGTTTTGGCTGCCTAGATTCAGAGCCAGCTTTCACAGTGCAGCTGCCTGACCTTAAATCAAATTGCTGTGAGAAGCCTCAGTGGGGCTTGGCCCCCCCTATTTTCAGGAGCTGCTTCTAAGCTGGGCGCTCACCCGTGGTCTCTACCTGAGCTATGCTGCAGCTATGCTTGTGCCCTTACATGTGCTTGGCTGATCTGGATACTGATCCTGACCTACGGACTTGAATTCCTGGCTTGATCTTGGACATGCCTTATCACTATGGACTGCTGGCTGACCCTAGTTACCATCACAGAGCTTATCTGCTATCCTTCCTCATATGCTGTGGGACTGCATGCCTGCCAGTGCCCTTACTGTCCCTGCCTGCCGTGTGGTGATGCTAACTTCCTGGCTCACCTTCCCTTATGGAAGAGCTCCTCCTGCTGCTCCTTGACACACATGGCCATTGTAATCTACGTTTCACCCATAATTCTCCCTCTGGACTTGCAGCATGTTGAGTAGCTTTTGAAATCGATACACTGATAGTAGCCTCTCTATAAACAGCATATGAGGATATGTACTTTGTTAATTGTCTCCATGAAGATGGGGAGTTCAGGTTCGGCTAACACCCATCTGATCTCTGTGATGTTGTAGACAGTCTGGAAGATGGCCTGGGAGACCTCCATCTCTGTCTGCACTATGGACTTCAAATTGGCTGCCTAGAAATCAACACGGAGATGGTAAGGCTACACAATGCAATGGAGGACATTCTTTGCACCCAGAATGTGATATGGTGACACTTGGTGACAGGCATTAGGTCACTGCATAGAACCTTGAAGGTAACCTTCTTTATGTCAAAATTTGGCACTTCCTGCTGGTCCAAGTGCACAACACAATATGACCCCAGGAACTGGAGGGTCATTTTCTGCAGCATGAAGAAATTATCTACCCTTCAGCAGCTCACTTTGCCCCTTCCTGGAGAAAAAGATTAGTCCAGTACTTTCTAGATAATTCCTGAGTGTAATTGAGAATACAGCAGCAGCAGAATCAAAAACAGCAGCTAGAATGGCAGCAGTATCAGTCAGCTTGTCAATTAGTTGCCAGACAGGGTAGGTTTGGCCTGGCTTTTGAGGTGTGCAATAGGTATATGCATGTGAGTCACTCCAGGTCTCGTAGCCATGGGAATGAAGATCATTCCCTGGAATGGGTTGCCAGGACAATAGAAAGTTGCATGAAACAACTGCAAGTTCTGTAGTTTGTTACATATGGGATGAATTGTAACATGCTAATAGTCAACCAAAACTAAATTAAGAATAATTTTTGTAAGCAATTTGCTGACATGATCTGTGTCCAATTGTCTAATTGTACAAACAACTTGTACCATTAGGACAGTACTGTAATATGTTAATAACTACTAACAGATGTTAGTATATTGTTACATAATTTCATTAAATGTAGAACTAATCTACCCTGTTGAAACATCACCAGCATAGATGGTATCTATGATACTTGTTTAAAGCAGTCCCTCTACTTACTGTTCTTCTTAATTAGATTCTATAATCTAAGGATTGTACTGCTACAGGTTGATGAATCCATTATCCTGATGATGCATGCATGGATGCTGTGGCTCTGTTTTCTGGAGGTCAAGCTGGTAGTGAGGCTGAGCACATACTCCTCAGGCATATACAGAAACAAACACAAGCACATACAGTCAGAATACTCAAGCACACAGCTGGCCATGCAGATCAACACGCACAGGAAGTACCTTGCCCTATATAATGTGCGTTGAGAAGTTAGCTAGTGATGAAGCCATCAGAATTAACAAGACATTTAAAAACTAAGCATCCAGAACATGAAGACAAACCTCTACAGTTTTTTCAGTGATGTTTCAAGCCATGTGTTATTCAATCCAGTAGTTTACAAAATTTCACTGAACTTAATGATAAATGTTTAGAAGCCTCCTTTGAGGTTTCTTACTTCATAGCAAAAGACAAAAAGCCACATACCACTGGGGAAACACTTGTTCTTCCTGCCACAGTAAAAATGGCTGAAATAATACACAGAAAGCAATACAGAGGCAAACTAAAATGCATTCCTTTGTCAGCAAACACTGTTGGAAGACGCATAGACAGCATTGCTGAAGATTTGAAGAAACAAGTATCAGTACAAATTACACAGTGTGAGAGGCTTGCTATGCAGCTGGATGAAAGTACAGATGTTTCTAACATGTCTCAGCTGATGGTATTTGCTAGATTCTGTTTCGATAAGTGAAATACATGAAGAACCACTTTCTGTGAGCCACTAAAGGAGAGATTTACCAGAGGAGCTATATTCTCAACAGTAAATTCCTTCTTTAATAAAAACGTTTTATGGAAAAGCTGTGCAAGTGTAATGACCAGTGGAGCACTGCTTTGACTAAGAAAAGGATTGTGTGGTAAGGCTACATAGATAGCACCACACCTGAAATTCATCCACTGCATTGTTCATAGGCAAGCTATTGAAGCAAAGAAGTGGGAGCCAGACATGCACAAAGTGCTACAGGATGTAATTGTTTTGGTTAATTTCATAAAAACAAGACCTTGAAACAGTAGAATCTTTGCAATACTTTGTAATGAGATGGGGAGGGACCATGAAAATCTTTTGTACTTGTGGTGGGTTGACCTTGGCTGGCTGCCAGATGCCCACCAAGTCATTCTATACTCCCCCTCCTCAGGAGGACTGGAGGAGAAAATATGATAAAAAAGCTTTTGAGTTGAGACAGGGAGATCATTTAGCAATTATCATCACAGACAAAACAGACTCGACTTGGGGAAATTAATTTAATTTAATTTATTGCTGATCAATAACAGAGTAGGGTAGTGAGAAATAAAGAACAAAACCAAAAACCTTTTCTCCCCACCCCCTCCTCTTCACTCATGAGTCTTCTACCTCCTCACCCCCTAGGCAGTGCAGGGGGATGGAGAATGGGGATTGCAGTCAGTTCATAACACTTCGTCTTTGCCACTCCTTCCTGCTCGCACTGTTCCCTTGCTCCAATGTGGGGTCCCTCTCACAGATTACAGTCCTTCATGAACTGCTCCAGCATGGGTCCTCTCCACAGGGTGCAGTCCTCCAGGAATGGACTGCTTTAGTGTGGGTCCCCCACAGGCCACAGGTCCTGCCAGAAAACATGCTCCAGTGTGGGCTCCTCTCCATAGGCCGCAGCTCCTGCCGGGAGCCTGCTCCAGTGTGGGATCTCTACAGGCTGCAGCTTCCTTCAGGGCACATCCACCTGCTGTGGTGTGGGCTCTCCATGGGCTGCAGTCTGGATATCTGCTCCAATGTGGTCTTCCATGGGCTGCAGGGGGACAACCTATGTCACCATGGTCTTCTCCAGGGGCTGCACGGGAATCTCTGCTTCAGTGCCTGGAGCACCTCCTCCCCTCCTTCTTCACCAATCTTGGTGTCTGCATAGTTGTTTCTCTCACATTTTCTCAATCCTCTCTCTCACAGCTGCTGTGCAGAGTTTTTTTTACCCTTTCTTAAATATGTTATCACAGAGGCTCCACCAGCATCGCTGATTGGCTCAGCCTTGGCCCACGGTGGCTCCGTTTAGGAGGCAACTGGAACTGGCTCTGTGTGACATGGGGGCAGCACCCGGTCTGTTCTCACAGAAGCCACCCATGCAGCCCCTCCCGCTACCAAAACCTTGCCACATAAACCCAATACAGTGTATACTTATACATATATACATATATACAGAGTTTCAGTGGGTTTTGAACCCATTTGTTAAAGATATAAAAATGCAACACCTCCAATTAGTTCACGAGAACAGCTGATTGACATCAGGGAAGATGAAAATTTACTAGCTGAATTTCCACAAAAACCTTTGCATAAGTGGTGGATGGGATTGAAAAATGAATATCATGAATTAGTAAGCGCAGACAACAATACACTTCTTCAATTTGGATCTCTATATCTTTGTGAGATATCTTTTTCAGCTATGACAGCCATTAAGACA
>NW_008824032.1:370584-385279 GCF_000699105.1 Pygoscelis adeliae
ATATCTGTGTATTATATCAAAGGATGTGAAGGGGAGTGGTGGTTAATGAGGATGTATTGGATAGTGTGGGATATGATCATGGAGTAAATGGTATGAAATAAGGTGTGGAGAATGCTGGTTTTGGCTGGGATAGAGTTAATTTTCTTCACAGTAGCTAGTATGGGGCTATGTTTTGGATTTGTCATGAAAACAGTGTTGATAACACAGGGATGTTTTCATTACTGCTGAGCAGTGCTTACACAGAGTCAAGGCCTTTTCTGCTTCTCACACCACCCCACCAGCAAGTAGGCTGGGGGTGCACAAGAAGCTGGGAGGGGACACAGCCGCGACAGCTGACCCCGACCGACCAAAGGGATATTCCATACTGTATATGGTCATGCTCAGCATATAAAGCTGGGGAAGAAGAAGGAAAGGGGGACGTTCAGAGTGATGGCATTTGTCTTCCCAAGTCACCGTTACACATGATGGAGCCCTGCTTTCCTGGAGATGGCTGAACACCTGCCTGCCGATGGGAAATAGGGAATGAATTCCTTGTTTTGCTTTGCTTGCGTGCGCGGCTTTTGCTTTACCTATTAAACTGCCTTTATCTCAACCCACGAGTTTTCTTACTTTTACTCTTCTGATTCTCTCCCCCATCCCACCGGGGGTGGGGGAGAGTGAGCAAGCAGCTGTGTGGTGCTTAGTTGCTGGCTGGGGGGAAACCACAACACTGCCCCAGGCAATCATAGATTACATTAAAGCATTTGTAAATTCAAACTACACAAAGAGACAGTGTTGAAAAAAGTATTACAGAATTTCTCCCTTGATAACTGCCCACACCTTCTACTGTACTACTGACAGCAATTTGTATCACTTCACTTCTAAAAAGTCTTTGTGTTTTTTCTTCAGTGTTCTATCCTACATATAAAACATCCTTCCCAAAACTTTTCACTAAACCCAAACCTGTCTGCTCACTTAGAAGACCCTTAAAATTTTTCTTCTTTTATGTGGAAAGTGTTTGAATTCACTCCTTTTAGCAAGTACAACAGAATTTTAAAAGTATACACATTCCATATGGGAGCAAGACTCTGACTCTATTAACACTTGTGCCATTTCTCCTGTATTTAATGCTGTATATTTCCAGATCTTAAATTCCTCATGTGAATTTTGTATTTTTTCAGGAGACTAGAGCAAAATGGACTGGTGTAGTTCTTTGGTAAAATAATTTTCATTTTTTCTGTTCCTACCTTCCTACAAATTTATTATTCTAGTTTGGGACACTCAGAACAAGCATGTGATGATAATGATAATGTTTAAAAATCTCTGCACACATAAGAAAAACATGATAATTCTCTTTGTAACAACCATTTTAACATATCTGATAAAGATAAGGAGCTGACCTGAGGCACCAGTATAAGGACACCCATTTTGTGTCTTAATGTAGAAGAGGCCATGGTAAATATTTCTCATAAACTCAGAAGTGATAATTGTGCAATGCAGGAAGAGGTTTAGGCATCAGATATAAAATACAAATATAGGCATGTACAGTGGGACATCAGACACCGGAGTTCAAAATTGTAGTTGTAAAAATCCCGGTTCAGCTGCTGCATAACCCTAGATATGCCTGCATTTCATAGCATTAGGATGTCGCTATCTCTGGTGTCTCACCTCTTCCACTGCCAGTGCTAAGGAAAGCACCTGGTTTCCCAGTGATCATTGAACAGACACAAAGGAAGAAAAGGAAAGAAAATGCCCAAACCTCTCTCAATGGAGTGAAAGAGATGTAGATACTTTCCCATCCAGAGTACTATTCACCCTGAAGTACCTTTTCAAGGTAGAGAGATTCCTGTTCTTCTTGGTAATGTCACCTTCAAATCATTTCTGAAGTTACAATGCCTTTTTGTCATGAGAAAGGAGGCAGGGTCCCTATGTTTTTTCCTCTACTATACAGCAGTTAGGACATTTAACTGAAAGGTGGAAGGCTTGGCCAGATTCTCTTCTGGCCAGAGTGAGTAACATATCCTCCAGACCACTATGCTCCAGCATGGTGGGTGAATAAAAACAGGGACAAGAAGTGGTCTGACAACAGTCAAAGCAAAGAAACAAGGCAGTAGATCAGATACACATCATGACATGATGATCAGCAAGAGCAAACTGTGTGCTTGCTTCATCAATTAGCTGGTAGGAATGAGCTGCCAATCAGTATAAACCATACCTTTCTCTTCAGTTGACTTTGGTGTGATTGGTCCTTAAAGGTATAGTTAGGCTGCTGGCTGCAGAACTTTAATGTTTAGGGGCTAGCACTTCTGACCGGTCAATACATAAACAAAACACCATAGATTCAGGGGGGAGAGGGGGGAAGACTGTAAAATGAGTGTACTGAGTTCCCTGATGAATAGGATGCTCTGCTTAGGTAACACTAGCTATTCCGTTACAAGTCCATAAGTGGAGTTGAACCAAGGTCTGAATCCTTTTGTTAGGAAAAATCAAGCATATAGTAGCCAAGCGATGAATGTATTTTCTGCAAACCTAGGACCCACAGTGAGAATTCTTGCCAAACAGTTGCAGGAGTGAGGGAAGAGGAAGAATGTTACCTGCATGATGGCCAGACATGGAAATCAGATCAGGCTCGTCAAACAGGTTTAAGAGACTTTAGGCATTTGTGTACAAAATTTAGTTCATTGTGTATTTTCTGAAAATGTCTTATATTTCTTGCACTTTCTGATACTGAAATGATCTTTCTCTCCCCTCAGACAGGGGTATGGGGGATAAGGGTATGGGGCCTAATCCTAGCATGAGAGAGAATACACACACTTGAAGGTCTTCTCCATCTTTACATACATAAATTCAGAGGGTTCTGTGAAAACTGGATTACAACACATTGTTAAAAATGCATCTGAGCCCTTTAAATGAAAATCCTTTCTCTGAATTGAAAAGACCATAACTGAATCTTTATCCAATTTGCATGCTTAGAGAAAGCAGCTGAGCTATTCATCATCAAAAAAATGTAAAATAACATCAATATTAAATGACTTACTATGATACTTCTTCCTCTGAGATAAATAGGTGAGCATGTGCTGATAACAGCTAGTTGGGCTTGGCATTGCCCTGCAGATCTAAGGCTTTCAGGAGCCCATGAAAAGCTGAGTAAAAATTGTGAGTTCTTGAGTTACTATGTCCACATTATTTTCTCTCCTTTTTCTAACAATTGCTATAATTGAATAATAGGAAATGGAACTATCTTGGCTGTCAGTTCAACTGACTGCATCAGGAGCAAAATATTGTCCTCGTATGATACGATTATGATCTCTCTGAGTTTATGCAGATTCTTTTTGCAGTCCTGGATGATGCTGGATTTGCTCCTAAGTCTGTTTTGCGAAACCACCTATAATGAAGAAAACTTGTAATTTTCAAGACAGTTTTTATGTTTCTGAACTATTCCAGCCTCTGGTTTGCTGCCTGGCTTAGTGTCTTCTATTGTACCAAGGTTGCTATTTTTACTCAGTCTTTCTTCATCTGGCTGAAGCAAAGAATTCCCAGTCTCGTGCTCTGGATGCTGATAACATCATCTCTTTTCTCCTTCGCAACCTCTCTTCCTTTTGCCTGGGATATCTACAATGTGCATGACAATTTCACTGCTCCTTTAACCATGACAAACTCTTCAGAAAGGAGAGTCACAATGAAAGCTAGTTTGTTTTTATTGATTCTTCTCTGTAACAATGGCATAGCTTTGCCTTTAATAGTCTTTGTTGTTTCAAGTATCCTGCTGATTAGGTCTCTGTGGATACACGCCAGACAAATGCAACATAATGCAACTGGCTTCAGGGATCCCAGCCTGGAGGCCCATATTGGTGCCATCAAGTCAGTCTTTTCCTCCCTTATCCTCTATGTTACATATTTTGTTTCTTTGGTTGTCATTTTATCCAACATTTTTTTACCTTTAAGCTAGCCTGGGCTTTCTAGTTTAGATCCAATTTAATTAAATTGAAATCACCAGCGGTATAAAATAATAGAAGCATGAATGGGTAGACTATGGCCCTGATCTGGAATCATGAAGAAGCTGGGAATTTGCTTTACTTGGATGTGATCCTTGTAATGAATAATTCTCTCCTGTTTTAAAAGATGATTGCCTACAGAATATAAGTCCTGTACTTGCTGTACTTTCTTCGGAAATCACCACTGCTTCTCTAAGACAGCAGAAAAACAAGGCCAAGACTCAGACAATAATGTAATCACTTGAAATGGTTTAAGTTACAAATCAGACTTTCATGATACTAACAGAACAGACCTGCTTAAGCACAGGCATGCTCGAATTTTGTATGTGAATATGAAGCTTGAAGGCTGTTTCTGGTTAGTACAAGTGCATAATGAGGTTGCTAAGGAATTCCCAAGAATTTGGGAATTTCTTACCTATCAGTTTTGACTGCTTGTTGATTCTATAAGTACAAAAATATTTGTTGATTCTAAAAGCATCTTTAAGATTCCAGTATGTTTCAGTAAAGAATGACACAGCCTTTTGAGCTTCCTGCTATTGCTGAACTAGTAATCAGTGTCTGTGTTCCCAACAAAAAGGTACATTGGAAAACTCTCCAAAATCCTGTGATTAGAGCTAATAGGAAAAAGAATTTCCTTATATCAGACCTTTCTGAAGAATGAATTGAAAGGTTAATATTTCGGGGTTTGTTATGGAGAATAGATTCCTCAAATCAGAAGCACATATTTGTGTCATTTAAACGTGGCCAAATGTCATTAAATTACTAAAACATTAAAATTAATTAATTCGTATTATTGAGAAAATAGTTCACCAATGTTTAAATATATGGCTTGAAATTCTCTTTAGGAGTTTCTAGAAATTGCACATCTCCATGAAGTGTCTCAATTTTGATAAACTGTGCCCTGTAATTTTTTTCTACACAGGAATTCCTTCAGCTTTCGAAATAAATTACAATCTCCTGGACAAATCATATATTTTGGCAGAGTCCAAAACTCAGAACATTATTGTTACATTAGGACTGGAACTTTATGATCCTTTTCAATTGGAGTGGGAGTTTACACTCTTTTAAAGTGATCATCACTGAAATATATATGGTTTGAGCCTTATGTTGACTAAGCCCATTCTGATTTAAAATATCCGGTTTTGATGTTGTCACAGTCAATCTGTTTGAAGCAATGTATCTCTATTTAAACTGAGTTTAATAGAGAATTGGGTTTTTCAAAAGATTTTAAAATACCAAGTTAAAGAATTATTTCTGTTGGAGTCTTTCTTCCTCTTATGACATAAATTGTTCCACAGGTGACAGCAGTGGCTTGCAGAAAAATTTTGTATGGCATTTAATAGAGCTGGTGAAAATTCAGGGCATGGCAATGACACCATGATGTGGCATTTTCACCATCTGTGAAAAATGGTGGTTCCCAGCTTAGCACCATGAAACACACATGTTGGGAGGTTTGGTCTGTCCTCTGCCTCCCCATGGTGTCCCCTCACTGGCCTTAGGGAAAAAAACTCAGATATCTCTGACCACAGGAACAAGCAAGACACATGGGGTATGGTCAACCCATAAAACATGTATTTTGTCCTGATCCAGGCTGAGCTGAAAGGTACATGGCTGCTTAGCAGGGGTACCCTGAACAGCCCCTATCACATAATTCGGTTTACATTGCATTCTTTCTTTTCCATTTCCCCCCCATGAATAAACAACTTGACCACGTTCCTCAGTGGACATGAGATTTGAAAGAGGTTCCTGTGCTATTTTTCAGACTCTTTAAGTGGGTCTTCCTTCCAAAGCTTTCTTTACATAGAGTTAGATGAAAAAGTTACCTGTGCATGAACATGCATTTTGGAACCTAAGAAGGAAAGTAGACAGAAATGCTAGAAGGCACCTTATAGGGTCAATTTTCTGGTAGACCTTTCTTTCTGTAACCAACCAGCTAACTAACTTGCCATATTAAAAATATCTTTAAAATGTTTTTATAAACAGTTTACTAAATCCTTGTTGTTCTATTTGATAAATTATTAAATAAGATTGATAAACATTTGTTCTGGGGAAAAAAACCCCATGTACTATTAGGAAAATAATAGTTACTAGGGTCATGATTCTTTGATGTCATGCATCTTATCTGATAGTAGGCATTTTTCTCTTTTCTCTGTTTTGTTTGTAAGCCAGAAGTTGGTTTGATTCCTCCATCTTAAACTTACCAGTTTGCAACCTGAAGAAAGTCTGAAATTCCTCTTATCAGACCCTTCTAAAACGTTCCAACTATTTCCACACACACCAATGCTACTTAGAGGCACTGGCAGCTCTATTTAAAATCTGGTATGGTAAATCAAATCAGGAAACAAGCAAAGTTCAAAGCTCATCCTGTTCTAACACTAGCAGAATGAGATGATACAAATCATGTTGTCTTGTAGCTCTTTTCACTGAGGATCCAGAAAAAAAAATACAAGATTTTCTAGGAAACTTCTCAAAGGTAGCACAAAACAAAGATGCCAGCATTTGAAACAAAGCTCTTTTCCACTAAAAAGACCTTTCTGGGTTTCTGTAATTTACTAGTTTAATCAGAAGCCTTTCTTTTTGCCTGAGGAGCAAATTCCTCATAAACTACTATGTGATGTAATTTCTGTTCCCTGAAGGAGAAGTATGATAAAATTGCAATATATTTTAACAAGGTATATGGCCTTTACAATTCTTTGTAATGGACAGACAGAAAATTATTTCTGTTACACTGCATGGGACTGTGGACTATTGGACACTGATGAAGCCATACACGGAAAAGGCCCTGAACAAAATGGTTAAGAAAAGGGGTCACAGTCAGAACTTCAGTTTTGTGATAATATCAATATATTGTATTAAAGTAACCTATAGATGACTGGTAAATCATAAAATCCATCATAATGATAAAAAATCATCAATGAGTAATTCAGAGAAAAAAGGACAACAGCCCTCATTCGTTTTCTAAATCACAGTCTGGCCTCTTTTCTAAGTAATGAAACAGTAATTTGATTCTAGTCATTAGCTCAAGGCAAGAAATGCAAAGATGTGTTATGTAATTTACAGATCACTACAGGATCCTTCTCTGATTTGCATACCCATATGCATAGCTGGAATTTTCATAACTGAAATTCTGGAAAACATGCTATGGACTCTATTTTCAATGCCCATCAGAACATGATTTTAAGAAATAGGAAAACCTATCAATAGTACACAGATACAGCTTATTCCTCACACACCTTCCTGAAATGAACACTACATGTACACACCAACATATACATGCACATGTACATATTGGCAACCAGGCATCTTGTATGATGGTTCTTTATACCTCTGCATGTGCATATAAAAATGGAAGGCAGGACTTCAACATTAAACTGGATAGCTACTTAAACCAAAATACATATCTTTTAAAAGGGCATAGTTTCTTCATTACACTTCATTTTCTTTCATCTTCATGTGGCTTAATTTGTGGAGATATGGAAATGCAACTGTTACTCATGCTGAAAACAGTGTATCTGATATGGCAGGTTGCAAGTGTCTTACACAAGCCCAATTTTGCTGTTTAGGCCAATTCACAGAGCTCTCTTTGCATACACCTTCTTACTTTTTACTTAAGCAGTGAAACCTCTTAGAACAGTTGTTGCAACTGTTGCATGAGGGGGAGTTAAAATGATGATACCTATGCTTAGCATTTGGATTATTTACCTCTATCCTATGAAATGGAATTCTTTTTTTTTTTCTTTTTGACACCTGGAATGCTACACTAAGCTCAGAGATGAAAAATGGGGTTTCTATTATCTTCAAGTTGTTGCAAAGATATATGTTGAATGAATCTAAAATACCACATGGACAGAAATTCCAGTTTATTGTGATAGTATATATATGTTTATGAAAGCTTAGGAGCAGTTAACATCAGTTCCTCCAAAAATGAAGGAAATTTCTGCTAATAGTTGTCATCAAAACACAGTTTGTTGAAACATAATCACAGTAAGGGTATATCTACAAATACATCTTACATTCATATGGATTCCTAGATCACTTATTTTAAAGGGCAGAAAAAGAAACCTGAATAGAAAACCTCATCTTTCCCAGTAAAAATGTTCATTTTAACACATCTCAGCTTCTCTGTGTGTGTGCGTGTGTGCGAAAAGTTGTCCTGAAAGTACATATTTTGCCAAACCCATTTTCTGCAGAAATCACTTTTGCAAGGCTTCTAAATTTAAACTTCTTCACTGATATATAGACACTCAGGTTTGAAAAGCTGAAGTGACAGACATCAGCCTTAATGGTGTAAGAGGATTTAGCTACCAAATTATTTTCCAACATTGTTTGAACAAAGCCTAAGAAGATTCCACTGCATAAGAATAGGGCATGAAGTAACTCACACTCTCTAACGTGGAAGACAAACTTGACACATACTAAGTGCAGGATAGAGAGAGCAAAAGTGTCAGAGAAAAACTGAAGGAAAAAAGTAGACTGTTGTATTACTGGTTATAAGTACGAGACCAGCAATACAAAGGGAATTAATTAATTAATTGGTGGAGCTTTCCTTAATCATCTGTACTGGTTTTTTCTCAGCATCTGAGTATATGTTTCTTCACCATTTATGTTGGAGATCACCACATTTTTCAACTCCTGGACAGGCAGGATCATCAAAGTCTTCACTGTTTGACACGTTCCTTCCAACCAGAGGCAGGAGCGTAAGGACACATTATGGACACATAGCCCATATTATTTCTCAATGGGTTGTGTCTTTTATGGCAAAACTGGGTCGTCTTCTGAAAGAGAAGCGGAGGGGGCAGCATGTTCATACATGTTCCAGTTGCTAGAAGAACAATATAGCCTTAACTCTATCCCTGCCGAAACCAGGACACTCAGGAAGCAAGAAAGTAAGAGAAGGACATTGAATTATAGAAAAATTTCACGAACATATGGATTTTCCCTGCATATTTGAAAAAAAATAAGACTGTATTTTTGAGGAATTCACAGTTTTTGTCTACCACTTTTTAACAGAGTAGCTTAGTCTTATAGTTACACCATAAATGAGGCAGAATTTTGTATATTCCTGTGCTTATTAAACACAAATGAATCTCAATGGTTAAGTGGTTGACTTGAAAGTCCATACATACTTTTTAATGTATCCAATATTTTAATGAATAACTGAGTTTAAGGTAACCTTTCAAATTGTTTTGAAACTCCTTTGTTCAGTTTGCATATAATTGTGTAATTATTTGGTTTGAATATAAGTTCTTACTGTAAATGGTATGATAATTTCACACTATATTTACATAGAGTTTCAGATATTTTACAGATAATTTCCTACGGTTGAATAATTTTAGCTTTTGCATTTGTAAGGAAAACTTTTTATGATTAAATAAACGTAAACTGTGCTTAGTCCTGTAATTTTTTTCATCAAATAACACCATGTTATGGATTAAATTGTTCTGCATCTTATATCCAAATTTACAGGCATATGGTATCTGTGTGGATTTTTCACAGACTATTTTTTCAAGGTTTCCTGACAACAGTGACTTTGAGAATTTTGAAAATAAGATGACTGTTATAACTGCTGTTATCTGGTGTAGTTCATCTTTACTAATGGGTTAGTCAAAACATTTATGAACTGTGGTATGTGCCTGCTCTCTGACCACAGTAAGAACTCAGAGATACCAGGGCTACAGATTATTACAGATAGCTACATATTTTGGAGAAGACTACAGAGGAATTAACTTGAGAAACAGTATTACCAGTCTCATGTATGGGCATCATTATGCAAGCAGGTTTGCTACTCTTGAGGAGTAACTTTTCTCTGGTTATTGTTGCACTTCTTCACATTTTTGGGACTTGCCAGCAGTAACTCATCCTAAACAATGGTAGTGTCAAATATAAAGATAAGCTATTGTCACTCTGTTAGGAGCAACAACCATGCTATTTCTGCAAGCCAGAAGAGGACTTAACCCTTACAATTTCCTTTATGTAACATGTTGTAAGAAAGCAAGATTTGAAACAGAAGTCCAAAAAACACTGGAAGAAACTCCTAAAATTTTCTAGATCTCTCATTACTTGTCTTTGAAGTTTATTTGTGCCTAGAGTTTCAGTTCTGCAAGCACCAAGAAGTACTCTCTACTGTTTCTGACTCGAATTCTAGTGGAATTAAAAAAAAAAAAAAAAACCTAGGTAAAGCAACACATATATTCACCATGCATTATGTTTGCCTTGCCCACATGCAGTATAAATCAATAGAGTTGAGCAGCTTCAAAGATCTAATCACAGCTGCCTTATTTTCATTAAGAGTTAGTAGGAGATGTATGTGGTTCTCCTCCCTTTCCTTGCCTACTGTCTAGAATACTTCTTCAAGGAAGAGAGCCTGGATTTAGTGTTTTGTGCAACCTGATAACATGCAAACAAACATACCAGCAAGACGTTACTAGGCTGTAAGTGTGAAGGGGGTTGCGCAAATAGGAGGTTCTCTCCACTTGCTTGGACACAACAGAGAAAGTGACTGCAACTTAAGATATTAAGTGTCCTGAGCTAAGAGAGCAGAGTCCTTGTTTCCAGTTCCATTTCTATCCATGGATTATCAGGTTTACATGAAACATTTATTGGACAAAAATCCAGCAGAAATGGGAAAAAAAAACCCAGATGCAATCCTACACATAGGAGCTGAAGTGTCTTCCTGGGAATCTGATGTCATGCTCATGTTTGGGCTATACACCCTTGGCCTACGTTTTTCTATAGAACAGTCCTAGGTGTTCTTCGTTTGTACATGGGTTATCATTTCCCTATGGGGATCCTATCACTTTGCTTTACCAAATCAATTTCATACAACCTCCAGAGCTTTGGTTATTGATATTAGCTAGGTCAGCTCTATTCTAGGTGTATGATACTCAATTTTACTTTTGTAGACTGTTCAGGCAGCAGTTACAAAGCAGATGCAGTTTAACTGGCACAACTTGCAGTGCATTCCTAATTTTTTTATTGCCTGTTCTTTCTGGGCACAAGATGTAATTGTACAGAAAGATGATATAGAGGTTAAACATAGAAAGAGTTAAATGGCCCAAACAGGATATGCAAACAACCATTCACTAGTTTGCATTCTTGTGATTTACTGATTGGGCTTTTACAATCAAAGCATTCTTTCCTGAGCTAAGAGAAATTAAAAATTCTATTGCATCTTTGAGGCCTTCCCAGAGATCCACAACTTCGACTTTATCTGGGTACATATGTTAAGAGCAGTACTACCATCCTGATTTTAGTTTGATTAATGTCTATACACAGATGGTACTTGTGAAAGGTGATAAATAATTTTAAGACAGCATCTTGAAAATAGCCAACCTAATCCCTCTGAATCAGCTATTCCTAAAACCATTGAATTAGTCATTGAAGATGACTAATTTAGTAATTGCCCCTGTTGTAAAACACTCAATGGTGATTCAATTATCTTTAGAATGCAATGCAAATGAAGGCAGACTACTGCATAAAGGAGTACAGAAGTTAAAATGGGGAACCTGGGAGAAGAGGAGAATTTGGAGGTTAAACAATGGAATTTTGGGAATGTAGAGGGTGAATTATGGGATGTTTACAGGGAATGGGAAGGATCATGTTATGGCGGAAAATGAAGAAATGGGGGAAGGGGAGTATAAAAGATGCCATTACACAGAAGCAGTAAACTTGTCTGGCCAGTCCCTCCACCTGATCTCTACAGATTGTCCTGTCTTCTTATTAACTTCTAACTGCTTTCATTTGAATATACTCTCTATTTCTTCTGTGTGTGTGGTCTGCCAGCAAACTTCAAGCTGGACTCACTGGCGAGTAGAGTGAAAAGTTTAGGAGCTGGTACTGGAGAATCTGAGGGTCCAGAGGCCAACTACCAGAGAGACCTGATCCACTGTTTTTTATCTGTGCCTTCAAATTCAGGGATGAAAGGTTTAAATATTTAGAGAAAGAGTTTAGAATTCTTCCTGTTGAAACTTGGAAGAATCATTTTGATCTTCAGAATTGAGATCCTGGCATTTAATTAAAAACTAGAGGTGACCTCACAATTCTCTGAAGCAAAGTTTATAGCATAATGCACCATCATTAATGCAATGTTTCAGAAGCCATTGGATCAGTTGTTCTGTCATTAGTTGATTGCATACTCATCATGAACAGTTACCTCAAGTTAATTTTACCACCCATGGCTTGAATAAATAGTGATTTCATGACTACTTGGAATTAATAAAAACTGGAGGGAAAAAAAGTAACAGAGAATCATATTAAAAGATTTTTTTTTAAGGAAAAGTGGTACAGAAAGAAATAATAGCCACAAAAAGAAACCACCAAAGTTTCCATGTATAAATTAAAATGTCTCAGAGAAAGTGCACTGCCTTAGACCACAATTCAAAGAAGTCACTAAAACTTTACTTTCGATTTGTTTAACTCTTGGAGACAGAGACATTCAATGGATCATAAGATCAAAATATAGTTTATTCTGAAACTGAATGACTTCTTAACTTTTCTTGAAATATATATCATATTGGCTTGCACTTGAGCCCTCCCTAAAAACAAATTTTGTCAAATGTTTCTTTAAAGTATGCTTTCCTCAAGTCATACTTTTGTTGGAAAATTTCTGGCTGCCACTTCTCCAAAAGCATTTGGGCCCACAAGAGAGTAACAAAATATATGACTAGCTTTTGAAAGTTTTTGAAAAATATATTCATAAATATTCACAAAGGTAAATACCACTCCAGATGACTTCATTTCAGATGTTTGTTTAAACCATTGTCAGTTTGAGATACAGAGATTAATCCTTCTCAAAGCTCAGGTTTAACTTAACCACAGGATACATCTAATTTCTCTGAAACTCAAAATCCCTCCAGCACAGCCCGAGTAAGGAAGAAAGTGGTTTCCTTCCTAACTGCTTGTTCTCCTTCAGACACCCCCATCTTTACCTTAGCATTAAGTGTATTAGCTCCATCTCTTAGCTCCATCTATGTTTTGTTTCAAGATAACAGCAGTTCAAAGACACATACACTTATATAGCCCCAAAACAAGTTTTGCAGCAACCTGTGTTAACTTTGGACCACAAGATGTGTTCGTGTGTGTGTGTGTGTGTGTGTGTGTGTGTGTGTTTATCTTCCTCACCCCCTTTCGTAGACGTATGGGACTGAAGGTCTTAAGACCTGGAGGAGGCCTTTAGAAATATGTGCTGCCTTCTGTACAAAAGGGTTCATATTCTGATTAAATCCATTTAATAGCACTGTAGGACAAATATTTAAGAATTTGTTTTTACCTGTAAGCCTAGTAGTTTGAAAGCTTACCAGAAGCCCTTACCGATGACACTGTTTGGTAAGCAGAGAGTACAACAGCTCTTCCTGAACACTACAGAGCAACAGTTGCCACAGTGTAGGGGCAGTAGCTCCTTCACCTGCCTACCTTTAGCATGCTAGAGAGGCTGACAGTGATAAGCAGCCAAGGGGCAGCAAAAGCAGCTGCAGGATGACAGTCGCTGGAATGCTGTCTGGCTGTGCTGTGTTGAGACCAACAAATTACAGACAAAGGTTTGCTGTGCTCTGCCAATTTTAATTGAAAAACTGTGTGCCCCTGGAGTCACAAGTGTGGAAAACAGAGCTCTATAAGGATACAGTTCCTGTCATTCGAGGGGAAACACTGTCAGCATGTGGTAGAGGGAATTAAAACAATCAGGCAAGAGCTGTTTGCCTCTTAGTTATGTTGCAGTGAGTGACATATTTTAAAATTCTAAGTTTTAATGTGCAGCAACCATAAGGTATAAATTTCACATAGATACAAGAGAACTGTGTCTAAAAGGATTGGAGGTAAAGATTACTGCTGCAAACTGAAATCCTAGGAGAGGAGAGTGTCTTGTGGGACACATGCTGGCTTATGAATCAGCTCAGGTACAGAGGTAAAACCTGAAATCAGCAATAGACAAAAAATACAATCCAGACAATTGCAGGGGGAAAAAGGAAAGGAGCTTTAAGGGAAAAGGGGAAATACAGCTCATTGTAGAAGAAGGAACTACTAAAGATTAAAAGGGTTCTCTCTAATAGAGAGAATAGAGAGCCTCTTGAATATTTAAAGCATGCCTTCCACCTCTGCTATACGTACAAGCAGAAATAACAGACATCATATTAAATCCAGCATAGCTTTCTGCATCCCTAAATCAAATAAACCCAATTTTTTGAACAGAAAGGGAGACTTGGAAGAACTAGGATGAAAGATATACTGCACATTTAAAGGCCTGTCATAAGCTACTTCTAAGAAAGGAAGGAATTAAATGAGATTCACTATTTGTTTAAGAAGGCAAACATAAGATGAAGATGGAGCTTGTCTTTCAAAAGTCTTTTTATCATCAAGAAAAGAAAAAAAACACAACACAAAAGTTAAAAAAAGAAACATTCCAATTCTGAGAAACTGAAAGAGTTGTTCTCTAGATGCTTCACCAGCCTCATTGCTCTTCTTTGGATGTCCTCCAGCACCTCAATGTCTTTCTTGTAGTGAGGGGTCCAAAACTGAACACAGTATTCAAGGTGAGGCCTCACCAGTGCTGAGTACAGGGGCACGATCACTTCCCTACTCCTGCTGGCCACACTATTTCTGATACAGGCCAGGATGCCATTGGCCTTCTCGGCCGCCTGGGCACACTGCCGGCTCATGTTCAGCCGGCTGTCGACCAACACCCCCAGGTCCTTTTCCAACAGGCAGCTTTCCAGCCACTCTTCCCC
>NW_008824032.1:385326-390018 GCF_000699105.1 Pygoscelis adeliae
GGCCCATCGATCCAGCCTGTCCAGATCCCTCTGCAGAGCCTTCCTACCCTCAAGCAGATCAACACTCCCACCCAGCTTGGTGTCATCTGCAAACTTACTGATGGTGCACTCGATCCCCTCGTGCAGATCATTGATAAAGATATTAAACAGAACTGGCCCCAATACTGAGCCCTGGGGAACACCACTTGTGACCAGCTGCCAACTGGATTTAACTCCATTCATCACAACTCTTTGGGCCCGTCCAAGTGATGAGCAGCCAGTTTCTCCAGGAGAATGCTGTGGGAAACAGTGTCAAAGGCTTTACTAAAGTCCAGGTAAACAGCATCCACAGCCTTTCCCTCATCCACTAAGTGGGTCATCTTGTCATAGAAGGAGATCAGGTTGGTCAAGCAGGACCTGCCTTTCATAAACCCATGCTGACTGGGCCTGATCACCTGCTTGTCCTGTACATGCTGCATGATGACACTCAAGATGATCTGCTCCATAAAACATAACATCATTCTACATGCAAGAAAATACGCATGCATTGGTACTGGTAGTGTCCTAACCTGTTTTGGCAACCTTCACAAATACATGAGAAAAGGGTCGTTTTGCTGTATTGCAGCAGTGGATAAGACCTCCAAGGAAATCAATGTGCAGGTCTTTCATACTGTCCTGTCTCTGCGGTACTGCCATACCACTCCTCTTGTCAACCCCTGTGATTGCACTGGACCTTTCCATCAATCCCTGAACTGGTTTCACTTACTATTTCCTTCAGTGGACATCAGATTGGTTCTGATGAGACTGCAGGTTGGCACAAGCAAAAAAGATGGCAGCCCTGCCTTATGGGGACATCATGTCCCCACTTATCTTCTAGATACCATTGGCCTAAGCCACTGCCTGGAGGAGCAGCTTTTCTCTCACCCCACTGCAATCCACCAAATGTGTAGATCTCAGTGAAGCAGCTGACATGATTCCAGGTGCTGCAAGTGAAACCAGGCACTTTCCAGGGAGATTATGCCTGTCTGTGCTCCCTTGTCACCACGTATGCTGCCATCCCTGTGCCTTGAGCCACCCTCAGGCTATCCCTTTGGCTATGGCAAGACTGGCAAGACCTAAGTGCTCCTCTGCAGCAATAGTTAGGAAATTGCAAATGGCAGGCCTAGCAGCTCACCTTCGCATTTGAGAGAAAGTTCCTCTTCTGAATTTCTGCTGAGGCTGCCACTGGGTCTGCTGTGTGAAAGGTTCAGCAAGGTCTAGCACTGATGTGCTTAGAGCTGAGGAAGATGATGGCATCTTCTGGCAGCAGGACCCTCAGAAATGGTGTACATCAACATCCCTGTTTCAGCCCTCTTGAAAAGCCCTGAGGTAGAACTTGAAGCAGTTTGTGAGAGGAGGGCTTCTTGGTATGCAGAGATCAAACCTGCCAGTGGTGAAGATGGAGACACCAAGCTTTTTGTGACCTGCAGATCTGTTGATGTCCTGGATCTCCTGTCCCCATAGATTTTCTGTGTCTACCTGCTGGACAGTAGTACCACAGTCCTGTGTCAGTACAGCTGAGGTACCCATTCCCATTCTCTCCCGTCCCTCTAACTATGAATTCCTCTGCTTCACCTCTGTTTCACAGAAGATGGTCTCGAACAAATGTTTCCCGTGTTTCCTTTCCCATCTTCTAAAAGGGGTTGTACTGCCTCCTTTGTTGCTTACCCAGCACCAATGTGCATGCCTGGAATCCTGCAAAGGGTCCTTTGTAGTCCAGATGATCTAGCACAGAGCTTGCTAATGGGTCGTCTTAGCCATCTCCGCTACAACTGCTTCCTAAGAGATCTCCCGCTAGACAGCTCTGTACTGCCAGGTCTTGAAAACTCTTTTAGAAAGAAAGTTTTTTATAGACTACAAGGAAGGACTTTTCTTGCTGACTTCCTACTCTATATACCTCATCTTCATGTGCAATGGGAGGGATGAATCCTGACAGGTGTCAAGAAGATCAGGGAGCTCTTCAGCTGCAGGAGAGGGAGATGGGAGAGGCCCTGTGGGTACTTCTACACTGCACAATAAGCAAGCAAACTCAAGCACTTAACCTCTGTCCATGGCTCAGGTGCTGGTTCAGTCGCTAGCTTTGCTTTGGCGCACTTCAAGGGAAGTATGATATAAAGGGAATTAATCCTATGCAGTGCGGGTGCAAGTCAGTCTGTGCCACTTGACACCAGGGACCCAGGAATCAGTCCCTGACCAACTTTTACTTAGTACTGTAGAAAATACTTGTGCTGACTGCTTCAAAAATGAGATGAGCCTCTAACCACATCCTTTGTGTTCGCTCCAGGAGATGAAAGCCCCCGTCTCTCCAAGGTACTTGCTGTCTTAGGTGAGCTTGTGTGAAAACAGTCCCTACACACCTCTCAGCTGTGGGGTCCTGCCACATAAGTCTTCCAACTACTCTCACTGCACAACGCATGTGTGGTACCCATGCAGCCTGCTTCAAAGCCATGCTGCAAGAACATCCGTATGTGTGTCAGTTTCCTATGTTACATTTCTTTGCAAACACAACATGGCAGAACTGAGGAGCATCAGAAGAGAAGAGACAACCCTCTCTTCTACCATACTAATCTCTCACTATACCTATGATATAAGCTAGAGATTTTCTTATGAAACAGTGGGCTATTTATTGGGCAGCTCCCACCATGTGTGCCCATTTTGCAGGAAGTTCCATATGCATCTCCTGTATATGGACAGATCCTGAGAACAGCAAAGCTTCACTCTGTGCTCCAACCAGATTGGAGCCCTGCCCCATATCTACTTTTCTTTTTCCTTCCTTGCAAGCTGGAAAACAGTGGGCTCAGCCCACCTCTTAATTTTTGCTTATCCCAGTAAGGAAAACTGAATCAATCAACACCAGATTTTTCTTGCGAAAGAACAGAGAAGTAATCCTTAGCCAGAAGGTACCCCTAGAGCAGACAACAGGAGTCCCTGGAAGAAAGTGCTGTTTGGGAAGCAGTATGTTTGAAGCACCTACTCAGCAAATACAGAAACAGCTGTCAACCAGTATCCTCAGATCCCATTTTCATTTGTGTGAAGAAATATACTTCATTCTGCTCTCAGAATGTATGATAGGGAAGTCAGGCAATCATACTAGTATGATGTTTCTCATGCAGCACAGGAAATTCTCTCTTTATTTTCTTCCTGCATTCTCACGCAATCTAACTATTGGCTGCAAAATTTCAGTTTATTAGGGCTCATGTGAGGATCTTCTACCTCTTTCAGATTCTAGACACCAACACCTGTTACATCTTCCTGTCCAATGGTGTGTGCTAACCAGTGTCCCTGCAACTCCATATGCAATATGATTTTTAGTTACAGAGTTGTAAAGTTTGCTTTCAAGCACACAAGACTGAATCTTGTCCCCAGCACATTCTGTGCATGCCTCCAGACCATAAGGGTGATTTTTTGTCCATCTTCCCAGGTTTTTCTGGTGGGAAAGCCAATTCTGAAAGAACTATCACAAGTGACACAAACCATCCAGAAGTCTCAGAAACTCATGTGGAGTCAAAAAAAGAGCACCAAGAATTCAGAAATAAATGTTCACACTGGGAAAACTAAACCTAAAGCAAATATATATTTCAGTATTTCTTCATAAGTCTGGAAGTCATTCCTAGTCCTCCAGACCCACTTGATGACCTGCTATCAGCTGCTCTTGTTTCAAAATTTCAACTGCCCCTCTTTGCCCCATTACAGATTTTTGCTGTCGTGACTGATTCCTTGTGGAGGAGAGGGCATCTACTTCTAAGGCCAACAGTGGGAATACAGTGTGGAAAGCATCAGGGAATACTTCTGAAAAGGGGGGGATGGACCTCCAGAGGGATGAAACTGATGGCAAAGAATCTTTTCCAAACGAGTACTCAGTTTATGACAGATGAACTCTGCTTTACAGACAAATGCAAGATTCCTGCTCAGCATCCCTATTTCCAGGACAGAAGAGACAGAATCCTTGGCCTGTGGCTGGCTTACAAGTGGCCAGGGAAAGAAGTGAACAAGGGAGACGGTTTGACTCAGGGGGGAGGGTAGGTGGGTTCCTCAGAGAAGGAAGAAGTGCTTGATCCATCTGAGGAAGGAGCAGAACTTCTGAATATGTAGACCAAGATGTTTGTGCTTAGTGGAGGTGGTGCTGGTTTTTCTTCCGCTATCTGAGCATAGACGGTGTCCCAGAATGCCCCTCTCTCCAGACAAAAGACACCAACAGTTATGACGGGCTGAGCAATGGTAACCAATGGGTTACTTTTCCATATAGGAACATTCTGTATCCAAGTCTAGTGAGAAGATACCCTTAAGGTCCTTCACAAACGTTGCTAGGTGGATAAGGCTGGATGACAGACATGATGTCATATTGCCATTGAACTTGTCCTTGAATAGATGTCTTTTCCTGGTCATTTGACTAGAAGCACATCCTGGTGTCACCACATATTCAGGACTTGTTAAAGTAAGCCCTCATGCCCACTGGGCACAGGGAATCCATGCTGCCAGTCCCAACCGAAGTGAATACTGATCCTGATGACATCCCTGTCTGCAATGGGAAAGAAAACAAAAGGAGAGTACCAGCTTCTCCCCATGTCGTGGTTTAACCTCAGTCAGCAACTGAACACCACGCAGCCGCTCGCTCACTCCTCCCTGCCCCCCCCCCCCCCCCCCCCCCCCCCCCCCCCCCCCCCCCCCCCCCCC
>NW_008824032.1:390341-397049 GCF_000699105.1 Pygoscelis adeliae
GCAACAACTAAAACATGGGTGCGTTATCAACTTTGTTCTCATCCTAAATCCAAAACACAGCACTGTACCAGCTACTAGGAAGGAAATTAACTCTATCCCTGCCGAAACCAGGACATCCCAGCTGAGAATTCTGGAGTTCTAACATCCATGGGTACTGGCGTGTATCTGGTTACTTGGTCATAGTGCCCATGGAGGAGACTCTGGTCATCAAGGGCCTGCATGCTGAGAAATAGATCTCACTCTTAGACTTCCTGAAGTGGGTTTAAAATGTCAGTGAGAATTCTGTTGATGGCTGCTAATCAGCAAGGAAAAGAGTGCTAAGTGAAACCACTGAACCTCAGTACAGGAACAGACATTATAATGGATACCTTGTCTATCTCTCATTAACACATCTGTCACAGTTTTTTCCTCACCCTGACCACATTTCCAATGGAGTGGCAGTGACGTTCTGTTTTTCAGAGGTCTGTATCAGGGAGCAGAAGCAGGCTACTCTGCAAGGGAAGGTCAGCCAGGAACTGAAGTTGACAGCAAGCCAGGCATAAGGCAGGATCCTCACCAAGGGGTACAGTCCCAGAGTACCTGAACAAGAAGAACAGAATAGGTCTGGTGACTGCAGCCAGGTTAAGTCAGCAGTCCAGGCAATCCAAACAAGACCACAGTAAGGTGGTAGGTCCAAGATCAAGCCATAAAGTCAAGTCAGCAGATCAGGGTCAGTATCAGCAAAGTTCATGGCCAGACCCAAGTTTGGCTGCCATATAGCTCTAGCAGAGACCACAGACAAGTGTCAGACCTCCTGAGCAGCTCCTGAGCAAAGAATGGGCAGCCTCTGGCCAGACTTCTCTTGGCTCTTCCTCATGCAGCTCTTTCCACAGCAGTCTGACCCAAGGTTACACTGCTGCAAGGTTATAGAGGCCTTGAACAGGCAGCCAAAGTCCAGTGAGAAGGGGAAGAGGTTGCAGAGCTTGTTGGTGTACTAAGGACCTAACAGCTTGGATGCCACTGAACTTGGGATTCTGGATAAACACCAGATAGATGCCATCAGACAAAAAGAGCATGTGTGTCGGTGTCTAAAGAGGATTGTGTGTTCAGACTGGTGTAAACAGGTAGCGCCTGCAACTTGTTCTACTTGCCAAGAATGAGTCAAGTAGCCACAGTTGGATTAACAGAAGCTTTTATTTCCCTAAATTCATCATTCTAGAGTGAGAGAGTGGGCAGAACTACCAGAAATGGTCATACATAACCTGAAACAAAAAGAAACTCAGCAGAGGAAACAGGAAGTCCTGTAATTCGCATCCTAAGGAAGATGGTCTTTCAAGAGCTTCTGCCCATACAGTTCTCAAGTTTTCACTGAATAAGGAAACCCTGAGCAGCGCTTGCCTCAAAGACAGAGTGGGTATCATTTTTTACTCACAGAACTACCGCTAGTGATAAACACCTCTTCTGTTGATTTTACAGTGAGAGTACAATTGCTCCCAAGGAGATGGATGAGCTACAAATTTAGGCATTTTCTTAGCCTTTTTCTCTTCCGAAGTGATTCACAAAATGACCAGTGTTCTGCACGTTCACATTGCTTTGTCAGGTGAGAAATAACCATTTTGCGTACTGCTCTGCCTGTACCACCGATGTTGGTCCCATAGTAAAATAAGACAATACCGATGATGACATCAGAAACCCAATCATCCTTCATATATGGTCACAGGCACAATTTTCAAATTTTATTGGAGGTTTTGGTTCTTTCAGATTTGAGATTAATCTGTTGATAATGTCTAAAAAGGTGAACAATATTTCTATTGGTTCCTTCATGTAGTTCATGCTAGCATGTGAATCTATATATTTCCTCCTTTGTAGTCATTTGTGAGACACAGAGAAGCCCATGCACAGTTTGGTCTAGGCAGTGCCTAACAGAGAGTGAAGTTTCATCAGTCCACGATCAGGATGGCAACAAAAGGACATCTTTCTACTCCAGTGTTGTGGCTGCTTCTCCTCTCTGTTCAGGTCTCCCTGGGTAAGTACATACTTTATTTCACATAAGGCAGTGAGATAGGAAATAAATCGGTTGTTATTCCATCAACCTTTAAGGCAAAGTGTTAAGAAGATGTTTAAATATATTTCTGTCATTGATTCAATCTCCTTGGTGATCCTGAGAGAAAGAAGGGTAAGCCATTTGTAATAGTTTTGTATTTTACTCAGACATCTGTGACTGGCCATTCTCATAGGAATTCGAGTCCAAGTTTAGTAAACAGCCAAGATGTAATGGAAACCAGCCAGGTATTCTTACTTGCCTGCCCTGTCAAGCTCTGTGTAGACAGAATGAATAACTCCAGGTCTTTATTCAACACCAGTTAGAATGATGTTGCTGTGCTCTGTGTGTCCAGTGGAGTTTGGCTGAGTAACATACTGTCCCCTCAGTTGTTCCTGTATATCTGAAGCCTATCACTATTTGTCCCTCTGCTCTTCTAGAGCTATGTGTACATGTTTGAAGCTGACGATGAGAGCCAGATTTTGGAATGCCCATTTTTGTCTCTATACACAAGGAGGTGGCACTATGGAATTGTGACTGGTGGTCGCATCCCCATATGATGAGAACAAGACTTCATGGTTGATATTTTAAGCTGGAGAAACCTCATGAGGTTTAACAAGGCCAAGTGCAAGGTCCTGCACCTGGGTCAGGGCAACCCCTGGTATCAATACAGGCTGGGGGATGAAGGGGAGATTGAGAGCAGCCCTGCCGAGAAGGACTTGGGAGTACTGGTGGATGAAAACCTAGACATGAGCCAGCAATTTGCACTCGCAGCCCAGAAGGCCAATCGTATCCTGGGCTGCATCAAAAGCGGCGTGGCCAGCCGGTCGAGGGAGGTGATTCTGCCCCTCTCCTCTGCTCTGGTAAGACCCCACCTGCAGTACTGTGTCCAGCTCTGGAGCCCTCAGCATAAGAAAGACATGAACCTGTTGGAGCGGGTCCAGAAGAGGGCCACGAAAATGATCAGGGGGATGGAACACCTCTCCTGTGAAGAAAGGCTGAGAGAGTTGGGGTTGTTCAGCCTAGCCTAGAGAAGGCTTCAGGGAGACCTTATTGCAGCCTATCAGTACTTAAAGGGGGCTTATAAAAAAGATGGCGGCAAACTTTTTAGCAGGGCCTGTTGCGACAGGCCAAGGGGGAATGGCTTTAAACTAAAGGGGGGTAGATTTAGACTAGATAGAAGGAAGAAATTTTTTATGCTGAGGGTGGTGAAGCACTGGAACAGGTTGCCCAGAGAGGTGGTGGATGCCCCATCCCTGGAAACATTCCAGGTCAGGTTGGACGAGGCTCTGAGCAACCTGATCTAGTTGAAGATGTCCCTGCTCACGGCAGGGGGGTTGGACTAGATGACCTTTAGAGGTCCCTTCCAACCCAAACTATTCTATGATTCTATGATTCTATGATACTTTGATGTAGCATGGCCCTAGTCTTAAAGGTTCTCACCAGTTGTGTGGATGCAGTCACACTTCAAGTGGATGGGAAGAGGAGGCACATGCCTTTCTGTGCAAAGGAGTGTGAAGAACAATATTAAACATTTGTATTTAGACATCTTTGTAGCAATGTTTGAGTGTCAACTGAGTGGTACTGTAGAAATGAACATTCTGCCAACTTCTTTTTAATAACAGGGAATAGTACCAGCGTGACTCAGTGGCAGATGCAGACAAGAGTAGCTTTACCCTGACACCACCATCAGCACCTACGATCCATGTCTCTGCTCTGGTGGTACTTGCACTACCCAGGCTGCCGCAGCCCCCTGCTGGTCCCAGGGATGGTGCAACGGCGCAGGCAATGCAGGAGGGACAGCCATCCAGGAGTAAGCGGGAAACCTGCAACCGAGGCAGCACGCGTGTGCTGAAAACCTCCACTTAGGGTCTGGGTACAGGGATGCACGGCTCATTCTCACCCCTGGCCTGCAAGGGGAACCAGGTCTTCAGCTGGAGCGAGCCAAAATCTGACGGCCTTCTTACCCAAGCAGAACCTCACTCTGTGACTAGCACCACTGAGTTCAGTGAAGGCACTTGTGGAACATGCTATGGAGTGTGAGGAAATATAAAAGACTGCGCCTGTAGGTATCATTAAAAATTCACATAAGATTGATTACAGCAAATGATAGTTTTGATTAGGGAATATTTAAATCTGTTGATTGGGTTATGCCTGCCTCTGCATCCAGCCTTGCATGCTGTTACATGTTGAAAACATGAGATGGTGGATTATTTAAAACTTCAAGTGCAGAGAGGTCAATCAGTCAAGTGAGGAGCTGTTTGTTTTACTCCTGAGATGGCTAATGGAAATAGGTTATCTGATTCCTTTAATAATGTATTATAAATTTAACTTTTCTTAGAAATTATTTCTCTTTTAAATGTGTATATTTTTTAGCTGAGAAAACTCTTTTTTGGACAATGTTCTTGAAATAAACTGTGGCCTGTTCTCCAGAACATCTTTCAGAAGAGTCTTAAAAGACTTATTACAGAAAGATTATACTCCTCCTGAGACAACATGTTGCAAATACAAAGGGATTTTGTAGTTATCAGAGGCTTGTGCTATGTATGTGAGAGACTTTCTTACTCGGGAAATTTGAGGAGAGAAGGCAGTTTGCAGAAAAAATAGTTTTTGGAAGTTACTAGTTGTCAGTCACTTGAATAATCTCCATTAAACTTTCTGTGTTTCCGAATCTAAATGATAGGCAGGAAATTGTGAGGAAGTCCAGCAGTGTTAGCAAAGAGGTAAAACCTTTGCATATGTATAAAAGGTGATCATATGTCAAAGCTATATGGTCTGTGTCTGATAAAGCAGGGAAGAATCAGGCTACAGACCACATGGAGATTGAGGCAAAATTGCCTTTTCGTTGACTACTGCCAGCAGTTTACTCTGGAATGAGAAATGAAACAATGGTTAGTTACTGAAGGAAGTGGTTGCATTAGCATCAGTTCATGGGCTAAGACTGACACACTTACAGGAATAGAGAGAGGAATTAGATTTGTTTTCAAATGCAAAGAAAAATTATATATTCTTGTTTCACAATCTCAAATGACAGCAAGCAGTGTGATATGTAGGAACACCTCTCTCTTTTGAGGAAGAGAGGGAAGGTGATATTTTCCACACCAATTTTTTTTGAAAACTCTTACTGGAAAACTCAAGGCTTTTAGTGCAAATTAATTATCTTTTGTCACTTATCAAATACCATCATTGATAAGAGATGATCTCCGAGATGTGTCTTTCTGGACTATTTGCAAGATGGGCACAGCTGCACTGTTTTCTGTTCACATCATTGCCCAGTGCTGGGTCATAATGAGTACTGCAGGTTTCTCTTGGTACCAGGTCAGGTTCTGATACCTTTCTTGCTTCTAGTGCAGTCTTACTCACTAAGAATTGTGGCTGTCTTAGCTAACTGTGTCACCTTTGGAAAGGTGACTCCTATGAGTCATGAGCTGTAGAGTTGGTATGAGGGTACAGCAAGGGCCAGCTGCTCCAGCTGCGATAACGTGTCTGATAGGGCAGGGGCCTCACCAGCCAGGGTCCAGCCTTACAGTACCCAAGAGAGGCAAGGAGGGCAGACCTAGGGGTGGTAGTTGGGTGTTGTGGTTTAACCCAGCAGGCAGCTAAACACCACACAGCCGTTCGCCCACTCCCCCCACCCCCAGTGCGGTAGGGGAGAGAATTGGGGGGGTAAAAAAAAAAGTAAAATCTGTGGGTTGAGATAAAGACAGTTTGATAGGACAGAAAAGGAAGGGAAAATAACAGTAATAATAACGATAAAAGAATATACAAAATAAGTGATGCACAATGCAATTGCTCACCAACTGCCAACCAATGCCCAGCCAGTTCCCAAGCAGCGGTCACCCCTCCCCCAGCTAACTCCCCCCAGCTTATATACTGAGCATGACATCACATGGTATGGAATATCCCTTTGGCCAGTTTGGGTCAGCTGTCCTGGTTGTGCAGGGCACGAGAAGCTGAAAAGTCCTCGACTAGTATAAGCACTACTTAGCAACAACTAAAACATCAGTGTGTTATCAACATTATTCTCATCCTAAACCCAAAACACAGCACTGTACCAGCTACTAGGAAGGAAATTAACTCCATCCCAGCTGACACCAGGACAGTATCCACCCCTTATTCTATACCATCTACATCATGCCCAGGTCCCACACTTTCCAATACATCCCAATTAATCACTGCCACCTCTCCCATCTTTTGATATACACACACAGATATCATTCCCTTAGTCTATGGGTCATCCCTATAAAATGTTCGTTGAGTTAATTTAGTCCATGACTTTGGGCTCCATCTGTTGTAACAGTCCTTCAGGGCAGGAGAGATGGTATGTGGTGTTGGATTTTTGCATGCTGAAGCCAGTTTTGGTCCCATCACCACTGCGCTTGTCTGATTCTATTATCACTGCACTTTGTTCAGTTTCATCAAAGTTCATTCTTCATTAATCTGGGTGATTCTTACTGTAATACTGTTAATATGGCATATAGCCACCATAGAAGTAATGATACACAGTATTATACAGCAATTAACATCATACAGTTTAATTCATTGGCTATTCTCACCCAAAATCAAATCCCCTTGAGGTACACATCGGTCTTCCCCATCCTCCCACATCGCCCACAAAGTGCATCCAGGTCCTTGAGCAAAAGCAATCCCACAGGTGGGTTTGCCTTTGCCCAAGGCAGGAATAACCC
>NW_008824032.1:402025-410669 GCF_000699105.1 Pygoscelis adeliae
AGAAGCTGAAAAGTCCTCGACTAGTGTAAGCACTACTTAGCAACAACTAAAACATCAGTGTGTTATCAACATTATTCTCATCCTAAACCCAAAACACAGCACTGTACCAGCTACTAGGAAGAAAATTAACTCTATCCCAGCCGAAACCAGGACATTGGGTTCAACTCTTGTTGCCAACTTGCCTCAGATCATCAGGCAGGTCCAAGGTCAAGCTGAGAAGTCAGTCTGTGGCTCAGAGTGCAGATCAACAGGGCCCATGGCCAGGCACAGCTGTGCCTGAGTTGAACACAGATACACCTACAATGTATTAAATGGAGGCCTGGGCCCATGGGCAGAGTGTGTGGGTGAAGAACCCAGGTGGGGAAGGTTGAGGCCATTAAGGATTATTAGCGCACTCAGGGCACTGACAGTTGGATCAAACCTGTCCTATAGATGTTTGCTTTCATTTTCCATTGTGTGTCAGGTTTTGAAACAGTGCTACTTTGGGACCAAAGTTACTAGGCTTCTTATGTGACTGTCCTGTAAACCTTCTCTAGCTATGTGGTCAATCTGAATGATCCTCCAGGCCCCAAAACAAGTTGCCAACCCTCTTCAGGGATTTACCTGTTCCATAACATGCTGAAATTCAAATCTGATCAAATTGAAGACAAGTCCCAGATGTGGTGGCCAGGCTCTTCCTGATTCTTGCGTGCACTTAGCTTGTAGTTTGTCCTTAACCTGGAAATACCAAGGTCCTGCATGTGGTTTTCTACCATTTCATTTTTCCACCCATTTTGTCGTGACCTCTTTCACGGTCACGACACACCAGTGGCTTTCAATTCACATGGTTCCATAATGCCAACACAGCATTTTTTTTCCATTTTCTCCTTTTAAGTTTTCTCCTTGAGAAGCACAAATCTTATATCCAACAACTTGGTTCCAAGGGGTGCATGAGCCGACAGCAATGGTTAACAGATGAACATGATGAGTACAGAATTATTTAGTTGTCAAGGAGCAGACTTAATTTTTTTAAAAGTACCTCAGGCTTCTTAGTTCCATCACAAAAGCTGCAGAGCTTCCTTTCCTCTGAAACATAAAATTCCTTTCAAATATTTCAATATTCTATGTGTAATTCAATTGAGCATTTATATCCAGCAAATAATTACATACCTGTCTTCATTTCAGGTTGGCCTGTATCCCAAGGTTTAAGGCATGTATCTTTCTCATGTTATCAATGCTTAAATGTCTGATTACTGCTTGATAAAGTCCTTCTTAAAAACCTTTCTTGTGCAGGGGTTGCTGAAACTGGTAGCATGATAAGAGAAAAGGCACTTACAGCTCTATTTCCTGAGGTCCAACGAGTAGCGAGGTTAACTTGTAGTCCCAATAGGCACACACATATGTAACACACATATACTGATATACAGATATGCACACACACATACACCTGTACATGGCTGGCCACACAGACAGAATTATGCAACAGTGACACAAACAGCACCAATAGCCTTTTCATGAGCAACTGATGTCATCTATCTTAAATTCTGTAAGGTCTTTAACATGGTCACACACAACATTCCTGTCATTAAATTGGAGATATGTGGGTTCGATGGATGGACTATTCAATGAATAAGGAACTGGCTGGATGGCCACATCCAAAGAGTTGCAGTCAACAGCTCAATGTCCAAATGGAGATCAGTAACAAGTGGTGTCCCTCAGGGGTCCGTACTGGGACCAGTACTGTTCAATACCCTTACTAATGACATAGACAGTGGGATCGAGTGCACCCTCAGCAAGGTTGCAGATGACACCAAGCTGAGTGGTGCAGTTGATATGCCTGAGGGAAGGGATGCCATCCAGAGGAACCTTGAGAGGTTTGAGAAATGGGCAAATATGAACCTCACCTCATGAAGTTCAACAAGGCCAAGTGCAAGGTCCTGCACCTGGGTTGGGACAATTGCCAGGATCAGTACAGGCTGGGGGATGAATGGATTGAGAGCTGCCCTGTGGAGACGGACTTGGGGGTACTGGTGGGTGACAAATTGGACACAAGCCGGCAATGTGCGCTTGCAGCCCAGAAAGCCAATCACATCCTGGGCTGCATAAAAAGAAGCGTGGACAGCAGGTCAAGGGAGGAGATTCTGCCCCTCTACTCCACTCTGGTGAGACCCCACCTGGAGTACTGCATCCAGCTCTGGAGTTCCCAGTACAAAAGACCTGTTAGAGTGGCTCCGGAGGAGGGCCACAAAAATGATCAGAGGGCTGGAACACTTCTCCTGTGAGGAAAGGTTAAGAGAGTTGGAGTTGTTTAGCCTGGAGAAGAGAAGGCTCTGGGGACACCTCTTTGTGGCCTTTCAATATTTAAAGGGGGTTTATAAGAAAGATTGAAAGAGACTTTTTACCACAGCCTGTAGTGACAGGACAAACAGCAACAGATTTAAACTGAAAGAGGGTAGATTTAGATTGACTATAAGGAAGACATTTTTTACAATGAGGGTGGTGAAACACTGGAACAGGTTGCCCAGAGAAGTTGTGGGTGCCTCGTCCCTGGAAGTGTTCAAGGTCAGGTTGGATGGGGCTTTGAGCAACCTGATCTAGTTGAAGATGTCCCTGCCCATGGCAAGGGGATTGGAACTAGATGATCTTTAAGGTCCCTTCCAATCCAAACCATTCTGTGATTCTATGAGTCTCTGTTTTCCTCTCTGGCTGATTAGAAGTCTATCAGTGGGAAATATGCAAATACATACAATTTTGATTCCTCCAGACACTCGGCCCATCCAGTATCTGATCCTGGATCCTCAGTCTCTCTAGTTGCCTCATGCACTGACACACATGCAAATGGGTCTTTGAGTGACCTTACCACCTTTCCAGTGGTTGGCCTGGACCCTCTGGTGCCTCTGGTAGTCAACTTCTCCAGTTACCTCACTCCCAGAGACACATACACATACTTGTCTCCCAGGCCAATTAACTTGCTCACTGATTAGTCCAACTTGATATTCACTAGCAATCACACACTGACATGCGGTACCCCCACTCACTCCAGTTGCTGGCATTCGTTGTGGTTTAACAACAGTAGGCAGCTAAGCACCACACAGCCGCTCACTCACTCTCCCCTAGTGGGATGGGTGTCACAGTCCGTTTGGATCTCTCAAATTTACAGGACAACGTAGTGTGTGAATTAAACTTTATTTTAGGAGCTTGTTAAGAAATACAATAAAAAACCACAACAACAGGGGCTCATTTCCCCTTTGCCCAGACTAGTCTGTCATGTGAATTCACTGATTCAATTTATAAGGTTTCATAACTTATAACCTGTAACTCTTAATTCATGCACCTATGAGAAAAAAAAAAAAATTAGAATTAGTTACCTAGCCAACGGTGACAGTGCTCATCCTTCCTCCTCCATCACAGTGCGAGCATCCCCTGGGAAGGGGGAAGTATCACACTGGGAAGCATGAAAGCCTCAGCAATCCAACTGCTGTTCCATCTGCTTCAAAGGCTTTTTTGGGTTAGCTGATGTTTTATACCTTCCAGCTTGGAAGTTTGGTCTATGCCATTTCCATAAGCTAGCAGATTCTGAAGAAACTGCCAGACAAAGATGATGGCTGCAGGAGCCAGCACTCTGCAGGTGATAATGGCTGCATAATGGCCTTTTAGCTCTTTCTAGCCACCTGTCCTGCCTATGTGGTGTTCTCCCCTTGACCTAATGGCACTGCTCCCAGCAAACGTCAGGTCTTAGTATGAGCTGTGCTAGCCAAAATCTGAGCAGGAGTTGAGTGAACATTCACAGATAGGAGAGACAATCGGAAGGGTAAAAGTGAGAAAAACTCATGGGTTGAGATAAAACAAAATCTGCCTGTGGAAGCAAAGCAAAACAAGGAATTCATTCCCTATTTCCCATCGGCAGGCAGGTGTTCAGCCATCTCCAGGAAAGCAGGGCTCCATCATGTGTAACGGTGACTTGGGAAGACAAATGCCATTATTCTGAACGTCCCCCTTTCCTTCTTCTTCCCCAGCTTTATATGCTGAGCATGACCACATACAGTATGGAATATCCCTTTGGTCGGTCGGGGTCAGCTGTCCCGGCTGTGTCCCCTCCCAGTTTCTTGTGCACCCCCAGCCTACTTGCTGGTGGGGTGGTGTGAGAAGCAGAAAAGGCCTTGACTCTGTGTAAGCACTGCTCAGCAGTAACAAAAACATCCCTGTGTTATCAACACTGTTTTCATGATAAATCCAAAACATAGCCCCATACCAGCTACTATGAAGAAATTTAACTCTACCCCAGCCAAAACCAGTACAGCACCAAAGACATGTACTTCTATGACCTGTGGTTCAGCTCCAGCTGCTGGCACTTAGAACTCCATACAGACACATGCACACTGAATAGAGTCACCTCACTGAGGAAAACAGAAATAGATTATAATAGGAAGACACAACGGACAGTGCTGATTGGGTGCAGGGCACAGCCAGACAAGCATACTGACCAGCAGCCTGCTTACTCACCACTGGCTGCTTTTCACAGAATCACAGAATGGTTGAGATTGGAAGGGAACTCTGGAGGTCATCTGGTCCAACCCCCCTGCTCAAGCAGGGCCACCCAGAGCCAGTTGTCAGAACCATGTCCAGATGGCTTTTGAATATCTCCAAGAAAGCCAACTCCACAACCTCCCTGGGTAACCTGTTCCAGTGTTCAGTCCTCCTCATGGTAAAAAAGTGTTTCCTGATGTCCAGATGGAAACTCCTGTGTTTCAGTTTGTGCCCATTGACTCTGGTCCTTTTATCCACTTACCCTTCTATTTTCCCACACTTGCTCCCACCCAAACATCCTTGATCCCTCCCTTTCCCCACCTTTGATTCCTGTCCTAAACATCCCATAATAAGCCTTGTGCAATTCCAAGATGCTCTTCTCTTGCATCCCATGGAGTGTCCCATACCCTCTAGGCAGTAGCCCCCCTCAGTCTCTAAGGTGACACGGAAAGCCCTCATGTTGATTCATCTGATGGGTTTCACACCTGGACAATGGGGCTGATTGCTCTGCTGGGAGAGCCCTAGAAGGGGTCAGGGCAGGGCCCTGACTGGATTATTGGGGTTCCCCCACCTGCCATTTTCCCCTTTGCACATGGAGACAAGCTTTCTATCACATAAACTAACAAATGAATGCCATCCATATTGTTGTTTAATTACAACAGTGACTGGTTTTGATGGAATTCAGCAGAAGGTTTGGGGGTTTTTTTGTTTCAACGTTTGTTTTCAGAAACATCTACAGAAAATCATTGTCTACGTCAATTCAGAATATTAACTTAACACGTTCAATGATTCTGTGATTCTGTGTATGCTTTTTACTCAAGCAGATATGAACCTTTCTGCAAGTGAAGAATCATTTTTATGAAAAGATGTTCCAAAACTCTTGCCTTAAAATTCCCGTCTGGGGAAAAAAAACTTAAGACAATTCCTGAACAAGTCCACATTTTTTCTTTATGTGTCATTACATCTTAGGCTACATGCTTCAGTTTTTCCAATGTTTACTGTGTGTAAGTCGCAGACTCAGACCTGCTCCCCTGTGTTTCTTGGGTCCTAGCAGGCCTTTGTGTAGCTTGGCTTCCCAAGAACTGCTTCTGTGTCCCACCATCATTCCTGCATTTGAGTGTAACAAAATTCTCCCTGTGTTTTCTAGCCTTTAAGTCCCTGTGCTAAGCTACTGTATAATATTTGAAGCATCTACAGTAGCAGTACAATGCTGTAAAGCAAGAAACCAATATGTGCATCTTCCCTCTTCTGTCAGGCTCTTTATTAAGCACTCTGCGATGACTGTAATGTTATTTTGTGAGTCCACAGGTAAAACGACTGGGAAATGCGTATCCATATCAAAGGAAAGAGGCAGACCTGGGAGCAGAGCAGGAAAAGAGGGTTCTTTGGGCAGCAGCCCCACCCCAAGAGATGGTGGGGCATGAAGAACAACATGAAGACCTACCTCTCTGTCTTCTGCTTATGCTGCTGCATCTCCTGAGATAGCTTGTCACTCCTCATGAGTAATTCTCTTCTCTCATTGGGTACCCCTGACTAGGGGACCCCATGGCTAGAGCAAGAGAGGCGGGAAAAAATAGAGTATTGGGACACTGAGTTGCAAGTAGTAGTTTGTCTGAGAGGAAGAAGTTGAGGCAGACATGGGAAATTGCTTCTTCACACCATACTGAACACGGGAATGAAGAAACTGGTGCCCAGTGAATATTTTCAGCTGGATGTCATCATGGCAGAACAACGAAGAGATAGGAGGAGTTTCTGTTGAAGCCTTTGTGAATCACACAGCAGGGACATTACTCAGCATTTCCCAGCCCTGATAGGTCAGAAGAAGAGAAAGCTCGCCTGTCATTAGAAATAACTTACATTTTAGCAGTGTGGTTAGCTCAAACTTGTAAATACAGACACAGCTCCCTGCAAAAAAACTTTAAGTTGGACTTTTTACAAGGGTGAACTAAATAAGTCTGACTTAAGAGCAAATTAAGAGTAATAATAGTCTCATTAACCATCTGCAATAGACAATCGTGATTAGGCACTGTCCTTTCCATAACCTTGCTCTGTCTCTGTGTATGAAGGTGCTGATGAATTGAGGCTGTCAAATGGAACTGGCCCCTGCTCGGGGAGAGTGGAAGTAAAACATGAGGAGAAGTGGGGAACTGTGTGCGATGGTGACTGGACCATAGAAGATGCTGAGGTTGTTTGTAAGCAACTACAATGCGGATCTGCTGTTAAGGCCCTTAATCGAGCTCCTTTTGGAGAAGGATCTGGACCAACATGGTTGTATCGAGTTGATTGCCGTGGTGATGAATCCGCTCTCTGGAACTGCTCGCATACAGGATGGGGTTCTTTTAGCTGCCCTCATTACTTTGATACTGGAGTGATCTGCTCAGGTAAGAAGTCATCCAACCTTGTATAACAGAAAAATGCTGCGAGGTTGAGATCAAACTTTGTCCCAGCTGGATAAAGCCAAGTACTGCACAGAGGTGACACTTTCTCCATGGCCTCTGCTCAGCCAAAGCAAGTTGCACCAGCATTAAGTCTTCTGCTGGCTACAAATGTATCTCCTTTGCCTGGGCACAGCAATGACATAGAATGGAAATAGACATAGTAAATGACATAGAACAGAAAAAGAAACACTGTTTCTTTCTACCACAGCTCTCCCAGACAACAGGAGAGCTGTGCTAAACTTGTCTTTGACCAGGAATGGGGGCTACAAAAGCACGTGTAGATGGACAAGCAAGAAAATGCTGTGTTATGCCATACAACTGCCCTTCTTCTCCAGATCTTCATGTAAGCTAAGACAGGACAGTCTGCAATGGCAAACAAATCCAATGTCTGTTTGGCTGCCTTCCTCTGCAAGATGTGCTTGGTTTTGTTCTTTGGATAAAGTACCATTGCAAGAGGTTTTTCCTTCCCCGCTTCAGGACTTTACATTTATCCTTTTTGATTTTTATAAGGTTCCTGTCAACCCATCAATCCGGCCTGTCTAGGTCCCTCTGAATGGCAGCTCTGCCCTTGGGGTTATCTCCCCCCACCCCCCAAATGCACTCCATCAACTCCTCCATGTTTTTGGTAAAGATGCTAAACAGAACAGGTCCCAGGAAAGACCCAACAAGTGGTATTCCACTTGTTGCCAGTCTCCAGGTAGAGTGCAACCCACTAATCACTACTGTCTGAGCCTGAGCATCCAATCAGCTTTTTAGCCATGTAGTTGTCCACCCACCCAGACTGTAACATCCTAGTTTGGACACAAGAATATTGTGCATAACAGTGTCAAAGGCCTTGCTAAATGTGAGGTAAATTACATGCTCTGGTCTCCCCTCATCTACAAATCCAGTCACTTTTATCAGAGAAAGTAATGAGGTCACATAGGCATGATTTACCCTTGGTAAATCCATGCTGACTCTTCCCATTCACCTTCTTGTGCTCAGAAATGTGTTCCAGGAGGACTCCATGTTTTTCCCAGGTACCAAAGTGAGGCTGACCAGCCTGTAGATCTCCAGACTGTCTTTTTAGCCTTTTCTGAAAACAGGTGCAACATTTCCTCTTTCCTCTTTCTAGGGCACTTCAACTTCCTATTCATTTGAATAATGAAGTCTTGAGGACACACAATAGTAAATGGCTATTTATTTATTTATTTATTTGGGGATTGTTACTTCTCAAGCATTTGGCAAATGTTCAAAACTTCCCTCCTTCCGTAGCTTTCCAAGGATTTAGTATTTTCACATACTAAGAAATAAGCATTCCCCCACACCATTTTCTCTCTTGTCAGTGGCATACAGGAATTGCCACAATGATTATTTAAACGTGTCAGTGGTCCTCAGAGAAGTGACATGTGTCTTGCCCATGAAGGTATGGGAGTTATTAAATTAGGTCAGTACAACTAACCCTTGATGCTGGATTTCTTGGGGTTTTTTTCCAGGTTTCTCTGGGATGCGTCTGACTGGAGGGCACACTGCCTGCTCAGGACATCTGAAAGTAAAGCAAGAAAAAACTTGGGCTACAGTCTGTTTTTCACACATTGATTTCAAAACCGCCTCTGTTATATGTAATGAGTTAGAGTGTGGCCAGGCTGTGGATATCTTGAGAGGAACTCACTTTGGAGACAGACAAGATGAACTGATCTGGCAAGAAGAGTTTCACTGTG
>NW_008824032.1:410705-414236 GCF_000699105.1 Pygoscelis adeliae
TGTCCCAGGATGCTGCACCGTAATAAGACATGCTCTCATGATGCCACTCTTATATGTTCAGGTGAGACTTTGGACCGATGGACGTAATTTACATGTGTCCTATATGTCTTCTTCCTGTCAACCCGCAGTTCAGAGCCTCTGTATATTTTGGTGGTCCTCAGGGTTCTTAGGTGCTTCCCCTATCATGCGTTAGCCATCCAGAGAAGGCCAGGAAGTAATGGAGAGCAGCCCCATAATCTCTCATTCACTCTACTGAGAGTCTGCATTTAACATTGGCTGTTCTAACCACTTCACTTCTGCACCAGGGATGTGGATCTCAAAAGGGCTGTAATTTCTTTTATGCTACTAGAGGTATGCACTCAATAGTGCTGACAATTCCTTCCATGTCTTTCTCATATACATAAAAGGAGAGATAGCCAGAGCAGACAAGCAGGAACATGGAGAAAAGAATTTATTTTCTGTGCTGCCAGTGTGTATGTTAATCCCTGGCACTTCAGTTAATTATAAAACTGGGAGAGGTACCATACCTCCAAAAGATCAAAGGAGGCACAAGTTACAAATTTAAGTGATTTAAAAAAAAAAAAGAAAAAGTTGTCAGAGGCCTGGATTACTTTAGTTGTGACTGCCAGGTAACATTATTTAAAACCACCATACAGTCATGGCTGCTGGGAGCTCTAAATACAGCTAACTTATTGTCACCCACTACAAAAGTGATGATTAGACCTAGCAAACACAACTTTTTTCCTGAGGGCACAAATCAAAAGCTCAACATGGAGCAGAGCTGCTGGCAACACCCTGCCACAAAACAAGCCTGGAAAGGACTGCAGTTCATGTCTGTTTCCCAGTCAAAGGGCTGCAGTCTGTTTCAAGACTGCCTTGGACACTGTCCCACTGGCCATGGTGATCTGGAGCACTGGCTGAGGAGCTATGGCAGCCAAACAGCCCAGTTAAGGTATCAGTAACTGACAGGTCTTGGCTCCTGCCTCCGTCTTGCAAGAGTCATAGCTCAGAGAGGAAATCCAGGTCTCATTAGAGGGAGTGTGATGCAAGGACCAGGCAAGGGTGAGAAGTAACAGTGTGAGAAGATAGAGGGACTGCATGGGGCTGGCAGTAGGACACCACGGTCCTACCCGTGCTGCACTTAAATTATTGTGAATATGCTGATGGGCATGGCCTGTTGTGTTCAGGCCATGCCTTATACTGTGGCATGGATGAAAGTTGAGAATTGCACACTGCAGTTACTGCTTACCGGGTAATGTGAGATGACCAACTGCTGAGAAAGTGCTACTAGTAGCTCCTATTCTGAGTTTCTCACATGCTCCAAATGCAAGGCAATGCTGGAACTGCCTCTGCAAGAAAAGATGTTGCAAGGTAGCAGCAGTATTGTGGGGGGAGAAGAGAGCAGAGCAGACGAGGAGAGACTGAACTTCAAGAGCCAAAAGACTTTTAGTCATGTAGTGCAGGCTACAACATGGGTAATAAAGACTTTTTTTTTCAGAGCTGGCTTATGAGCATCCTGGCCTAACATGCTTCCCAGTAACCTGAGACATATCCTTGCAGATAGTTCCTTGCAGCTAGACCTCTCTTACAATTTCCAATGCAATAGCACAAAAAAAAAATTTAACTGCTAAGTTCCTTTATTCTTCCTGCAGGCTATGGTGGGTACAGGCTGGCAAATGGCAGTACCACATGTTCAGGGAGAGTAGAGCTTCTTCATGGAGGCACATGGGGAACGTTGTGTGACTACCTGTGGGATTTACCAGCTGCCACTGCCCTCTGCCAGCAGCTGGACTGTGGAGTTGCCCTACTGATACCAAGTGGACAGTCCTTCGGGAAAGGAAATGGATCTGTCTGGAATGGCACATTCAGTTGCAAGAAGAACGGCTCACGCCTGAGAGACTGTCCTGTGAGTGTGCTAGGTCATGATGAATGCCCTGCTGGAAAAGAAGCTCGTGTGGCATGTTCAGGTGAGTAGCAGAAAGGTCTAAGAGGAGAACTGAAAAACTCCTTCTTTGAGGAAAAATATGGACCCAAAATCTAGAGGGTGTCTGTGGAGCCAAGCTCCATCTTTTTTCTGCTGCTACAGGCATTTCCAGGATTTGAGGCTGCACTTCACCTGTATCACAAGGCTGCTCTCTGTGAAATGCTCCTAGTGTCAGGGAGCAGCAAGAACAGGGCTGCTCCACAAGGTAGGATGAGCTGGGCACAGAGGGTGAGGACAACACAGGCAGCATCCTTACCCATCAAGGCACAATCCAAAGTATCTGCACAGAGGACAGAGGAAATTACTGATAACAAGGTCTACGGACAGTCCCAGACAAGGCAAAGTAGTCAATCAGATGTAGGGTCCAACTGGAGAGTACAGTCAGGAGTAGCAGGACACAAGACTGGAGACAGTTACACCAGTCACAGACTGAAGGCCTGGTCCAGGTTTAAGTGAGGCCTTGGACCAGTAGCCTGAGGATGCATAGCTGGAGGCCCTAGGTGAGGCTGGGCAGAAAAATTAAGGTCTATTGGTTCACCCAGAGCCCTGAAACCTAGTGCCTTGAGTTTAAAAATTGCAAAGGGGACCAGATCCTCTTTTCTAGTCATTCTTCTCAGTAAAATAGGGTGGACTGAAGTCTAGTTATGAGTACAGAACTTCCAGTGGCCCAGTGGAGTCATTTTTACTACTGAATGCTAAGGAAAACTCATTCCCATTTCCCAGTCACTTTCAGGTCATGCCCATGAGCAGTTACGAACATGACATCTCAGTACTTGCTTTCTCTTACATTCAGGGTGCCCAGGGGCCAGGTTGGTGAATGGAACCACATGCTCTGGCAGAGTGGAGATCCGCCATGGAGACACGTGGGGAAGACTCTGCCACTCCCACTGGAATTTGCAAGCTGCCAGTGTTCTCTGTCATCAGCTGAACTGTGGCTATGCAAAGTCAATCCAGACAGGAGACCGTTTTGTGGATGGGAATGGGCCTGTATGGAGAGATGCTTTTCACTGTGGAGGGACAGAGTCCTGCCTGTGGGATTGTGCTCAAGTGACTTTGGGCAATCCAACCTGTTCAGCCAGAGAAGCAGCCACTGTTATTTGCTCAGGTAAGTCAGGAGTGGCCTTTTATGGGTAGTGCAACTTCAGACCAAAGCAGCGTTGGTGATCTCACTCTGCCAACTAAGTCTGGTATGTCAGCCTGTCTTTAATGCCCTTTCCTTTCCATTCCTTTCCCCCACCCCTCCAACCTTAGTTTCAGCATAAAAACTTCACTTAGTAGAGGGATTCACATTGCTGAGATGTGCCTGACTCCTCACAGGATCTAGTCTTTGAGCTGGGGAAGCCTTTCTCACTTCCCATTGCAGACCCTTGTGTGCATGAAAGCAAACAAAGCTTTAACAGAGGCTGCCTCCTTAACCAGTGGTGAGAATTATTTTTTTACCAACATAGAGATTTGTCTTCCATCTCTCTCCTGCATGTTATTTCTACTGCAGTAAGAGCAGTAGATGTTATTCAATACATTTTCCAACTCTCTTGAGCCCAGGTCCT
>NW_008824032.1:414298-416877 GCF_000699105.1 Pygoscelis adeliae
CGCTGTGATGGGAGAGTTGAGATCTCTGTCCATGGCATGTGGAGCAGAGTCCTGGATGATGACTGGGACATTAAGGATGCTCATGTGGTATGCAGACAGCTCCAGTGTGGAACTGCTGAGAAAGCCTATTACCTTCCAAGGCCTGAGCGAGGCATGGGTCTTGTGGGCTTAAGAAGTGTCCAGTGTGCTGGAAATGAGACTCAGCTGATGCTCTGTAAGACCTTCCATTCTCAAACAGTGCCAACAGGAGTTGCTGAAGATGTTGGTGTGATTTGCTCAGGTGAGTTACTGTGCTTCCTGGGTTGCCTCTAGCCCACCTTGTGCTGTGGTCTCACCCAGATCTTAAATAGGCATGGGTCTGAGCTTGTGATAGCCATCTGCTTATATACTCTAAAGGACAAATGACAGTTAAGGAAGCACGTGTAATTTATATAACACTTTCTTCATCTGAATTTCTTAAACAATTTATCTCACAGAATCAAAAAGAAATAATAGAATACAGAAGTCATAAGAACACTAATTTGGCCATGACTGCCACACATTCTGACTGTCACTTGGGTATTAAATAGATTTTAATTTGTGACATTTCTATATTTGTAAATAGCTGCAGCCTTTCTAAAGTAAATTAGAACTGTTTCTACTCTTCTCTTATTTTGTAACCCATCTGTAACAGAAACTGACTCTGTCTCTGTCTAAATGAGTTTAGATAGAAAACGGCTTCTCAGGCTTTCTAAGATAAGGTGGTCTCCACATATAATTAGTATGAGTAGAAACTCCTTCTTGTTTGCAACATCTCACAGGAATTGTTCGAACATTTACCTGATGCAGGAGTAGGCCGTTCCCTTTATGCGGTTTTAGCATCACAGGAGTCCTGCCCAAGAAACCATAACAGAAGAACTGGGATATATCAAGAATGTGATGCTTTAAAAGTGCTTTAAACATACAGCCATTACGCTGACCTGTGCATTATTATTATATTGCATGTTGACAGCTGAGTCTTCTTCCTGCAGGTAGCAGACAGATCAGGCTGGTGAATGGAACAAAGCGTTGTGCTGGGAGAGTAGAGCTTTATCATGACGGCATCTGGGGCACCATCTGCGATGACAACTGGGATCTATCAGATGCTAATGTTGTTTGCAAACAGCTGGGATGTGGACATGCCATCAAGGCATTTACCTCTGCTCATTACGGCAAAGGCTCAGGACAGATCTGGTTGGATGATGTGAATTGCACTGGGGCGGAATCTGATCTCTGGGCATGTCCCTCTAGGGCATGGGGCCAGCACAACTGCCAACACAAAGAGGATGCTGGAGTCCTCTGCTCAGGTGTGTTCAGAGGATCCATTTCTGAGCGTGTGGGTTGAAAGGGGAGGGTTACATGAAGGGGAAGTGGAGAACAGTGGATACTTCCTTTGACAGCCTCTTGCTCTCTCTTGACTACAAGCATAGTTTGTCAGCACATCCTCTTGGTCCCACCAAGATGCAAAGTGTCTACAGAAGTCCTTATTTTTCATTAACACACACACACAAAAAGTGTGTGGTGGGTTGGGATATTTGGGGGATAAATTGGAGGGTTTCGTAAAGGTTTCCACAGCAAGGGGCTGTGGTTGTTCTTTGTGCAGGAGGAGGCCATCCAACTCCATGTGCCCATTACAGTCAGTTACAGCGTGCTCTGAAACCAATGGAAACAACCCACTGTGCACCAAAGCATCAACCAGTCAGAGGAGCATATGGTGGATCTCCTCCTGAATACTTAAGACAGAGTGGCAGCTGCAAGAGAGAGGAGAAATGAAGAAGTGGAAAAAGACACTGCTGGGGACATGGCTGGAGACATGGGTTCCATGCCAGAGGAGGTATGCCTCTGAGAAAGCTCTAGGCTGTGGATAAGCCACACTGGAACAGATACACTCCTGAAGGGACTGCGGACTGTGGAGGACCCACACTGGAGCAGGTACAACCCCTGAAGGACTGCAGCATGTGGAGGGCCCATGATGGAGCAGGTACCAACTCTGAAGCAACTGCAGCCTGTGGACAGCAGTTGGTCACCCATGTTGGACCAAGAATAAACCCTGAAGGGACTACAGCTTTTGGAAAGCCCACAATGGAGCAAATACAGCCCCTGAAGGGACTGCAGCCTGTGGAGCATCCATGCTGGAGCAGAGGAAAAGGAATAAGAAGGAAGGAGCAGCAGAAAAAACCCACAACCTCCTGCACTGCCACCCTCACTGAAGGAATTGGGAGGGAAAACCAAGGAAGTTAGGAGTAATGGAGTGGATACAAGGTGTTTCCCTCGGTATTTGTTTAATTGTTAATTTTTTCTTTTTTTTTTTCCTCATTACCCAAAGCAATAATTAGGATTATGTTAAGTGCAAAAAATAAAATTAAGTTAAATTTCCCAAATGGAAACTGTTTTGCCCATGATAGAAGACAGTAAATGGGGGAGACACTCTGGCAACACTAGTACCTGGCATGCCCTGGGTCTGGAACAATTGTAGTGACTTCAAAGTTCCAGAGAAGCCTTGATTCTGATATTGGAAATTTGTTGTGGTGTGGTGTAAGTGGTACACTCATTGTCGGGGG
>NW_008824032.1:416895-424946 GCF_000699105.1 Pygoscelis adeliae
TGTAAACCGGGGGAAATGGAGTGTGTGACAGACCTTGTTGGAGGGGAAGGTGATTGGGAAGAAGTCCAGTGGCCTGGAGCCTGGATATTTTTCTGTCCAAGAATATCAGCCTGGGAGATGCAAAGGGGTTATGTTGCCTGTGAAACCCCAAGAGAGTGGTGTGTTACTTTGCTGTGGGGTACACCAGAGCCTACCATGTGCTCACAGCAGGTCTTCAAGAGGCACTGGGACAGCTTAGCAGAGCTGGGGAATCTGGTTGACAGTCTCTGTCAGAGTAATGGTCTGGTAAATGTGGTGTTAATTAGTGCTCAGCACAAAAGGGAGGATTCTGGTCAGAAGTTAGCAGCTAGTAGAACTGAAATGGTCAAACTGCAAGCTTCAGGCTGCTTGTGGAAGCACCTAGAGCTTAAATTGACTGACCTGGAGGGGCACCCTGACACCTTGGGAGGGGAAACTAGGGGCTCATGATGAATTGAAAAAATGAGTCCTTCAGGCAGCCCTAGTTACAGTAATTAAGGAATCCTACAGAAAAGGGTACCCTGCTCCCCAGACCATGACCACTCAATGGGTCTTTACTCTGAGTGTAAATGAATAGAGAAATGTGGAGAAACTTACAGTCACTGCTCTGCAGTGGCTATGGCATTGCTGGGACACCAGAGCAGATGAGAAACAGCTGAAAGCTTGAGACAGCAGGACTTTGAGGAGTTTGGGCATAAGACACTTGTAAACACTGTTCTGGACAATGTAGGAGGGCTTTGGGATCATTTTCTAGAGATATATGTTGAGCAGTGCCTAATCGTGCTGATCCTACAAACAAAATACCCCTTTGAAAGGACTGGGAAGAAGGGGATAATCAACTGCAGTTTCCTGGACTGCACAGGTGTGGTTAACAGGCAAAGGGAGAGGGACGTTGAAAAGCTTGTGATCACTAATGCTAGGGCTTGAAATCTCCAATGACTAGGCACAGTTACTATGGCCCTCTGGTACCAGCTGGTGGGATGCCCTGTTGATCAAGGAGTGACCTATATATACTATTCTGGAGTAAGGATGCCAGAAGAAGAGTACAAGCTAACAGCACGGATAAGGATAATACCAAGGATCCAGTAGTATGGCCAATCTCAAGAAAAACACGACGAGAGAATGAGAATTTTGCATGTCCCGCTCTAACACACTGGGACTTCAGGATGTATCTGAAAGAAAAGGGAGACAATATGAGACACTGGGAGGAAAAGCCCTTCATAAACCTAGCACTGTGAGCACAGGAGAGAGGTGAGAGTTTATTTAAACCATTTCCTTCTGCTACCCCCGCTTCTGGACCACATACTGCTGACAACTGATTTGAACTTACTGCATCAGCAGGGTTCTCCCCTGGCCTGGCAGTGGATGAAGATAACCAAATTTATCAGACTGTCCAGACGAGGCGGCCAGGTACCCTTGCCTCAACAATGTTGTGCCCTAGTGGATACCTAGTGATAGCAGCGCTCAGTGAACCTTATTGTCCTCTCTGTGTAGCAGTGATAAACAAATAGTTCTTGGAGTAACTGGAGGAGAAACATGCCCAGTTCTGGAGGAAGGGAACCTAAGCTTGAATAGATGGGTTTTGTACACCTTACTTGTTGCCACCGGCCCTACTGCGCCTGTCATCCTTGGCATTGACTTTCTTGATCACTGGAGATGGTGCATTCAGGAACACCAGGAAGGCTTCAGGTTTTTTTGAATAGGCAGTGTGGCTTGCACAGGTGAGAACCAGCTATGGGACTCCCTAGGACTCTCTAATTACCCAAACATTGCTGAATTTGTTTAAATAGACCCAGGTGTTGGTCCCTTGGCAATCCAAGTAATTTGCTGAAAGCAGTATCAAACTGACCAAGGGGCCACCAATGAAATTCCAAAAATAATTGTTTCCCTGGAAAAACAAGGGGTGGTCTTAAACACATAGTCACCTTACAGTAGTCCTCTTTGACCTGTGTGGAGGTCTGCGGGAGAATGATGGTTTACAATAGACTTCAGAGCTCTGAATGAAGTCACACCCCCATTAGCTGTTACAGTTCCAGACACATTGCAGTTCTTGTATGAGCTAGAAGCTAAAGAATACATCTGGTATGCTATAACTGATATTGCAAATGCTTTTTTTTTTCAATCCCACTGGTCAAAGAAGCAAGACTTCAGTTTGCCTTCACCTAAGTGGTGTGCAATACACCTGGAACCAGCTGTCCCAAGGGTAGAAACACAGCCCTTGCTATCTCCCATGGCATTATCCACCAAAGTTTAAAGCAACAGAATTCCAAAGAACTTTTCCTCTACCTTGGTGATACATTGATTGGAGGAACAACACCAGAAGTACTAAGTAAAGGGCTATAGAAAATCATTACCTCTCTCAGGGCTGGATTTGCCATTAAGTACTCCAAAGTAAAAAAGCCTCCTCAAGAAATACAGGTTTTAGGATGCAAAATGGATGGAGATATATGCCAGCTGACCAAATTGCTTGGATAAACACCATGGACCTCCATGCAATAAACAAGAACCCAGGCCTTCTTGGGCATTACTGCATTTTGATGTACGCACATCCCTGGTTACAGCCAATTGGCCAAACCCATGTATCAAGTGACCTGAAATAAGCCTCATTTTGAGTGGGAAGAAGAACATCAGCAAGCTTTGGAGCTGATCAGCATAAGATAGTCCATGCCACGGCATTAGGACCAAGATGGGCAGGTAGCAATATAAAAAAATTGTTATATACACAAGCAGGAAAGAAAAGCATCAAATGGAGTTTGTGGCAATGAGCATCTCAAGCGATGAGAGACACTATTGGAACTCTGGAGTCAGAGCTACAAAGGAGCAGAAAATAACTAGTCCCCCCTAGAACAAGAAGTCCTAGCTGCATATGCAGACGGTGTCTGAGTGCCACTTAAGTGACTACACAGAGCAGTCACTGTGGTTATGCCCTAGACTAGCTGTCCTGAATTTTAGCTTCAAGGATTCAAAACTACTGAGGGAAGAGCAACCACAACTACATGGCAAAAATTACTATTGTGCCTTTGCCAATCTGCACATATTGGTTCAAGCTCCAGACCAGGATTAGTTGAATTTACTAAGTCAATGGCCAGCAAATCAATAGTATGAGGAAGACCAAACACCTTTGGCTGTCAAAGCCCTAGCATATGATGAATTAAGTACTGAAAATAAACAACAAATTTTGTTCACTGATGGATCCTGTAAAATCACAGCAGGAAACAGGAGGCGGAAATCCTTGGAACCCCTTTACAGGAGAAGCTGCCATCTGGAAGGAGACTTGAAGAAGTTTGAAAGGCCTTGAAAATAAACTCAGGAGCATCAACAGACCCATATATACAGACATCCTGATAGATGACCCTATGAAACTGCTGAACATGCTGCAAGGGATCGAGGACAGAGAAGGCTGCTTAGGCTTGTCTTGGGAAGATATAATGCAAGCAGTTAGACAGTATGATGTCTATGGAATAACAACATACAGTGTGAATGATGAAACAGTATGCACAGTGAGAGAAATGAATGTTTGGAGACGGCTGGCAAGTGGATTATGTAGACCAACCCCTTCCTCCCCAGCACCGCTGGCAGATGCTATATTCTCAAAGAGGTAGAGCATCACAAGAGTGGCTAGAAGCTTTCCCCATTCAGACAGCAAATGCAGGTAGCACCCTAGAAGGAATAAACAAACATATCTGTTGGCACCATGGAATGCAGCTTAGGCAGGAATCAGACAATGTAACTCATTACAAAAATACAGCCATTCAAGAATGAGTGGGTACATCACCAGGCAGCTGGAAAAGTAGAGCTGTGCAATGGTTTACTTAAACCCATGCTAAAAACACTAGGAAAAGGGTCTATCGGGGAATGTATGACATCCTCACCTTCCTCACCTCCAGGAAGCTGCATGGCAAGCTAACCTAGAGCCAGAAACTTGTCATAGCAGCCCAAAAGAAAACCTGAGCTCAATTGCCATAAAGCACCAGACAGCCCTGAGGATGCTTGGATTGGGAAGCCTGCAACAGTTGAAATCCCTAAGAAAGTGGTCTCTATTTTTTGAAGAGCAGGGTTTACGTACTGGCTGGTCTTTGGAAAAAGAACAATGAAATGTGTGCCTTTACATAAAGTAAATAGGAGAGAGTAATCTTACTTTACCTCATAAACATGTGTTTTGCAGGGACAAGATCTGAATTTTGTAATAAAAATATGTTGAGATTGGTATGATGTTAAATCCTATAATGTGGTTCCCAGAATGAGAGGTAGTGTTTTATTGATTATATGTGCACATTGCTACAATGTAAATATCTATTGTCTGGGACTAAGGGTGGAGTTTATAATGTATGTATTTTATGATTATGATGATGGTAAAGTAGAGTTTATAATGGATGTATGTTCAAAAACTTCTTAAATAGGTGTTTCACAGAGGTGAGGGGTGAAATGTATTGGTTATAACTGGCAGGGTTTCAGTCACCAGAGGCTGCAGGGGTGCCCTGTGCTTCTGCAGGGGAGCCATTCCAGCTGGCTCTGAAACTATTGAAAACAAGTCATTGCACACCAAAACTTCAACAAATCAGAGGAGCACATGGCACCTATGCTTCAACATACCCAAGAAATATGCCTGCAACTGTGGGTTGTGGCCATCATTGTTGTTTGTTTATGTAGATGTTGGTGAATGCTGGTTAACCAGAGGGGATCACTGTACGATTTTTGGTTTTAATTGTTTGTCACTTTTGGAGTGGCTTCCTCTGGCACTTTCTCACTCAGAGTGATGAACAGGATTGTTAGCAGATTCTGGATTTCACTCATCACAGCCAAGTTCCTAGCAGAATCAGGCCCCTCTAATTCCATTTTTATGTCTTCACTTCTAGAGTTCCTGGCTCTGAGGCTGGTGAATGGCAATGACTGTGCTGGGCGGCTAGAAGTTTTCTACAATGGGACATGGGGGAGCATTTGCTCCAATCGTATGTCTCAACTTACTGCAATAACTGTATGCAAACACCTGAACTGCGGAGATGGTGGGGAAATCGCAACAGACTTCAAATATGGCAGAGGTTCTGGGCCCACGTGGCTGGACCACATTGAGTGCACTAAGCAACATAGCTCTCTCTGGCAATGTCAGTCAGACCCCTGGGATCCTCAGTCATGTGATAACCGAGCAGAAGAGACCCATATTTCTTGCACTGGTAATTAGAAATGCATCTCTACAGGACTCTCCAGACATATACGTAAACTCATGCATGCTTATATGGACACTGTAGTAATTCTCTCATGTTCATTTGTTATCTGGTATATATTATTTCTAGTTTCATGCAAATGGCACAAACATTTTTCTTTGTCGATATCCCTGATGTAAATGAGTGGCTTAAAATTACATGAGTGTCGCCACGTGCAGTTACCCAGTGGAAATCCCAGGGAAGTCCCTGATAGGATGGTACCATTGCGTATTTTTAAAGCAAAAATCTATGATACACAGTCAGTCTGTGAGATTTTAATTAGGATCAGACTTCTCAAGAAGTCTAGAGGCAGGCATGTGTTTCTGCATGTATGGAGGCATATCAGTGCATATGTGCGTGTACACACATGCATGCACATAGCCATGGACAAGTGTATGAATTCTTCAGTTCTAAAGATCCATTTCTAATGCCTGCTCTTATGACAGTATTTCATACCTGTGGGTTCCCACTATAATATAAATGAATTCTAGATGCCATTCAGATCTCCTGAAAGGGATTGCAGCTGCCTCACACAAGAAGAAAGAAAGCATAGTAATCAGGAAGATTATTTAATTCACAGCAATAGCCAAACAATGATCCACCAAGTACTAAATAGGCCATATATATACTATAGTAAAAAATTAACTTGATACTCAATTTTCAGGCATTTTATACTCCCTCACTCTTTTCAGAGAATAATCAGACTATTTACTTCAGTATTTAAATTCTGCAGGAAGAAAAGAGGCAACGTCTCCGGCCACATTTGCTGAGTGTCCAAACTCTACAAGTTGTTCAGGTACCTCTACCTCTTTGCTTCTCCTTATTCGTCCCTATGGACCTTCCTGCTGTTTCAGCAATACAGAAAGTTTCTGTGTTTTGCAGACAGGGAAAAGTTACGAGTCATAGGAGGAAAGGATGGATGTTCAGGCAGAGTGGAGATTTGGCACCAAGGTTCTTGGGGAACAGTCTGTGACGATTCCTGGGATGTGGCTGATGCTAATGTTGTATGCAGGCAGCTGGGTTGTGGATCTGCTGTGTCTGCTCTGAGTGAAGCTGCCTTTGGGGAAGGGACTGGTCCCATCTGGTTGGAGGAGGTCCACTGTAAAGGAACAGAGCTGTCTCTTTGGGACTGTCCTGCCAAGAGCTTGTTCTGCAAAAACTGTGATCATAAGGAAGACGCTGCTGTGGATTGCTCCGGTTAGTGACTGGTCCTTTGGTTCATTACACAGATCTGGAAAGGAGGTGGATAGAGGAATATTATGTCAGCCGTACATCCCAGTGACTAGCCCCTTCATAATTTTGACTGCAGGAACTTCACAAACGATGTGAAGATGTTGTCCCTATTTTTCACACTTGCCTCTTAATCTGGACTCGCCTTCCTTTTGCAGGTATGCCAGGAACAACAGCATCACCCACTAGAGCAGGTAAAACATTCCTTCTTCCTCCTTTCTTTCTCCCATCGAATGAGGATTTAATGTCCCTGATACTGCATAGCAGGTAAATCAGCAGTATATTCCAGCTCATCAGAAAGCATGTCCCACAGCCTTTTGTAAAGGAGAGCCAAGTGGCACTATCCCCAGCTGCTGAATTATAGCTGCTTGAGCAGGACCCCCGACTGGGCAGCAGGTGACCTGCCTCACCCTGCTAGCATGGGCACAGCAGGAGGCTACAGAGGAGGAGCCCTTTGGGTCACCTGATTCTCTACCTGTTGCTTCTTCATTTCCATTCAGATCCTCCCCGCCGCCCTGCCACAGAGACTATGAGAATTTCGGCGCCTGTCATCATCTGCATTATCCTGGGGGCCCTTCTCTGCCTGGTCCTTGCCATTCTTGCTGGACAGATCCGAAGTGCCAGGGCACAGCAGAGAGGTGGGTCCCTCAGGACTGGTATGAAACGCCTCCTTGACATGGCTGGCGAGTGTTTAGTTAGCTGAGGAGGCTGGGGAGATGGGTGACCGAGATGAATGGCATCTGCTGCCACAATGAGATTTTCACTTACCATCTGGCAGTGAAAGAGCCCAGCAGTGCTTATCCTCAGTCAGCACCTCTCGGTGACTTTCTGGGTACCAACCAGGCCATGTAGACCCCTTTAGGTCATTTTTCCTTTTCATGACCCCAGCCTGGGTATGAGCAGAGACTGTGTGAGTGATCATTGCCTTTTGCTTTCAGGTTCCAGACTACCCTATGACCCCTTCGCTGAGGCTCTCTATGAAGAGATCGACTATAACCTGATGAGGGAAAAGCAGGGCATGACTGGCCTCTCAGGTCTGTGTGTCTTGCTCTTGTCAAGGGAAAGCTCCTCATGGTGGCCCAGGTCCCAGTCTGGAACTTTGCAGCTCCCAAATCTACTGGGAAACCGAAAATTCCTAGATTTGAGGAGAGGGGTTTCCAGCCCACTGCACTCTGCCAATTCCTCTCCTAGGGACAATTCATTTTGTGCTGTCCTCACTGCAGCCACAGAGCATGGATCAGTATAGGTCAAACAAACAAACAAAAAAACCTCCCCCCAAAAAACCCCAAAAAAAGGCTTTCACTGCAATTATTTAAAGCAGGAACAAATAAAGGAATAATTTGTATCTCCCTCCCAGTGGCTATGTGCCTCTGTAGGCTTCCTCCTGCCGACTGCTTTTCTCCCTTTCGTGGCTTGCCTCCCCCATGAGCCATGAGAGGTGTTCAGGGGCCCCTGAGGGATTCTTGGCTATTCTACTGTAAGCCCTTTACCTTGCGGGACTAATACTGACTGCCCAAGAACCTGCTTGACTTGGGTGCTATTGCTGTAGCCTACTCTTTTCCTTATGATGCAGTCTTAGCAGCTAAGGAGAGCTTAACCTAA
>NW_008824032.1:424992-466228 GCF_000699105.1 Pygoscelis adeliae
ACTAGATTCTTATTCAGAGAGTTCAAAAACAAAGGCACAGTTTTATAGCGGGGACAATGATGAAGAAAATAGTCCTGGAGCAACTCAAGGTAATTGAAGATGAGGATCCTACAAAGAAAGAGACCCAAAATCAGGGTAGCTTTTAATTTCCAAAGCATTATTGGTGATTGAAACTTTTTTCTTGCTGCACTTCATGACCACTAGTGATGTTTCGATGTGAACCAAAAATTTCTGTTTAACTCTTGTGGTGGAAGAATGTCATACAATCTCATATACAGGTGCTAGTCTTCTACATGAGAAGTTGAAAATAAGTGTTTGCTGGTAGTACCGCACTCTTCACAGGATCCAGTCACACGAATCCAACAATTTGACAACTGCTTCTCCCAGAAATTGCAACCGTAACAGCTTGTAAGCTGTTGCTTCATTTCTGAGACACATGGGAAGAATTAAGAGAGAGGAAAAACATGCTCCAAATAAGAACATTGGCATACCATTGGCGTTGATTAGGGAATTTTAATCTGAGTGATCTGAAGAAAATGCAGTTTGCCAGATGTGGGGTTTTTTTAATTTGAAAAAGCTGAGGGAGAGCAAGTGTTTGGAGAAGAATTGCATTTTCCTGGAGCTGATCAAAATGCTCTCTTAGTTATTGCCTGGTCTCAGAGAGATCAACGGCCAAAGGTACGAGCAGTTTTGGACCTCAGCTGCCATAACCCCGACTGTCTGCTGTGCTATGTCTTTAATTTTATTTTCTATTGTTTTTCTTATATTAAGGTTTTTTATTATTTAAAAGTAAATGAAAAGCTTTTCTTTTCTTTACTTGCTTTGAGCTGCTCATCAAGAAGGCAATTATTCCAAATAAGATCTCTTTTTCTTACTCAGATTGAATATTGAGTACTAGGTAAAAAGTGAAATAGGAGTGCTTTGATTGACTTTTAATTTCATATATGTATTATTTGTGTCTCCATGTGTCTATATATACAATATAAAGCAGTGAAAACTAATATTCTCTGAGGGATGGCTTCCAGTTCAGTACAGACCACAGAGCTAGCTGCCCCTGAGGAATTAGAGAGCTGGCTACTCACAGAACTGAGTTCGATGGATGGACTATTCAATGAATAAGGAACTGGCTGGATGGCCACATCCAAAGAGTTGCAGTCAACAGCTCAATGTCCAAATGGAGATCAGTAACAAGTGGTGTCCCTCAGGGGTCCGTACTGGGACCAGTACTGTTCAATACCCTTACTAATGACATAGACAGTGGGATCGAGTGCACCCTCAGCAAGGTTGCAGATGACACCAAGCTGAGTGGTGCAGTTGATATGCCTGAGGGAAGGGATGCCATCCAGAGGGACCTTGAGAGGTTTGAGAAATGGGCAAATATGAACCTCACCTCATGAAGTTCAACAAGGCCAAGTGCAAGGTCCTGCACCTGGGTTGGGACAATTGCCAGGATCAGTACAGGCTGGGGGATGAATGGATTGAGAGCTGCCCTGTGGAGACGGACTTGGGGGTACTGGTGGGTGACAAATTGGACACAAGCCGGCAATGTGCGCTTGCAGCCCAGAAAGCCAATCACATCCTGGGCTGCATAAAAAGAAGCGTGGACAGCAGGTCAAGGGAGGAGATTCTGCCCCTCTACTCCACTCTGGTGAGACCCCACCTGGAGTACTGCATCCAGCTCTGGAGTTCCCAGTACAAAAGACCTGTTAGAGTGGCTCCGGAGGAGGGCCACAAAAATGATCAGAGGGCTGGAACACCTCTCCTATGAAGAAAGGCTGAGAGGGTTGGAGTCATTCAGCCTGGAGAAGAGAAGCAGAACCACAGATATTTTTCTCCAAAGGTTTGGCCTAAGTTTGTAGCCACATGTCCATGGGCAAATGGCCAATGGTGGCTACTTAGCAAGACCATTTCAGAGAAATTTAACAGAAGGTGGTTAAAGCAATGAAAAGACGAGGAAGCAAGTGCTACACAGAGATAAACAAGGAGTAATTTTTCATTGTGCAAGTACGAAATGCAATGGGGAAGCTCACTCTGAAACAAACCCTGTCACTAACTGCCTCCTTCTCCAGATCTTTTTCCCCCCTGCTGTCCCTCCTCCATGTTGATTTCCACTTTCTACTTCTTACAGCAATGTATAACAATTATTGGAGCTATATTGTTGTTGTCTGGAATACCCTAGAGTCCTCAGGAGGATTCTTATCGTTCATTATCATCATGATAATGTCAGTATTACAGGCCCTTATCGCTGGATCATCAGCTACTGCTCTCTCTAGTGGAAGATCTCTCCCTGTTACAGTTAATATCTGTACTGTTCCAGAGGTCTCTTCACTGCCTGGAAATACCCTGGAAGATGGTTATGATGATGTGACAGAAGCTCCTGGACCTAAAGATGCTTCTCCTTCTGAGCAGAATGAACAGGAAATCATTGGGATCCCTGAGGAAAGTGACAGAAACAAGGATTCACAGACAGGTGAGGCCAGAAGAGCATTGCTGTTAGTTTTCATAATTCATAGTTACTGTACTGAACTCAGGGAAAATCAAGGTGGAGGGTACCTCAAGGGGTCACCTAGGTTTTATCTAACCACTGTCAGGAAGGAACACTACCTACCTACATGAAGAGTGTAGGTTAGATATTTGTTATTCTGTTCTTACAGCCATTCAGTAGCAGTGTTTCCACAGCCTCTGCAGGTAATCTATACCCACGCTCTGTTTTCCTTACAGCTATAAAATTCTTGCCTGTGGCCTAACCTAAGTCTTCACTGCTGAAAATTAAAATTGTTACTTCTTACTATAATGACCGTGGGGATAGAGGAGTTGCATTCACCTTTGTAACAGCCTTTTAAGTACTTGAAGACTGTTAACATATCTCCCCTCAGTTCTGTTTTGTATTTTGTTTCTCTAGACTGCAGCAACCTAAATTAGTCAATTTTCTACTTAGGTCTTGTTGACTAGACCTCTGCTCATTCTGTATGTCTCCACCCAGGCTGTGTCAGTAGGTCCATATCTTTCAAAAAGTGTTTCAAAACCAAAATTTTACAGTATTTCTGCACCGCATGGTACTAAAATTTTACTAGTGTCAGGTAGAGCAGAAGGACCACTTCATATGTCTTACAGGATATCCTTCTGTTTATGCATGCCAGTGTGATGTCTCCCTTTTTTGCAACAGCATGACACTCCTGACAGTGTTCAATGTCTGGCCTGATGCAACTCCAAATCCTGCTCTGTAAAATACCACATACCATTAGACACCGATCTTTCTAATTATGCAGTTGATTGTTTCTCCCTTCATCTGTAGTCTTGTAAGTGTCCTTATTAGATTTCATTCTATTTTCATCAAAACTTTGCCAAGATCATTTGAATTCCAATACAGCATGGTTTCATCTCAAAAACTTAATAAGAACATGTGTATTTTGTCTTAGGACTCAATAAAAATACTTAGTTGCATGTAGGGCTGTCAAAGAATCTTACTTGGTACAGTGAGCTACACTAAGAATACCATTTTTTACTTAATTTGTACCCAGTCTGCAGCGGTTTGAGTTAGACCATATTTCTCTAGTTTACTTATAAAAATATCATGTGAGGTGAGTGACAATTTGCTCTATTCCCTTATGAAAGCACTTTTAGATAATCAGAAAGAAAAATCAGATTTCTCTGGTGTGATTTATTTTTTATAAATCCATGTTATCTGTTATCAACCTGCTTTTTTTCTTCTGTCTCCTTGCAAGTAGTTTATTTGTTCTGACATTTTTCTGAAGTTGAACTTTCTGTAACTCCTAATCTTGCTTCTTCTCCCACACACACCACCTTAAAAATAAGCATATGTTGTTCATATTTCCCCAGTCCTTCAGAGCTTGTTCTCTGTGAGTTCTTAAAGACAGTGGATAGTGGCTGGAGGATAGATTCAGCCAGGTTTTTATCCTAGCACTAAATCTTGTCAGGCCCATCTAATTCAAAAAGAATTAAGAAAAAAGATTTAGGAGATAATTCTCTTTCTCCATGCACTTAGTATAACTGTGGAACACCTTCAGATCAGCAGCTGAACTCCACCTTTTGGGGCAGTGATAAAAATATTTGACAGACTGAAGGCATGAAAAAATAATCAAAATATTTTAGGACTTAACATGATTAGAGAAACATTAGAGAATTTTTTTTAACAGCCCATGATTATATTCATTTTAACATTATATATAAAGTTGTATACATTTCTAGCTTACTTAAACAAATGTTCAGTGTCTTTGTGAACCTCACTTGCTGTTGACTTCATACAAAGCTGCTGAGTTGTATTGACAACCTTTGCTGTTCACAAAAACTGTGTATAGTTAAGGTGCATTCATCTCTCTCATCATTTCTTTGTCTTCTTGTTGTGGTTTAACCCAGGAGGCAGCTAAACACCACACAGCCATTCGCTCACTCCCCCCCAGTGGGATGGGGGAAAGAATCAGAAAAAAGGTAAAACTCGTAGGTTGAGATAAAGACAATTTAATAGGACAGAAAAGAAAGGGAAAATAATAATAATCATAAAAGAATATATAAAACAAGTTATGCACAATGCAATTGCTTACCACCTGCTGAATGACACTCAGCCGGTTCCTGAGCAGCGGCTGTGCCCCCCCAGCCAACTACCCCCAGTTTTTTTGTTCTGCATGACGTCGTATGGTATGGAATATCCCTTTGGCCAGTTTGGACCAGCTGTCCTGGCTGTGTCCCCTCCCAGCTTCTTGTGCACCTCCAGCATCCTCACTGGGGGGCAGTATGAGAAGCTGAAAAGTCCTTGACTTAGTGTAAGCGCTGCTCAGCAACAACTAAAACATCAGTGTTACAGTGAAACAACATTATTCTCATCCTAAATCCAAAACACCGTACTATACCAACTACTAGGAAGAAAATTGACTCTATTCCAGCCAAAACCAGGACACTTCTAAAAATCAGAAGCTACTAGGAGTTGCTAAATCTGGTCGTTTGATGGAGGTTCCATGTCCCTACGTCCAGCCAGTAGTGAGGCTGAGCATGTGTAGGCATGCACACACATGCACACACATGTAATACATATATGCAGATAGACAAGGCTGGCTTGTAGAGCCAACACAGACAGAAAACATAGCACTCAAACACAAGCAGCACCAATGGCCTCATTCTGTTCCTCTCTCTGGCTGACCAAGATGAAAGCCGATTGGTGGAAAATGTGTATGTACACAAACAATATGGATCCCTCCAGTAGTTGGCCTTAGACACTTAGTCTATCCAGTAGCTGCCCCTGGATCCTAGGTCTCTCAAGTTGCTGTCACCTGCATGTACTAACCCTGGAGGCCCAAAGACCCACTCCAGTTTCTGGTAATCAGACCTACATACACACACACACACGCGCGCGCGCGCGCACACTATACTTCCACCAGTAACTGGCCTTAGACATTCAGTCTATCCAGTAACTGGTCCTGGAACCCCCTGGCTTTCAGTTACTTGACACACCCACATGCACATTAATACCCATACATATGCACAACACATCCCCCAGTAACTGGGCTTAGACATGCAGTTGGCCAAGTAACTAGCCCCTGGATTCCCTAACCTCCCCCAGTTGCTGGTGTCTGAGCATGTGAGCCCCTGACACCCAGAGTCCCAGCCCAGTTGGTGGTACTTAGAGGTCTAGCCACCCCAGTCTCTCCAGCTGCTGGCACCACAGATGCACAGACCCCTCTGACCCGTGGTCCAGCTCTGGTTGCTGGCACTTAGATCTCCATACACACATACACACAGAATAGAGAGCCCCCTTACTAGGGAAAACAGTCAGAAATGGAGTTTAATAAGAAGACAGGACAGATGTTGCTGATCAGATGCAGGGCATGGCCAAACGCATACTGGCCAGCAACCTGTTTACATGCCACCAGCCCTTTTTATCCCCTTATCATTCTATTTTCTCATATTTGTTCCTCCCCAAACTACATCGATCCCTCCTTCTCTGTGCTTTGTTTCCTCCCCTAAGCAGCCCATAGTAAGTTTTCTATGACCCAAGATCCTCTTCCCCTGTACCTCATAATAAGTCTCATATCTTTGTGGGCAACAACACCCCTCAGTTAGTGAAGTGGGTTACATCCTCTTAATGGGTTTCAAACATAGACAATGGGCTGAGCCCTCTCCTGTGATAGCTCTGGGAGGAGCCAGATCAGGGCACACTTGTGGGATGGACAAGGACAGATCTCCTAAATTTGCAGTGTGTCAGATAACACCTGAGGCAGTAAAACAGAGTTGGGTTATTTAGGGATATTGAAGAATTGCCTTTATTAGAAGTGTTTAAAGTTAGATCAGGAGCCTGTTTTCTGGGAACATTAAGCTTGATCCTTGGATAAGCGTACATGTAGCAGGAGGCAGGATGAGACAAGGTCTTTCACAGCCATGCATATCTATGGTTCTAATTTCTGGAGAAGACAATGGACAGCCCGTGCTGCCAGCTGTACAACCATGTAAAGGTAATACGTACAGGATGTGCATTTATCTCAGTGTTCCTCCCTTCATGTTTTCAGACCGGAGTCCTAATGTGTCAGGAAACAGGACCTCCAAGGCTGAGAGAGATTCATCCCCTGCTCTTGAAGATACAGACTATGATGACACTGAAGAGCTGGGACCACTGATAGAGGCTGCTGAGCTGTACTGACCACTTTTGGAAATACACCTCTGTTCATAAAATGCTAATCGGGTACTAGTAGAACCAGAACAACCTGCATTTAGGATTAGTTTACCTAAGTTTGGTTTATTTGCAGAGAAGCGATTACATACTTAGAAGAAATACAAGCATAACTGTTAAGAAAATCTTTCTTATTTGCCTTATAATTTCTGGGCACTGCCTGGGCAGTTTTTGCTTTTTACTTCAAATATTTTCATTGTAATTTTTTTTTCTACTGAGTTAATTTTTCAACTTATGATCTTTTCTTATTAGAAACTGTAAAGATATCTTCTCAAATTTATGCTTCTCCTCACAGATACACAGGCAGCTTTCTGGAGATTATTAGGAATGGAGACTGAACTGCAAGAAAATCATCGAAGTTCTGTTTCATCTTTTGGATATTCTTGCTTGTCACACAGAATGTGAGGACTAGAATTAATTTTCTAGATAGTGCTTTGTGAGATGAGAAACTCAGCAAGAGATCATTCTTGTCCTCACTTTAGATGCAGGTCTGTCATTTGAATTATGTACAAGTGAATCACACATTTGATTGGAGGGAAAAGCTTCTCTTCTCTTTTCTCCCTCTATACCATCATGACTTATTGTCTCCCAAAGTCATAACCAATTATACAGTAAAAGGAAGTTTAATTTCTTTCCACAAATGGCAAGTGGTGGTCATTTGTACAGGTGTCTGTCATGTCATTTCTTTTAATCATATGAAGGCAGACTGAAAAAGTTCGCATGTTGATGGAATAGAGGGTGAAGTATTGTTGTCTTGGATCCTAATGAAATTTCTTTCAGATCCTGAAACAAAAAGCCTTCCTTGCATTCTGTCATCTCTCTTGGACTCCATTTATCCCTCAAAATCTGAGCCCTCCCCTTCTAATAGGCACTCCTTCTCCACCCAAGAAAGCTGCTAATTTATTCAAAAATGTGAAGGAATTTTTTAATGAACCTTATTCAGATCAACTAAGTATGTCAAAAGAAAAAGGTCTGAAACTTCAACATGTATATGATTTTTTGGATCAGGGGATAAATGTAGTGGAAATGCAGGCTGTTGAGAATTTGCCTAGAGCACGCCAGTGTAACGATGTGTCTAGAAGAAATACCTGTGAGAGTCACCATAATCTAGATGAGACTCTCATTTGTAAATAAAAACAACAGTTGTTCTAACCATCATGATACATAAAGAAATGTGAGTTTGTCCCAAACAGCTGAGAAGACACACAGACAAGCAAATCCTTTCCCAAACGATCTCACTAACCTCTTTAGCCCAGCATCAGGACACCCTACAACCCTGTGCCAAGGACTGAGGCAGAAGAGGTTGCGCTTCCTTGTATTCAGTGAGTATCCTGGCAAATCTACGTTTCCCTGGATGTCTCCCTCTCAGCACTGAATGGAGCTTCCTGTGGAATATTGTGAGAGCACAGGAGTACTCTGTACTACTATGATTCTGTGATGCATAGGATGTTTCTATCTGTGTAACTTTATCCTTTCTGAGCTAGACTGGAAGTAGTGAGGAAGAAATTCAAAAGGAAAGACAAATCTGGCAAAGACAAGGCACTTTGTTAAAAGAGATCCTAAGGGAAAGCAACCACCTTGACATCTAGCTCTAGGCAAGAGTGGTTTACTTCCCTGGTTAAACCTAGGATCACAGGAGGACATAAAGCCATTGCAGCAGCCAAGTCTTTGAGAAAGGAATTATTCCTGATTGCTTCTCCAGCAGCATCAGCAAGACCTGACAGGCATGCTACAGGCATGCTGTGAGACACAAAAGGAGGGAAACACATACATCCATGTAATTTAACTGCATCATGCTATCTGCTTTTCCTGGCTCACCAATAGAAAAACTAGGAAAGCGGAAATAGTCAGTGTTTGCAAGGAATAGGAAAAGGCAGCAGCAACTGACAGGGGCAACCAATTCTATGCCAGAAATACGTGTAGCAGACTATTTATTCCTGTCAGAATTATCTATACAGGACAAGGCTTCCCCTCCCTGGGTGCACCGGGCTGGGCTCCAGCAACCAGGAAGGAGGAATCCCCTGGCCTTAGAGATGGCAGCAACTGATGTCATTGGCATGATCCAGTTGGGCTGAGTACTCCCCAGGTGATCGTATATAAGGGTATATAATCCTCAATGTGGCAAGTGGACTGATGTTGGAAATGTGCCCACAATGTTAAAATTTGTAACCAAACTTCTATAGCATTATGACTGCACATGAATGGGACCTGCCCAAGGAAATTTTTAAGATAATTGGAGTAATCAGATTGAAAGCATATTAACAGAACACAAGAATAATATGAGTGGCTTAACTGTGGGATCTATCAGGCAAAATTTCTACCCTGAGGGATCAAAACATGCTTACAGAAGTATGTATAAGACCTCCTATAAGTAACAGATCACTTCAAATTATTAAATCAGAAACAATATTGGCTACTGAGCAGGATGAAAACCAAAAGAATCAGACTAAGGCTGAGTTCATTAAAAATCCATCTTTAAAATTTGTGAAAAAATCAGGCAACAATTGCAAAGGTATAGCCTCAATTCACAGAGAGATTTAAACCTCATGGAGTCTGATAGCAGAACTCTGGAGTATTGCATACAAATTTCAACCACACCTAATTTTACTTGGTTTGATCCCTCTAATCCTCCCATACCTATTTTTCCCTATACTGCCCTTAATTCTTTCTCTGAAACAACACTACTCCATAAATAATGTAAATAATGTACCTAGTGGAAATACACATTTCTCATTGCTCCTGTCATTAGACAAACAGCTAGACATTCTGCTAGGAAGCAAGAAATGGCTGGACAGGACAACCCAGGGTCAGCCAGTATTATTTTAGCAGCACAAAGGCCTGTGTTTCTGAGGATGCTTGGATAACAATCCTGACCCAAAAGAAAATACACAATTTCTAAAGAGCTTGGACCCTCCTAGGGAACCTTAAAGATTTTGCCCTTGAAGAACAACAGAAATATGGACACACAGGATGGGTCAGGTTACAGTTTATGTGTCACACTGCACAATGTCCCACACATCAACATCCCCTCTTTCCCAGTAATTTAAGTGCTAAAAATAACAGCACTTAAAAGGGGTCACTGCTTAAAGGGGTCCCCCTTAAAAGCTGAGAGGGTTGAAATAGCATTCAGAGACCAGCACCACCCCACCCTAGAGTGCCAAAGATGCAAGGTTCATTCACCAGAGCAGAAGGAATTATGTTTTAATTCATATTGAACTTACTGTAAATTAACTACTGAACCACCACAGACTGAGATGAGATACTGGAGTGGGGGACTTGAAGGATGGAGATGTTGGGGTCAATCAGTTGGAAATGAGGCACCCCCCTCTGATACATCCTTATGCTCTTATGCATACAGTCACAAACATAACTAAGAAATTGTAAGAGAGACAGTAAGACTAAAATTCCCCAACCACTAGTTGATGGGCCATCAAGAATCTAGAGGAATAGCTTTGAAGAGAGTTGACTTGGACTTTGTAACTGATAAAGGGGAAACAAGAGAACATGAATATCATGGATATTTGAGGGAGTCTGGGGGAGTATGCAAAACTTACTAAGGAATGTTTAGGGAAAGAGGGAAAAAGGGGAATCAGGGAGGAACAAAGTGAGGGGAACAGAGAGGAAGAATAAAAGGGTCCATTTGTGTATAAGCAGAAGGAGCCCGGTGCCTGATCACAGGCTATCCTATCTTACTAATATTTATTAAATATCTTGCTGTTTAATTTCACCCTCTACCCCATGTGAGACTGTTCAAAGATCTAGATGACAGCAACTGGAGAGACCAGACTAACTGAATCAAATGCCAGAAACTCGAGTTAGATCATGGGTGATAATGGCCTGTCTTTGTGGTGCCAGCAACCAACTGTGTGGGGTCTCAGCATCAGCAACAGGAGGGACCATAGGGCACATGAACCTGGGATGCCAGTAACTGGAGGGACCTGACCATTTATCTTTTCCCCTAACCTGACATCCATGGGTGCATATGTGTAATTTGCTAGAAAACTTCTGGTAGAGATGGGGTGAATCTGGTAGCTTGACAGAAGCAAGGCTGCCACAGCTCCAGGTACAACCAGTAGTGAGACTGAGAATGTATTCCCAGTAGGCACACACACAAACACAGATATACAACACAGATCAACACAGTCAGACACACTCAGCACTCACACAAACACAAACAGAACCAACAGTCTCATCCTATCCCTGCTCTGGCTGATCTGGATGAAGATCCACTAGGTACAACGTGGATTCTCCCCCTGTAGCTAGGCTAAGACAGTCAGTCTACCGAGTAGCTGGCTACTGGATCCCAGTCTCTCCAGTTGCTGGCACTTGGTCATAGAAGCCCCTGAGGCCACAGCCTCATTCCAGTTGCTGTTACAGACCTCCTAACTCACTGACACACGCACATACATACACTCACAACTTCCCAGCAGTTGGCCGGAACTCCCCTGGTCCCCTCTGGTAGCCAACTCCTGTGCTCTTGCCCTTTGAGACATACAGGCACGCACACACAGAGCTTACTGGGACACCCCTGGTCCCTGTGGTAGCCAAGTCACGTTTACCTGTGACCAGCCCTTTTTATCCCCTTATACCTCTATTCTCCCATGCTTATTCCTCCTGAAATCGCCTAGATTCATTCCTTTCCCTGTCTTTGGTTCCTCCCATAAACACCCCATAAATCTATTGCAAACCCAAAATTATCTTCTCCTGCATCCCAGGCCCCTTTGCAGCACCTCCCCCCCTGCAACAGTCCTGCTCCTGCTGACTTGATGGGTTCTACCCCTAGACCACGGGGCTGACGTCTGTCCTGGGACAGCCCTGGGAGGAGCTCAGGACAGTGTGTTCCACTTCTCAGAGAGGTGGAATTTGGGTTCTCACAATGCCATTGTGCCCCTGAGGGCCTCTGGGCTTGCAGAGATGGGCCTGTGACATGCTCCTGTGACAGGCCTGGAAGCAGCCAGGGCAGGGTTTTATTTGCCCCCTCCCGCCCCCTCCCCCCCCATTATCTTTCTGTGCTCCTCTGTGGATGTTCAGATTAGGGTTTTTTTATCAGATAACCTAACAACTTCAAGCTGTACTACCTGATTCATAGGAGGAAAACCTGGAAAGACTTCTGTCTGAGCTGGAGGTGGCTAAGGGAGCTTAGAGCACAGTCCATGGGCCAAGCTGAGAGCCTTTGCTGATAATTAAGGGATCCATGAATGTAAGAGTGCTTGCGAGACAAGTGTGTAAGTCCATGCTTCTGTTTGCCACTGAGCATTGAGCTGGACTAGCTAGCAAATAAAAGACCCATATACTGGGCAAGAGAGCTCAGGATCAGGGCATGAACAAGAGAGGGACTGAGGGCCCATGCTGATATTCAAGGGATCTGCAAATGTGCATATGCTTTTGAATCTAGAGGGTGAAGGGGTGTGTTTTCACTAGTGAACTTAACCCCAATCAGCCAGAGAGCAACAGGACCAGACTATCTATACTTATATTTTTTTGAGTTCTGGTAGCATTATATGTGAGTGTTGTTAAAGGCAGCACTCTGCCTGTTGCAGTCTGTGTAACTGGCCATGTTAGCGTCCTCTGTGTGTGTGCACGTACGTGTCTCTCTGGGACACACACTCAGCCTCACTACTGGCTGAACCTGCACATGGGGAAGCCCATAGGCTCCAGTGGCCTGGAAGGAGGAACCCCCAGACCAGGCTCTACAGTTTTGTTGGCCCCTTGAAAAAAACGTAAGGCAGGATTCTCCTTTATAGAAGTCCTACCAATTCTTCCAAGTAGAATTCTTATTCAGTTGTTCATTAATTCTTTTTTGCCACCATGTCTACCAATATGCCTGGTAAAGACCTCACACTGAAGTTTCCCAGCTTTCCCAAATCCTTTCTTAACGATTGGCTCACTGCCCAATACTCGGGTGTTAAGAAAGATTTCAGTGAGTGGTCACAAACTACTGTTGGCAGTTCAGATTTTTCATCCTCAAGTTAAAGTTACTTTAGCTGCTTTGTTGAAAATCAAGATTACAGCAAGATGAGTCATCAGGAGCATATTCCAGATTACATCTAGGACTAAGGGGGAGTTGCTGCCTAGGGGACTAAGACACATTACAGGATGCAGGGGAAGCGCGTTTTAGGATTGCACAGGACTTCTTGTGGGACGGTTAGGGGAGGAACCAAAGGTGGGAAAAGGGAAGGGTTTAGGTGACTGGAGGAGGAACAAGTGTGGGAAAAGAGATGGTAAGGGGATAAAAGGGCCAGTCGCATGTAAACAGTTTGCTTGTCAGTATACTTGTCTGGCCATGCTCTGCGCCTGTCCTATCTTCTTATTAAAGTCCTTTCTAACTCTCTGCTGGGTGAAGGCTCCCTACCCTGTGTGCACGTGTGCCTATGTGGGTCTGAGTGCAGCAACTGGAGTCAGACCACAGGTCCAAGTGCAGGTGTGCACATGAGTGTGTGATCGCTAGTGAAGATCCAGCCAGACCAGCTAGCGAATAGCTGAGGCCACCTGAGAGCCAGGGGGGAGGGGGGGGGGGGGCTGAGTGGGTCTCTAAGGGCCAGCTCTGAGTGCAATAGTGCCTGTGTGTCTCATCTTCATCTGCCTTCAAAAGAAACAAGATGCAAAGAGAGAACAAACACTCTACTGGTATTCAGCAGTAGGTTGCTTTCACATTTATCTTAATTATCACCTCAAAGTAGCAGTATTTGTTATTTAGAAAACATGTTCTCTTTATCAAAGCTGATGTATTCTCATGCATATGACTTACTTTTCAAACAAATTTTTAAAGAATTTGCCTTCTTTAAAGAAGGCAAGACTTAGTTTAATAACAAAGGAGAAATCCCTTGTGATCTTAAATTATACTTTTCAATTATTTTTAACACGACAATTGCTAACACCTACATATAAAGACAGCTGTCTTGATTCTACCTGGCTTTATGGCAAGGTTTCCCAGTGCTGTCACATAACAATAACTTAGAGGACAAATAGAGTGGGTTTTGCCTCCTTCTTTCTGCCTGCATTTAATTTCTTTACCTTACTATGAGTGTTGCCAGAGGTAACGTACAGATGAACAGCACTAAATAATGCATGGTTGGGGTAATCTTAGAGAGCTGAGTCAAACACCTTTAATACAAGGAGGAGCAACTTGTGCTCCACTCAAAGGTAGCCGGTCTGACTCTCTCAGCCAATCTCTCTCTTTATATAAATACATATAATATGTAATATAAGCAGTAACTCTGAGCCAGTTTGGCTTCTCCAAGGGAAAATTGGACCTCTTGATTGTTTATAGTATCAGTGAATGAAGAATCCAATAGAAAAAGTCAAGTAGAAGCACTCAAAATCATTTAGAAAATATGGATTGATTATAGCTCTTAATAATGTTAGCCCATCCTTACAATGTCATTTCAGAACTACATGTGAAACAGCACATTTCCTTTCCAAAGGTAGACATGTAATGATCAATCAATAGTTTCATAGATTAAACATGTTAAATATAAGGACAAACAGTTCTATTATAATGAACATCTTATTTTTCTAGGACATAAAAGTTTGTAAGCAACCATAATTCTATGCTGGAAACTGTTATAACCTCAACATTTAAAGTCTACTGTCTAAAGTTAGACACATTTATGTTTTAACTTCTGAAGAGGAACAGGCCTATTTTCAGAGCTTTTGAATGCTTGGAAACTTAAAAAACCGAGAGGGAGATGCCTATCCAAGAGCTGAATTTAGCCCAGTATATTCAATATTGTTCATTGATATAAGGGAGGAAGTAAACACCGAAGAGCTGAGTCTGTAGATGTACCTCAGTTACTTCAAAGAGCAAATACTCAGTGGTGGAAGAAAGTGGTAGGGAAGCACACTGCACTTCCAGATCAGGCAGCATGAAAGATGAAATTCACTTCTCTAAGGCCACATTATGATTGTCTCTGAACATGAGGAGTCACCCGAGGAAAGAGACAATGGAATTAGTACGGGCTGTGTGCTTTTTGAAGAGCTGACTTTGCGTTGTTGCTCATGTACACCAGCCATGCTTAAAATAGTGAAATGAACTTATTGAGTGTATCAAAAAGGAGATGGGAAGCAGCAAGATAATATTTTGCCACCACATGCTATATGCTTCAATGGGATATTGGAATATACTTGGCAGATTTTTAAATATCATGAAAGGAGACAGAAAGAGACTTAGCGATTATTTGACTGGTGTGTGTAACATAATACAAAAAAAAAAGGATAATACAAAAAAGGAAAAATAGTGATTGGTTCTGTGCTTTAGATTGTAGCGTAAGAAAATTCTTAAAATGCAGTGTACTTAGAAAGAATGGTTCGTAACTATAGATTTTCTAGCTAGCAAGAACTTCAATTTGTTACCCCGAGTGATTAGTTTTCGGGGGGAATTTTTGGTTTTTTTTTTTTTTTTTTTTTTTTTAAATTTGGTGTTTGTTCGGGTTGTTTTTTTTTTTAACAGCTATCTTATCAACTGCTAAAACCTGGAGAGAAACAAGTGCGCTCCAGACAATTACAGAGGAAGTGGGTGGTTGGAAGTGACACAAGGAGCTGGGGGCCTTCATGCAAGCAGGCACTATTTTTAAACCCTGATGTGGAATGTTTGTTCTGCCCAGAGAAAATCCATTCCCCCCATACTGTACCATGTCCACTCACTTTAAATTGAAAGACTTCAAACACAATCCATCTACTCTTTCTAGTGTCTGCTGTAGGACTGGGTACATAACTTCTTCATGGGAAGCATGTTAGATCCCAGAGACCCTGTAAAACATTTTTTCTTCCCGTAAGAATTTCCCTCCCAGTTGCTTTCTACCAGCAGTAGCACAAATACTGTCTCCAACACATACTCACGACTAATATTTTAATCTCCACATTAAAAGCATAACTCACCATGGCTTTTTCTCCCCACTCAGCTAACAAAAGTGACAAAGCATTGGTGTTGATCCCAGTAACAGGATATTTTTTAAATGGGGGAAGGCAAAAGGAGAAAAAAAAATTAGCTCAGTTTCCACTGTGTCCCTACACCTGCTGAGATGGGGACTGTCTCTGTGCCACCTTGTCTAGGGTCAAAAGACTGCCGGGTGAATCAGCCTGCCTTCTCCAGGACTCAGGGTGCAGTCAGAGGGCACAACAGCTACCATGTGTATGTTAAGCACGCCTTCCCACCTTATGTTTCGGTTTTATTTTTACCTCACTTGTGAGGGGTATTTCTGTTTCTTCCTCGCGGGTTGAAGACCAGGGACACTAAGGAAGCGTGTCTCAGCCAAACGGCAGCATGGCCTGAGTGTATTTGGGAGTTATTGCTGAACATTTTGCTTTAGGGATAGTTCTGATGTTTAACGAGCGCAAGTGTCCACTCATGAGCTTGATCTTTTCCTCATTTACCCCTGCTTAGGCTTGTATAGTTATAATACGAATGCAGGCCTTTCAGTTTTTCTGAGATCAGAGTTCTCTGGCAGCATCCAGAAAAGGCTTTTAGGACTATCACTAATATAATAGAAAAGGATTTGTCTGCAGTGTCTATTTAATGTCTCATTTCCTAGCTGCACACAGCTCTATAGACATCTCCTCTGACTGTTAATCCATCACTACTTTTTTATGTTGCAGGTGCTCTGCCGGTACCAGCACATCTGGAACATTGATCTGCGCTTTCGTCCAGCTTTCCTTGGTGGCATAATGCAAGCAACTGGTAGGCAATAGGGAGAGATTAGCTTTGTAGGGGAATACCTTCTTCACTAGTAGGACACTAGTGGGCAACCTCTTAGTGAGTGCAGAGCCCACAGAGCCAGGTTTAAACTAAGTTTTGGCACCAATAACAAATTAACTATAGGATTGTGGAGCTCATTAGTGACTGAGAAATCAGCCACAAGGAATTTCATACTGTGCAACTACACAGCCACTGTTTGTGGCACATACAGTGCCAAAGTTCGTCAGTTCTAAAATAGGATAATAATAATTTGATATGGAATGTTTTCCTAAAAGTTTTCTGTTGAGCTCAAACCAGAATCAATTTGTGGAACACTTGCAGTTTATAATATGCATGAAGGATCCAAGTATGCTGTAAAATAGTACTTGTAGCCTTATTAGAACAAGTTAATCACTGAGACTTACAACTCATAAATCATGAAATTAATAAGTTTCTACATTTGTTTACCCATGCATTAGTAGTTATTTAGCTTAAAAGTCACTGTCTGAATCAATACAAATCCCTGCTAGGACATTTGTACCTTGGTTTAAAACTGATTCTGCTAACTTAAAGGGTTGATCTGTGCAAAACCAAAATAAATCATGTTTAAATCCTAGCATTATCTTTGGAAAAGCTGTGTATGTTTCAGTAAGCCAATATGAAATTATACTCTTCCTTAGGCACATATACGGATGAGGTCTAATTTGTCCAGTTCTGTTTTGTCCAGTGTTACTATAATACAGTTGAAAATCTCAACAGAAATTTTTCTCAAAGGTAACAAGCCCCCAGCAATGTTGCCAAAGCGTGCAGAATACATGCTGAAGGATATAAAAAGGATGGCAAAATACTACCAAGTGCCTGTACGAATTTCAGAAGATGATTTCCAACGGGTCCTTGGTACAGGTAAGTAAGAAACTTAGTTTAGCTGGTATCTTTCAACTCTAGCACTTCTGGTTTAAGTTCTCCCTAACAGTAAAGATGAAGATGAATTCCCTGTCCACAGCCTCTTCCTGTATCTGTGAGCAATATGAAGTATGTGCATTTTAACCATAAAAGGAACTTTTATGAGTTTTATGAGGAGAAATATGCTTGTGAATGATATTAGCATGGAAGATGCTGTGAATCAATGTAAGCTTTACTGTTTGGGGACAGTTACAGAGAAGATCATACTGTTCTTAGGTAGCACTTGCGCAGACTGTATCTGTCCCTGATCCTGTGCCTCGTTTCAGTATGTTTCTCTGTCTCCCCACTAATCCCAGGCACTCTTGGGGCCATGCGCTTTATCACAGCCACTGATATGACACAACCACAATACTTGGAACCCTTATCTAGGGAGTTCTGGATACATTTTTGGTCACAGGTCAGTATTTTATGAAGCCAACTTCTTGATCCTTTCTCTGTCACCCTTCCTGTCCCACTTCGTTCAAATGGGGAATTCAAGCAAGAGAAAGGAATTGTCTTCTAACGAAAAGTCATAGCAGGAAACTTAAGGTCATAGTGGTTGAGGAGCCATTACAAGAAAAGAACTAGCTTACAGTCAGCTTAATTTGCCTTCTTTTAGGTATGTATGGCGAGTCCTATGGGCTGAGTGGATCAGTAGTTCATATCAGAAAGCACTTAATACGTTCCTAGATTAGGTGACTTAAAACTTTTTCTGAGGAAATTTCTCTAGCAACTAGTATTGTTTTTATTTCTATTTCTATTTTCAAGTCCAGAGCTGAGCTTTTGTTCTTAAGTACTGAATTACTTATTTTATTCTTTTACCAGCATGAAGATATCAGTCAACCGGAGAATATATTGGCTGTAAGTGTCTCCTTTTTGTTGGTGCTTCTGCATTTCTGATACAGATTCTTACTGATGGTTTGGATCAGTCATAGACATGAAGACAGCTTAGTCAAATGATCACTTGAAGTTTTGAAAAATTTCAGCTAGAAAAAAGTGGATTTAATTTCCCTAGCAGCTCTGTTTGGAATGATTTTTTTTTTTTTTTGGTCATGCTTTGAATGACACTCAGAACCAGAATCTCCTTTTTTGTTAATTCTTGTGGCGAGATACCCAGGATGGACAATGAATTATCTGTTGATACTGTTTTATTAACAGTAGTGAAAGTATGAACAGTGTCTCCAGAATGCATTGAGGTTTTGCTGTTAAATGAAAACTTCAGGTGAAATGCAACACTTTGGGAAAGATTACTTTCCTTGGAGTGATGGAGCCAGGCTTTACTATTAAGTTCGGTGCCTTATTGCCCTTCTACATGCTTAGAAATTGTACTCTTTTGATTGATGTATTTTCTTTTGCTGTTTAGATTTTGTTTATTACAGTAAAAGCTGTAATGGCATGTAAGTTAGTATACCATGAAATCCTCTTTAAGGGCTCTCACTTCTACATTATTTTATTTTTTAAGTTCTTGGACTATGAAGAAAAGAGAGGAATTGTCCATGACTAGTCTCTCCTATCCAACATCCCTATCTGAAACCTGAAACTTGCAGTCTTGCTCCTTCCCCAGAGTCTAGTCCTTGCACTTCAGCTTCATTTTAGCGTACCTTTTTTACCAGAATTTCAGCAAAGGTTTGCATTTTGCCTTTTCAAGAGGCAAGATTTGAAGGATATAATTAAACTGTGGTGTGTTAACCCTTAAACCCTTAGGCAGCTAAGCACCAGAGAGGCACTTGCTCACTTCCCCCCACTGCCCAGTGGGACAGGGGAAGGGGAAAAGAAGAAGAAAAGCAAGAAAACTTGTGGGTCAAGACAAAATTGCTTAATAAGCAAAGGAGAAGTGGAAGAAGAGAGAAAGAAAACAAAACAAGTGATGCAAAGGCAGTCACTCACCACCTCCCATGGGTAGACTGATGCCCAGCTGGTTCCCAAGCAAAAGGTGGCTAACCTCCCTAAACCCCCTCCTCACTTATTATTGCTGAGCATGATGTTATATGGTATGGAATATCTCCTTGGTTAGTTCGGGTTATCTGCCTTGTTGTGTCCTCTCCCAACCTCTTGCGCACCCCCAATCTATTCATGGGGTGGGGGGGGAGGGGGGAAATGAGAAACAGAAGGCCGACACTGTGCAAACACCGTTCAACAATAGCTAAAACAGTGTGTTATCAGCATTCTTCTCGACACAGATCTAAAACACAGAACCATAAGAGCTGCTGTGAAGAAAATTAACTCCATCCTAGCCAGACCCAGTACATAAATATATACAGAAAGTCCTCGTATAGTCTCTGGATCCATCATTATTTAAATAAAGATAAAGCAAGGACATGCAGAACTTCAGAGAAACAAAGTTCATACTCAAAAAGATCTCTGTGTAATTTAGTCACCGTTTGGTGGTCTGTGAGTATCCCCCTATGTTCAGCGAGGCAGAGAGGTAGGCATCTCCTTCTGTGCTTGTGTCTGTCTTCATTCACCCCTGCAGCAAGTACTAGACTTCCCTCTCTTCCAGAAATACGCCATCCAAAAGTGGGTGAGGGGTCCCAACACTTTCATCTGAGTCTTTATAGGTGAATTTATTTTACACATCAATTAGAAAAATGGAATGTTGTTTACTTGATACAGTTCCTTAGTATTTTTTTACTTCTTTTGTTAGTCAGCAGTAACTTCACATAAATTACTATAGAAGCAATGTACATAGTCTTTGAATCCTGCCCCAGTCCACTGAAATACCCCTTCTGCCCTAACATGGCGAGGACCAGATACTACGTCTCTGTGTAAATATTGCAGTCTAAACACTGTGGCTACCAAGCATACACAGCATTTTGTTCTACTGCAGTCCTACGCTTGTTTATCTCCTGTTCAAGTAGAGTCAAAAAGAGCTCCTAATCTCCCTGATGAGGAAGTAGGAGAATGTACAAGAAAATGTGGATGCTAAACTTAAAAGTGATTGAGAGAAAGAATTAACACCTGCATGTGCAGGATTACTGGTCCGTGTGCAATACCGTAAGCATTTTTAATTTTTTTTTTTTTAAAGGGAAAAAAAAAAGGCATGTCATTTAGGTAGATGGCATAGAAGTTAACATTTCTTGTGAAATACTTTATTAAAATAGGTACTTGTAACTTCAATGTTACCCGATAAACATTGGACCTTTGGCCACTTTGTCTCATTCCTGTGTGGCAGAGGCACAGAGGAGGCTAAAAAGATACAGCAGTAACACTAGCAACTGTTTAACCTCTGTGAGTTACAGACTCTTTCATGCAGTATCACTTACAGATCCTATGTGGCCGCATTTGTCATACAAACTGGTTTTGTCTTGGCAGGCTTGCACAGTAAGACTTTCAGAACAACAATTTTTTTTTTTTTTTTTTTTTTTTGGTAAGTTATCAGATAAGTCATTGGACCAGAGGTTAAACTTAGTATTAATCTTTTTTTTTTCCTTTTTTTTTTTTCCTGTTTAGGAAGTCCTGAAAAAAAGTGCAGATTTGGGGCTTGGAAATTTAAAATATCCCTTCTACTTTGTATCTGAGAGTTGATAAACGATGAATGGGTTGGGAATACAGCAAGACAGTTGTGCAACAAGTGTTTTAAGGGTATTTTGTAATTATTTTGGTAATAGACCTTGGGTGATAATACTGAAGATTAAATTAATTAGACCATAGTAGGAATTAGAATATTTAGTATTAGAGTACTCTTAATTATATCATCTTTTCTCAGGTTGCCAGACAGGCTGGGCTATCATCAGAGCTTGCCCAGAAGCTACTTGAAATGATTTCATCCCCTGCAGTGAAGAACCGACTGAGAGAGACAACAGAGGAAGCAATAAAATATGGGGTGAGATGCTTCCAATGCCATTTGGCATCACAGCTATGCATTCCTTCCCTATTAAGAATACTGGGAAGCAAGGAACAATGAAGGTGGTGATTAGAAAGCACTATATAGACCATCTCTCTTAGGTGATCTTTGCTTTTTGAACATGTGAAAGCTAACTCACTGTTGTTGATAGTTTATCTCATTGTCATCTGGGAAACCAAGGTTGACCCATTCAGCTCATTCCAGCTGGACAGCAAGGATGGGGAGCTACAGGACCAGTACTAAGAGATACCATTTATCACTACTTGACATAAAACTCTGGATTTATCAGGTTGCTTTTTTTGCTCCTTCAAAATGGGCACACAGGCTCTGGAGAATCCCCTACTTTCTGATGGCTCCATTAGACTCATCTTTAAGAACGAAGAAGGTGAAAAGAAGGGGAGGAAAAATGTCAAAGTTTTTGCTTTTTATTCCTGAAGATTGATCATGTGTCTGAAAAAATTTCTCTCATTGTAACATTCTCTGTTTCATCTCCATGGCGTCAATAGGCATTTGGGATGCCTGCTGTTGTGGCACATTTTAATGCAGAACCTCATCTCTTCTTTGGCTCTGATCGTTTAGAGCTGCTAGGCAGTGTTATAGGTGAGTGTACCTAATAACATCACTTTTGGTTTCATGCTTTCACCCTCTTTTAATGAAATATATAATAAAGCTAAATAAAACACTCTTAAGGATGTTGGGTATCCTTCTCATGGGATGAAACTGCTGACTGGAATGTATCTCAGTACAGTTAGAGTGACCAAAGATGTAGTCCTTTTCCAAAGAAGAAGTAACTTGAGTTCTCCATCCTCTCTTAGTATGTTTCAAGGCTTTGTGCTCCACGTGCCATTCTCAATTAGTACTGAAACTCTTTAGTTTTCAAAATGTTCATGTCTAACCTTTTGGTACTGGACATTAGGTCTTGGCTAAGATTAAGACTATGTCTGATAGCGTTTTTTTGGGTGTTTTTTTTTTTTGTAGTTTTAACATTTTCATTTTGTATCTGTCCCCTAATAAAAAAGCACATTATCACAGCTCCCCAATCCATAACTTGTAATTACCTAACTACACAACTTTTTAACAGAAATTCATATATTGACCATCCTTCTTTTCATTTTTCTATTAATAGAATACAAACTTGAAATTTTTAAAGAGAATTGGACTAGGTTGTGATAACTAATAAAACTCAGTCACCTGCTTTTACATGAGTTAGAGGGCATTTGACTATTGATCTCAAGATTTGGCACTTGAGAGAGTTTGTCACTAGAAAGAGTTATGCACATAATTAGCTCTGATGCATTTGTTGAAAAATTTCAGCAGAAACTCAATGTAAATTAAAATTAGTCATAGGCTTAAACAGAAAGGAATTTTTTTGAAGTTTATTTTCTTTTCTGGATGGGTTTCTGATTCTGTAAAAATAATCTTGATGAAAATGAGAGTTGGGAAGATGAATACCCAACAGCCACTACGATAGTCACTAATCCTAATTGGAATGTTACAGCCTGGTTTCTAGCCTCAACTCCAATGATTTCAACAGATTTTTCCTTTTGTTTCTCTGACTCCCCAGCCTTCCACCCTTTTTCTCTTCTTTACCCCCAGCCCCTCAAAAAAGGAGTCTTAAAAAGAATTGGCTTCACCCTCATGTGATGAGTGCCACAGACCTGCAGAATCTCTCATCTGTGACAGAGGAAAATAATTCTTCTGTACAGCTTCAGTTGTGACTAGACAGTGAAGGATTTATGGAGCTGGCTGAAGCATGCCAAACAAGATACAAATCTGTATTCCGTCATCAGTAGTTACCCTTCAAAAGAGGAGTAGGAACAGTCATCCTACTGCAGAAATGTGACTGGCCAATCACTTCTATGTATTAAATTTTAACTTTCTCTTTTGTGCTGGTCTTGCAGGTGAAAAATGGCTGGGACCAGTTCCAAGCCCCAAGATGTGAGAAGTCCCGGGGAAATACATAAGAGTGAAAATATATATGTACGTGGTCAATCTTCAGTGATGATCTGAATGTATCCAATTTTATGGAGAGATGGCTTTCTTGTCTTTAACAGCTAACTTTGCAGCTCAGTCTCATCTCTAATTACGAAGAAGTTCAAGGTTTGCCAGTATTACCAGTCCGGTGAGGCCTTTACTAATACAAATGTGCTTCTTCTCTTTCAACAGATTGATGATTAACATTAAAGATTAAACATTAAATATTTAACTTCTTGCAGACTAAACATTCTTTTTTCCTGATTAGTTCTCTTTCTTTTACCCTAAAAGCAAGAGGATTAAATTGTTGTTATGGGACTGCAATCTCTGGATTTCTCATATCTTCCTGCTTGTCCTTTAGAAACACACACACACAGAGCTTAAGAGAAGCTGGCCACATTCTCTTTTTATTTTAAGTCCAAGATACTACATAGACACTAGAAGCACAGGACAAGGTATTCACGCTCCCTTTTACTCTGCAGCATGGCAATTCGAGGGGACACGAGAGAGAAGTGTGGAAGAGAGAGGAGCAATTCAAGTCCAAAGAAAAATCTGGGGAACCAATCAAGTATTTCAAAAGGAACTGTCCCGCTCCTGGACGGTATTTTATACACCTTGCTCTGCAGTGACTGACATTTGAGGAGACCACCACACACATGCATTCTCGGGCACCAACCCCAGACCTTGCAGGGGTTTTTAATTAATGCTAGTTTTACAGTAACGTCTTTGGAGGACAATGGTGAATATTATGTAAGTGTAGTTGGTAACTGAACCAGACTGTGTTATACTTCCTCAAGGATGGCCTAATTGGTGCCTATCCAAAGGTGATTTGGATATGGCTATGAGGGACTTCCTGTCATATAGTCTGCAGAGAGAAAGATATGCAAACAATAAAATTAAAACCAAAACGCTTCATTTTTCACTCTCATCTCCGATTATAGTAGTTAGAAATCTCACACTGAAATAGTTGGAACCTGGCCCTGTATTGGCTGAATTGGAATAACACACTCAAATTAATTTGAGGCTTGATTTCTCAATGATTCCTGGCTGTCTGATGCATCACTGAAGGAAGCAGAAGAACTAGCAGCAACTGGAATTCCATTTTTTGTCTCTTTCTGAACTTTAGGGTAAAGCATATTCATGCTTGTTTACTTGAACAGCAAATCCTGGAACAAAGCACCAGAAAAAAAAAAGTCTGTATCCTTCATGTTCTTGCAGCTGTAAGTCTTGTGGGAGTATCATTTGTTCCCCCATCCACAAGTTTTCCTTCTTACACCTCTCTCAGCTCTTCAGGAAATATCCTATAATTTGAGAACTCCTTCCTCCTTTCCACCAGTGCACCCATTAGTCTGTGGGCAAATCCAGCCTAGAATTTAAGGAAATCTTTGTGAGATGTAAGAGGCTACATTCATTTAGGAGTTAGAATGACAGGGAAGTTATCATGTACCGTGGATGCCATAGGTTTCATTGAGTTCCTTGAAGCCATATTGAAGAAATTTTTTACCATTTCCCCCCTGAAATTTGCTAGTCTCCAATTTGTGCTATCAAACTGATTCTGAGGTTGTGATAAAAATGGAATGACTGAAACATCACTTTAAGCCAGATCACCCCAGTGACCTGGGGCCACTGCCGTAGGCAGTGGTCTCAGAAATGGGTAAAATGGGAGGCAATGAACTGTGGCGGGGAGAACGCAAGGAACACCTTGAAATAATCTCATGGTGAAAGCCAGGGTCTCGTGCAACTTTGTCCTTTGAACCAGCTTGACTAATAAAAAAAAAAACCAACCAAAAAACAGTCTTTGTGACAGAACGTTGTTGATTTGGCAGATGGACCAAATGAGATGGGTCTTACGGATTGCTATGTATTTCCCAAAATTATCTTAAAGGCCCTTAGACCCTACTTGAAATCTGTGGAAATGAAATGCTCAAAGCCTTAAGTACTAAAATAGTACTTAAACACTACTGAGATAAGGAAAATCCAAACTCAGGATTTTCTTTACATTGCTTATTGCCTGTGATAACCACTAGTAAGTGGTTACAGCCTTTGCATTTATGTCAGTGAGTATGCATATTGTTGCAATTCTGACTGTATACCTACGTCGAGCAAGTGTTGCCTGTTTGGGAGCAGAGCTTTGAGGAAGTTCTACCTCTTGTTTAGACAACCTTACTCCTGCATTACAGAGACCTGATCGTAAGCACAAGCTTACACTCTGGTGACTACCCCCAGTAAATACTGTCTGACAGCTATACTGTCATTCTCAGTACTTATCTTTGGCAAAGCATGCATGTAAGTAGTCTCAGCGCTGAGTACCAGCTTCTTTACCTGGCTTCCCTTTCTGATCTTCTGTCTGTAAATGTCAGTCTGCTGCAACACCAATGGCCACCACTGCCTGGAGCTGAACTGTTTATCTGACCACTCTGAATGCCACCAGGTTGCAGGGCAGCTAAAAGTTGAGCGTTACTTGAAAAAACACTGAAGATCTAAATTTTTGTGTCTTTTTACCAGGCACGGGGGTAGATGCTAAGGCAGTAATAAGAACTGCCAGCTATTTAGGAATAGCTGGAAGAATTTGCTTCCATAAAGATGGTACCTCTTTTACTTAGCTATATACCAAACTAGTTCCTGAGAGCCTCACATCCACATCACTTCCAAGGCAGCATGCTGTTTAGCTGTCAAGCCAGAGAAGATACTGACCAAGGAAAGGGACTTTGAGCTGAAAGAGTGACTCTCAGTGATGCAGGCAAAACTGGACGATGAACTCTACAGAACAAATTTGGAGTTGTGCTCCCCTTTGCTCTATTACAGACCTCACCAGGAGATCCAGTCCCACTTCCCATGTCTGGAAAAGCTGTGAAACTGGCATGGAGAAGTAGGTCCCACCAATGCTAGGCTGAAAGCAAACAAGCAAGCGTAGAGATAGGCACAAAGTCACAAAATGAGCAAAAGAAAGTGGTTCAGTAAAATAATGAAAGCATAGGAAGCAGAGGATAGGTGCAGAGAAAGCTAGGTGGCATCTGAGCAAAGGAAACCAAACAATAAAAGAAAAAGAAGATAATAAAACTGAGCATAGGTTAGGGCAGAGAGAGGTGTCTCAATGGGAAATGCTGTTCCCTGAGAGGGAGCAGGCAACCAAGAAAGGCAGAGCTTAGGTAGATTAAACAGACCAGAGGCAGCTAGCCATGGACGATCATTTGGGAAAGAAGGTATAGGATTAACTCTGTTTACTGTGAAGCTGTACAGTACTTGCTGCACTCTTTCAGTGGAGCCGGGGATGGCCCAGGGGCCTGCCTCCACCCTGAACCACCAGCCTGTGGTGCTGCTTCATGCCCGTTGCCTGTGCTACTCACCCAGTGTGCACCGAGACAGTCCTCCAGCGGTGACCTCACACGCAGCACAAAATGGAGGCCTGCAGAACAAGGCAGTTCTTTAACCTTCCCCTGCAAGCACCTTCTTACTGTCCTTTCAACCCTCAGCAAGCAAAGCCTCCTAAATTAAGTCTCTCTCTTTTCTCCCATCCTTATCTCTGTGCAAGTGAGAAGGAAATGTTTTATTAAAGCACTTACTGGATTATGGTGCTGAGCATCTGCTTTGCTGCCTTTTCCAGTGGAGCCAGCAACACTGCTGGAAGGAAGCAACCTGCTTCCTAGAAAGGAACCAAGCACAGAACAATAAAGAAATAATCAAGATGGTATCCCAGGAGCTGCACACATAGCTGTTTTATCCCAAACTTTTCACAGGTGTGTGGCTCATCCACAGGTAAGAGTGAAAGGAATGTATCTACAGCCAACTTGGCTAATGTTACCTTGACCTACTTCTCATTCCAGCTTGAAACACAAGGAAAGTGACTACTTGGCTTTCGTTTCATTCAAAAAAATCATTGGCCACTGGTTCCAGACTGTGTTTCAATGCCACAGCTGTTCTGGCTATAGCTTCTTGCCTAAAGAAGCTATGTCTATAGCTATCTAATGAGTAATTAAGGCACTCTCCAACTTTCCCAAATGTTTCCATCAGTCCCGTATTCAATTTCTGTATCAGTCCACTGTTATACACAAAAAATAGTTTAAAATAATACAGCAGGTTCCAGTAGGTGACAGCATCATGCAGTCAAGCTAAGAAATGTCATTACTGAATACATCTGTGCAACCCGAATGCCTTATCCTTAAGAATATACTTTGTGAAGCAGAATCTAATCTTATGCTCTCACAGCGTTTCCCTTCCTTCTCCCTCCGCCCCCTCCCTTAAGATTCCCACCTCTGACCTCAGGGTTTAAGGAATTTGCCGATCATCACATATCAACACCATGGCAAAAACAGGAATGAAATACTTTGCAAAATTCACAAACTTAAAACATTGTTTTGCTTTCTGTAATCATCTTACATTCACCATACACATTTCACAAGAAATAAGTATGATGTCTTTAACGTAACAACCCTCTTTCTTACACCATTGAATTTGGTGTAATGGTGACCCTCCATCCTATGCACAAAGGATGGTTTAAAATTATCAAATATTGTAATTTCATAAATACTATAGTTTCTGGGAGCTTATGCATAGCTGTATTGCAACAGTAAATCTGTATTATAACTCTTCTATTTGAATCAGAGGAAAATGGAAAGAGTTTGAATTACAGAGTTGGTGTCAGTGCAGTATGTGCTAAGGGGGCAGAAGGAGCAGACGAATGACTTTGATGGCATACCTATCCACCATTCAGTCAGGAAAGTTAAGAAAGCTGTAAAATTCAGCTAATGAGGGATTCCTGCAATAAGATGGTAAGCCAAGATGTTCTTCACAGGAACATTTTCTTCTTTTTGAACTATACATGATCATACCAATAACTTCTAGGTAACAGATGACATGCAACAGTGTTTCAGCATTTTTCAAAGGCAGACTACCCCCTTTTCCAGTTTCATGATGTAATTTAAAACTCTGAGGTTTAAAAACAAAACTGGTAAATCACTGCCATTTGTTGCTAAACTGTGGCTTTAAACAACATGAATTTGCAGTACCAGGGTTCTTCTCCATTTTGTATATATCTCAGCTCCAGTATTTTGAAATTTAATTACGATGTATGTTTGTAGGTAGCGACTAATAGACCGAGTAACTGAACAAAAACACATCTAAAACAACTATGCATATTAACTAACCTAGAAGTGTCTTAAAGAAAGTGTTAAGGAGGGTTATAGCCGAATTTATATCCGGACCTTGAGGCTAGGGGGAAACAGCAGTTTTGGCAATGGCAGTTCTCTATGTCTTTATCTAGCTCTGGTAGCATAATGACTACAGACTGCTGCCATTTTTTTTTTCTTTTCTGCAACTTCGCTCTCTCAATCTGAATGGCAAATTGGAGAATCCAAGAATGTGAACATTGGTTAGGAGTTCTAGAATCATTCAGTGTAAGATCCAGACTTACAGTGGGCATCCGAAATGTCTTAGGTTTCTTCGGAAAAGATCAGTTCAGTCTGATTTTACACAGTACATTAACTGTGGCTGAATAGTTATTGTATAGCTCACTAAAGGGCAAAACTAAAACACCTGGATGCCTCTCTGTGTCCCAAGGTGTTCTCTTTGCTTTCAGTTTAGCTTAACTCTGGCATTTCTTCAGTTTATTATGCTTGGTTATGGATAATTACAGTTCTTCCCTGTGGCACAGATTAACCCAAATTATCAATACATTCATTTAAATGTAATTTTGTCTAGGAATATTAACATGTATTGCCACACTTGATCTTTTGGTAATTAGTCTTCTAGGAGGACTGGCTGTAGTACATAAATAGAAAACTTTTTAGTATTTGCAAAAATCAAAACAAATATATCAATCCTGGGTTTTTTCCTAAATTTCTGAGTGCAACAAATTGCTCTTAATCCTACCTTTTTATAGCTCAAGAACTGTCAGAATTTCTGGAAAATAAAATTGCAAAAACTTTGAAATTCCTAAGGACAAGATTTCACTTTGTGCTTAGAAAATGCAGGCTCAACTCTGCTACCTCATGTACCTCAAACACACACATAACCTTTTATTTCCTTCCTCTCTGCCCCTTCATCTATTACCACAAACACATTCTAAATGGTATGGATGGTGACATCATCAAGCTTTCTTACTGCAATCAGCAATGGCACTCAAGACTACATCTCTACAGTCTCCTGATTCGGTGAGTTCATTTCTACTAGTCAGAAAAGCATCCACTATGTTTATCCCTTTTAACCATGGCTCTCCTGGCATAAATCAGAAGTCCATATACAAACCTGCATGTTTGTTGGTGTACCTTTATATACTTTTTTTTTTTAAAAAAATCTCTGCACTGAAGATACAAGAGTAGATATGGTACAGCAAAAAATCACCACTCCTGCAGGGTGCAGCTGTCTTACTATACCAAGGAACTGAGAAACCACAGTGAAAGTTTTGCAGTGTCAGTATCAGATCACTGCCATTGACAATGGAGTGTACAAAACCTAAAATTTACATTGAACTTCACCAGAATTACAATGATTATTCTCAGTGATGTATATTAATGATGTATATACCTGTGGGACAATAAGGAGTCAGTAGAGAGGGAAACTATCTGGGAAGAGCACCAGAGGCCACTGGAAAGCATCCCTACTCCCAATATCCATAACAAAAGGTGAATAGCTAGGCTGAATAACCTAGCACTCTTCTACTGAAGAGTATATTGAGTCAGCAGCTTTTCCCCAAGGTGGTAAGCTGGGAGCTCAGAGCGAGTTGGGCCTGTGCTATCAACCTAGCACTTGGATCTGAACTTTCATAGCTCAGCTACAGCTCTAGGATCCAGTGGGATTTTCTGGCATGAAAAAGAATGCAGGAAGGAAAATGTTGCACAAGTGAGTAGAGGGGTAAAAGGAGAGAGAACCCAAGTCAATATAATAAAAGGTTATAGTGGATCACTTCCACTGGGCTTTACATGACGCAGGTACATGCGAGCGATAAGTGGATTTGTGGAAAGATTAAACTATGGGCTGTGGCAGGGGAGGCATACGGCACTGTTAAAAACAGCACTGCATTATGTCTGTGCCTGGGAGTGCTCTCGGAGAAATGGAGGGCAAGGGGAACTGCAGTTATCCACCAGGTCAAAAGGAATGTGAAGTCTTTTGCTTGATGACAATAGACAATTTCTGACAAGCGAAACAAACTAGTTTGCATTTACACTCATTTCCTGCTCCCATTAGTATTTCTCATCACAAGTAAACACAAGTTGTTTGTTCACTTTTGACAGAGAACCATCTTTCACACCTGCTTGGTCTCGGTATAGTGCCACAAAGGCCACACGAGTGAATAAAGCTCAAATATTTGTGAGGGGAGCTGTGGCCTACTCAGGATAATCCCAGACCTGTGGAAATGGTAGCCTGGACAATGCCATGGTGATACAATGACAACCTTCACACCACCAGGCACAAAGCAGCTATTGCCTTTATGGTGTCATTTCCAGATCCCTTCAAAAAGAAATTATTTCATGGTGTTGGGCCTCCTGGCCTTATAGTATTTATTTATCACTGTTGCTCTGAGTTGATGACACTGAACACTTTCTTCCTAGCCTTCAACACAAGCATCTACAGAAGCTCATTCCCAGCTTCTGCCTCTTAATAGCAGGTCATTAGCTGTCTTCTGCTGTGAAGGTTCCTGACATGCTGCTTTTTCATATCACCACATTTAACACCTTTATGTCTCTCCCTCAGGACAGGCAGGCTCTGTATATAGCACCCCACTTCCTAATTATAGCAAACGGCACAGCTCTCTTCTTCCTCTTCATGATCAATAACTCCACTTGTTTTTCCTGTTCTTCCAGAGTTTCAATACCAGCCTCTTGGGTTCTCTTGTGCCTTTAAGTATACAAGCACTTATGCTGTGAGTTGTTCTGCAGATGTGGAGAAATCTTACAGAACATCTCACAGAACAGAGGTCTCTGCAGAACACCTCACAGTATCACATCTTCATTGCTGTTGCTAAGATACAGGCAATTTTAAGCAGGGATCTGATGGCCACTCGATATCTCAGACAGAGCTGCTGCAGAGATTGAGACACCTAACTCTGTCTTCAAAGTAAATTGACTCCACTTTCTGACCCTTGTAAACTTTTTCAACAACCCCTTTTCACACAATTCCTATAAAGATTTCACCGTTCCTTCTAACCACCATTCCTTCCAACCAACTCTCTTCCTTGCCATCCACATAATCCCCAGTATCTCTTACCATCTCAACCTGCTCCTATTCCAGAATCTTTTAGCAACAAATGTTAAGTTTTACCTTCCACAGTTCCTAATGACTTCCCAATCTCAAAAGCTTAGTCTTTTCAATCATAGTTTCCTAAAATCTTACACGGTCCCGTCAGCCTCGTCCTCAAAACCAGACTGAAACTGATTTAAATTTTCCGTAATTTTAGCTTTAGGCTGATGCTCAACAAGAAATGCTTCAATCCAAAACAGTTCATTTTAACAAAGTGAAACACAACTGCAAACAGGGTCTGAGATCAGGGCAGCTGATACAACCTCAGCAACAGATATTGCAATAGTTCTGCCTGCTATAGGACTAAAGAAAACTTGTAATGACTATAATCATCTCTGCACTGTGAATGGATCCAAGCTGACTTTAATCAACTACTTCAACTTTAATCAAGTACTACACTAAGAGGCCAGCCTTGGCAGTCAAAAAGCTCAGTGCAGGTCAGCTACCCGATTACCCACCTTCTAAGGAGCATACTGCTTTGTTCAGGAAGCACTGTTTCTGTAATTCCCATATCCAAAGTATTTAGTTTATAAAGGGACACTGCATTCAGAAAAGCAACCATTGAGATACATGCTCTCCATAGAAACACATAAACACATTAATTCTGTGCAATCTACTGTAACTCCTTCTGCAGTGTGTACAGCACTATTTATTCATGCTACTGAACCACACTTCCCCTTCCCATACTCTCCCCATTGCAGTGTGCACGCTAGCTTCTCTCCCCATTTCTCTGAGCCTATCATCTACCTATGCTTCTCAAATCTTAAGTATAACTATATAAAAGATTTTGCCAAACAAATGTGGCTCAACCTCAACATATGCTTCTAGAAGCATAAGCAGAGGATTTTTTTCTGGTTTTCTTTCTTTCTTTTTTACCTGGTGAGCTAGAAGTACTGGGTGTGCAGTCACTGTCATCCAGCCACATACTCTGAACCATTGAATCCTGTTTTCGAGGGCCCTCAAGAGAGCACATCAGCTCCTGGAGAGGGCAAAGAAGACGTGTTTTAATAATGCACTTGGTAAAATCAGGGAGGTAGCCTGTTTGTTAGAGATCATACACCCACCCTGTCATTCTCCTCTTCCTCAGATGTTTCATTTTCCCTCAAACCACTACAACAACTGCTTACACTGGATGAAGAACGTGAGAATGGCTGCATCACACAGTATCCTGAAGTCTGACTCCTGAGCATTCTGTGAAATGCAAGCATTCAACATCATCATACTTATTGTTACGCATAGGCTTGCACTTTTTGTGACATAGCTTTATTACATAGCAGTCAGAAACAGTAAGAAGAAATTATTCATCCACAGCTAGTTTTTCCACCTAGGAACAGAATTCAGGTGAACTGGCTTGCATTCCTTAATTTCTAGTTGCTACGTCATTTAGTAGAAACACCACTTCTCGTTGCCATTCTAGGTAAGTGTATGAAAGGACAAGACTAACCTAATTTTTAAGTCACAGACTTAAAAGTCTAAGTCACAGTCTTAAAAGTCACTTTAAGTCTAAGTGTCTTAGAGCAGAGTGAGTCAAACCACCTGCATTTAAGTACTGTTTACCTCTAGACATTCATTAAAATCAACAGATGCCTTCATTTTGGAGATCAGAGATTTTAGGAGCCTAAATACAACATGATGAGGTGTTAAACTGAGTATAAAGGGAAGGCACTACCCAGCCTAGGCCACCCATTCCCACAGCCACTCTCAGACTATCATGTTTGGTCTTACGTGAAATTCCAGACAGTACAAGGGGACTATAAAAGCACATCTTTCATGTCATAGAGCTTATAAACTGTCACCGCTGTGTTTCTGGACAGCTGTAACAGGAGTCAGGAAAGCATATAGACCATTAACCAGTATTATAGAACGGTTAACTAAGAAAGTTTAAGGAACCAATGGGAAGGTAGAAACAGATTACTGAGATCTGCATTATTTTAGGATGTCTCAGTGTCAAACTATTAGGATCAAGTGCCAAGCTCTTGCACAGAGAGGTCAGAACTCTCCTACTGCTTATGGATATGAACATACCTAGGTCAGGATGCCCATCCTGGTGATTTTGCTTGTGCCCAGTTGCCAGTAGACTGGCTCCTGTAGGTCCATCCCACTAGACTTTTAGCTCCCACAGGGTCATTACAAAGGGAACATTCAAAGCAAACTGTATTGGATCACTTGACCACCACTCTCTCAAATGTCATGGACACTGAGGTAGCCTGGTGCATGTTTCATATCTGTCAAGAAAGACCCTTAAGGTCAGCTTCTCCCAGCTCAGAATTTGAGATCCACTGCTTGCAGTCATCTAGGAGAAAGAGCAGTCCATGAGGCTGATATGCTTACATGGTGGAAAGTGCACTGTGCATGTAAGCCTAACATTTATGGTGAAATACTCACTGCCTGCACAAGAGACCAGCCAATAAGAGAGAGATGAAGTGCTTAAAAATGTTAAGAAACCCAAAAAAGCTAGGAGAGGCAAGAAAGATAAGACACCTTTAACATACTAAATATATTTATTCCTTCAGAAACACTGCAAAATGTGGCCAGTCTTGACCTACAAGCAGTAATGAAACCTAAAGTCCCAGGCATATTACATGCCAGCATGCAACAGGGAGAACAGTAAAGATAGGGCCAACATAGGCCAAAGATACTTCCTCAGGAGATTAGGAAATATATTTTGGAGGACATGAAGGCCAACATGCTTCTCCCTTGGCAGCGCAAATCAATAACATGAATTTAAGTGAGCTGGGACCTAGATTTCCACAAAGTATCTCCTTCTCAGCATCTTTCCTCAGCAGGTTTCTCCATCCTCATTCTCTGCACTGCACTTCCTGACCTATGTCATCCAAAGGCACTAGAGACAGAGGTGGAAACATGTTCTTCTGCTCTTGCCTTCTGCGGGCCAAGCTGTTCTCTTCTCGCTCATCTGAGGGGAGGGGAAGAGAAGGGGAGGCACTCAAGGTGGCCTCCTTCCCCCCATCATTAGTAGAGGCTGGTTCAGTGACTGCTGATTGGGCAATGGGAAGGACATAGAGCCAAAATGCTCCAATAGGAGCTATCTGTCCATCTCCCTTTCCCAGGATTCCTGCTCCAGGAACTGCCAGTGGAGCGTTACTTGGTGCCACTTGGTCTCTCCACAGTCCTTGAGGTCCTCTAAGTAAGTTCATGCTCCTCTTAGCCAGGACTCTCATTTCACCCCAAAAGTCTTGCCAGTATCTTCAGTGAGGTAACCAATGACTGAGTAGCATCCGGTCCACTCCTGATTGGCTTGATGTCCCCACTCAGATGTGTCTGAGGAGGGAAAACACACACACAAAAAACCCATGTACTTTTCCTAGGATTTGGACATACACAGTACAGTGCTTGATTTTTCAGATGCAACCCAGAAAGCTGTCTGATCCTGAGGAGTTTTGCTACCTGGTTCCTTAGGCTGGGTTTATTCTTTTGAGTCTGTCCCTTGGGAAGAAGGATTATTTGGAAGGCTACCTGGACAGTGGAGCAGAAAAACTAAGGACAATTGTCCCTGTATGTGGGAGAGAAGACACTGTTAGCCCAAGTGAACAATGCGCTTTCATGGACTGCAGGCTGATCACTGCAGAAGGGTGTGTTGGAAATCAGCATGCAAGGACAGAAAGTAACTGCTGGTTTGTCTCTACTGTAAAAGAATTAATCTATTATTTATGTGTTCCCTTTGCATTTATTTCCAGGTTGGTTTTAGAAGAACATAGATGAAGAGTTTGATCATTCAAGTCTGGAATCTGAAATGATTATTTAAGACCAGCAGCAACATGCTGGACATTTTTGCGACAGAGAAATTTCCTGTGACACTACTCCCTGGAGAAAACCAGGAGTGGATTGGTAACATACTACCAAGGACAACATCTTTAATATGGGCTGCATAAATTACTCTAGAACCAGCTGGAACTCTTTTTGCATTAGAAATATGCCTATATCATGATCCTGATCTGTCGTTCCACAATTAATGAACAATAAATAGACTATTATAGTAGAAATTCAGTAGAACTGTCTCTGAGACAGACAGACAGAATTACACTCCTAGGCTCTTTCTGCAATACTGTGCTAATACTGTCTTGGTGAAAACGGTGTACTTTACACGGTGGAATTACATGTCCTTGATTCCCTGTCCCAGATATGATGCAGAAGGTATGGCTGCATGTGGGCTGATCTCTAACTCTGAAATCACAACTCTAACTAACTCTGGCTAATCAACAACTGTGCAAAACTCCATGCTACATCCCACCTTGTAAACAAACTGTCCAGGAATGGGCTAAACCACAACTGTGAAAAGACTTTTTCTCGTGATCGTACAAGTGGTTTTGAGTCCATGACTGGAAAAAGATGCATAAAGAGAATCCTGGGGACAGAAGTAGACAGACTGCCAAATCATACAGGTCATGCCTCATGTGCATAAACAATATTCATGCAAGTATTGTTAGTGAAATCCCATGCTATGTTTGCTCTCTGAAAGCACATGGTATCAATTTGAAACAGTCATTGCAGCTGGCTCACCTCCTCAGCTGATGAATGGAGAATGGAGGCTGGGAAGTGAGGGAAGCCCACAATCAAATGCAGAAATCAGGAACAGATGTCAAGAAAGCGTCATCATTTTTTTTCCAGGACATGCACACATTCTACGGTAGGGTAACCAGGACTAGCCGAGCTATGAGATGTTTTCTTACTAGGCAGAATTCTTGCTGATTACGCAAGGTTACTTCAGCTACCTAATCAGAGCAAGAGTCCCTCACAAGTGCCTAGCCAGGAGCTTCTAGTTCACTAACAAGGTCCCAGGCCGGATGAGGAAGGGGAGGTGGAATGGTGTGGTAATACTGGAAGATGGGGGTTGCTGACCAATCAGCAGTTCCATGTCCTGCATTCTCTCTTGTCCTTGGCTGCCAGAGCTAGCATCTTAAATGGCCTGTATCTCCTAGCTGTGCTCCCATCCTCCTCCCCACCAACGTTTTGGACACCCACCCAACCCAAAAACTAGTATCACAAAAACATACTTACCAGAACTCTGCACCTTGGCTGTGACAAAATTCTGGGCAGTCCTATGGCATACAATTGGGTAGCTAAACTACTGCAGATAGTCACCAGCCTGTAATTCTTAGGGAGCATCGGGTCTAGTTGGAAGGAAGGCCCTTCCTTATCAGACTTGGCACCTGGAGCACCTACAACCGTAGAGGCCTGGCTCTAGGGCACCTCCTGAAATTTTCTTAGAGCAGCCCCAATCCTGAGAAAGGGACATGCCCTACTACAAAGTACTCAGTGCCCTTTTTGCCACAGGCCTCATCCAAGTTCTCATGAAAAAAATCAGGTGTGGCAAGCTGTTCCAGAAAGTCAGCTGCAGTCTTGGATTTAGAGACAGGCTGCTCTGGAGTCTTGGAAATGTAAATGCGTGGTTTCCGTGAAGTCCTGAAGTATCCTAGATAGGATCACATCCCAGCATAATACAGCTTAGCAACAGCAAAGCTGCGCTACCAGGAAAGTGCATTTTTCCAGTTTTTGACCACCAGAAACTGGAGAGTTATTTTTCAGACTACTGCATGAAGTGTTTTGCAGGAGAACACTGGGTGTGGTATGGCGTGCTTTAGCAATGAAACATAGGTGCAACACACGAGACCCTGCTGTAACATCTGCGGTAACACTTTGGGAGGACTGAAGACAGGCAAGTTCACACTGGTTGGGAGCAGCAGCATGAATCCTGCTTAAAGGGGCAGAACTCGAGTACAACCCAACATCCCAACATACCCTTGTCCAAGCTTCTCCATGAAGCTCCAAAATCACTCCAGAGCAAACTATAGAGGAAACATATACATGAGTAAGCATGGATAATTGGACAGCTAGGGCTTTGTGTATCCTGTTGGATGCAAGTTAACATTACAGTAAATATATAGCCAAAATCACCTTTAAGTGGTCCAATCTTTCTTCACTGGCTCTTTAAGAAAGCTGAGTTCCTTCCTTACATGCTCTGAATTACTGTGCCATGGCCAGACATATAACTTCTTTTAAGATGCTGCAATGCCTGATGTGGACAATCTCAGTAAAGCCTCCAACAGAGCAAGACATGCACCACACTTAAGCCAATACCAGACACAGTGAGCATCTTTCAAATATTAAAATTATTTTCAACTCACCTGCTCTTCCTGCTGGGGAACTCTGGGGAACTGGGACTGGATGATCCATCAGACTTCAGGTCAAAGAAAGTTCCTGGATTGTCCAGCACCTTCTGTATCCTCTCTGCAGTGTCTCTGCTGAGACAAAAGAGAAACCAGCTATACCCCAGGGCCAGAGTTAACCACTATCTATTCTAACACATCCTTACAAGCCACAATACAAAGTTCAAACTCTCCTATACACATGAAAGGGAAGCAAATGCAGTTGTGTTGAAAAGGGCAGACTCCTTAGATGTGATCTGTTGAGGGCAATATGTTAGAAATGGCCACCTTTAAGCTCCTTTTGAGTTGATATAAAAGCCTAAATTAATTTCCTAACTAATTCTCCTTTAATTCTTCGACTTTTTCTTCTGCCTTCCCCCATTGCACTGGTCTTAAGAAGTTTTAGGATTGATTAAAGAGCTTATATATTTATTGCATAAAGAAAAAGGATTCAGAAAATTTCCCTGTTTCAGGATCGTTAGAATAGTTTTATTGCTACTAGTACTTGTCAAGATACTTCTGAAGAAAGCTGTCTGTGTGAGCAACTGAAAAGTGGGGTATGTTTAATTAAGGATTGGAAAACTCAGGTTTTTGTTGGGTTTTTTTTGTGGCTTCAGTGATAGAGTTCACAAAGTTCCTCCTCTGCTCTCTTGGTCAGTTGATCCTACCTGTACCCCTCACATTACAGTTCCTCATGCAGTCACTTGTGCTAGTACAACTGTTTGTGAGACTGGAAATTATCCTGACAAAAAACAATCCTGAAACTGAAACAACCCTGAAATTTCTATGATACACGAACAAGTGGAATGGACTGGGTCAGCTCTGTCAAAGCCTGCATATCATTAAGCTACAGCTTCAGGGTGAAGTCACACATGACATGTTGAGCTCACTGTTGCTGGAGAGAAAGCCTGCTCCAGCCTCCGCCACTCTTGCTGAGTGTACTTGCCATCAGTCCTGGTACCCATCAGACTTCTCCATGAGCCAGTTCATGGCAGAACCTGGCAGACAATTAATCTGGTGAAAGAAAGTTCGTACTTTTTCTATTAGATTAATGGGCTGAATCAGTTCCATGAAGGGTCCACTAAGCATTTGAGCCATCACAAGGAATGGGACGGGATTGGGTAGTTGAAAGAGACGCTGGGAGAGGGAAAGTATGATACCTGCTCTTCAGTAGCAATGAACTGTTAGAACAGACCAGTTGCTAGTGAAACTGCACCTTCAAGAATCGCCCAAGTCTTTCACAAAACACAAGATAAGGCTCACTGTTCCTCATGTTGCAGATTACAAATAAGCAAAAGGATAAACCCAATAGCTTAACCAATGCCCTCCTAGCAAAGAGCAGGAAAAAAAGAAAATAAATCCAGGGTTTTTCCTTGTTGTAGAAAACTTTCACAGATCTTTTAAGGAGATAGTGAAGGATGTTGTACACAAAGTAACGGATTGAGGGGCACAGCTGCATAAGGTAGAAAACTATTTAAACTAGTGAGGAGCTGTGGCTACTGTGTTGGCTTAGACTGTTACAGAGAAGTTGTCTCAGAAGATTTTATTTTTCTCAAAGAAAGTTCTATACTATTTTTTTATTCAGATTGGGTCATAGGCACCTTATTAAGGAAAAGTCCAAGAAAATAACAGGAAAGAAGGGAAAATATAGTAATTCTTCCTGTTGTGAAATCACTAGTTTCCACATTAAAGATGGCTTTTCATCTTTTACATCAAATCTTTAAGCTGTTCCCTGGAATTCTTGCAACTGGGAAAACTGTGTATTAGATGCAGAGCACTCATGTGACTTTTGAGACTCTGTATAATCTTAAAATGGTGTCTCACCTAAAGCGGAGACAAATTTATTGATTTAACTAAATAATCTCTTGTGACCAGTAGACAACTTTTGAATGGTTATAATTCTGTCAAATATGCCAAATCACTCCTTAAAACTGTATGTTACCCTTTAATTATAATTATTTCTCAGACCATCTAACTTAAAAGCTAGTCATTTTGACTTAAAGCTTTTTTTAAAAAAATCCTTTTTTTAAGGTATCAGAATTTTTGTCCATTTGAACTTTTCAACATGAAAACAAACAAACAATCAAGCACCCAATTCCTCTCTCCCAAGTAAAAGCCTTTCATCTGACTCTTATCTAAAAGTGGCAAATACAGGAGAACTAAGATCATACTGCACAATGTTTAAGAGCAATCTTACTATGTTCCTCCACCCATCTCCTCCCTTCTTCCTCAAATATTGATTCTCCCCATTTCCAAATGTCCCTTTTTATTTTGTTTGCTTCTGTCATTTGTCCATTTCTCCATTAGCTGATAATCAGGCTTTTCTTCCCATTCCAACCATTTCCATTTCAGTTCTCATTCCTGTCAATTCCCTTTCTGTCCTTATATGTGCCTTTCTATCTCCCTTTTCTCATCTCCTCCTGTTTTTTCCTCCCTTTGTCTCATCTTCCCATGGCTCGTACCTCTTTTCCTCCTGTATGTTCTCAATGCCAATGGCACTACTCCGTCGCCCATGGAAGCGGCTGGCTCGAGTACGTGATGGGCTCCTACCAGGCAAGGCAAAAGACTAGAAAAAAGGAAAGTGTGACAGAAAGGAGAGAGGGGAACAAGACAGGAAAAACTGGAGAACTGGAAGCATGGGAGAGGGAGTTTGCGATGTGGATCCAGATCCTCTCCTTTACCCTGCAATACAGTAGCACGGCCCAGCTCCACCGGTGCAAGGAGGAGTACTTTCTGTCAGTGAGAAAGAGAAGCTAGGGCTTACAAAGGTGGTATGAGAAAGAGACAGAGAGATACAGAAACAAAGGCAGAACAAGATACACAGCCAATATACAGAGAAAGAGGTTCAGGAAGGGAGGTATCCCCATACGATGAGAGAAGGAGAGGCAGAATCAGAAAGGTAGAGAAAACAAGAAGTTAAAGGAGAGAAGGAGGCAGCAAACCTAAGTCAGTACTATGCTGTGACTTTGTTGTGCTGACATAAAGAATGCATACAACTGAGTAAACTGTCTCCAAGAAAATTCCACACTGAAAGGCACCTTCTTGGCTTACTCAGAAATGGTTTTTTTGTAGTTTGCCTGTACTGACATCAGTAGTGCAGAGCCCACAATCAGCTGAATGCACTTTGGCCAAGGTAACCATATTTCCAATATCAGAAACATGGATACTTTTCTGGAAACGTTTGTCATGGATTTATTATGCTCACACTGATCACATATGTTTAGTATCCCTATCAAATAAGAAAAGCTTTGATAGTGACTAGAAATATTCACTCTTTTTCTCACCCCAAACTTTATTAATTCTGCTGTTTGCTCCCAACATGCAAATTCTATTTACAGCACCTTGAATAAACATTGTGCACCTGTTTGTATTACAGAAAAGAATCTGATTGGTGAAATTGAAGAAAATGGAACAGATCTAGTGTCTTTATGTTCTCAGCTCTTGCCATATGACAGTACAGTACCATTCTGGTCAAACCACAGTGCGTGCATTTTTTTAAGGTATGGCAACGTACAGGATCTAATCCAGGATAGCAGAGATAGATGTCTGATGTAGAATCATGTTTGGCTTTCTTCTCCCACTCTGCATCAATCTCAGCTCTAGTTTACAGATTAACTGGGGCTAGAGATAGGCATAGACAAAAGAGACTGCAACACATGCTGTCACCACTTGTGAAATGGGATGATACAACAAAAAGATTCACAGAAGGACAAGAGGACAATCTA
>NW_008824032.1:466242-475332 GCF_000699105.1 Pygoscelis adeliae
GAAAGAGAAATAAAATGTATGGGTGGGTCACAAAGGTATGCCAGTTTTTTCTTACAGCCTACCCGAATACCTTACCGCAGCAATGGCCTTAGGGCCCTCGGCGACACTCTGGCTGAGGGCAAGGCCAGCTGTAGTTGGACGGCTGGGCAGAGTGGCTGGCTGCTGCTTTCTCATGGATATTCCCATGGTATCCAGGCTCTGGCTGCGGCCTCTGATCACCCGCTGAACAGAAGGGAGGCAGGGAAACAGACAAACACAGATACACATATAGACATGCACACGGTAGGGCAGCATGAAAAGCACCACAGATTGGGTGGGAAGTTGTGACAGACCAACACCAGAACCACAGAAATCCTAATTCCGAGAAGGCAGCCTCTTAGATATTACCCATTTTTGGTCCTAGCTGATTCATGGAGCTCACTGCCAGGGAAGAACTCTCCCTCAAGTATATTCTCCACTTTCACTCCCTTGTCCTGTTGCAATAAATAGATTCTCTACCAGTATCCCAGCATACTGGGTAACACAGCATCATCTGGAGCAGTCCTACCCAGTACAGGCTACAAAACACAAAATCAAGCTCCTGTTCAAGACTGCAAGGTTCAGTCTTGCATGAACTTGAGTGCTGGTTCCAAGGGGAAAGCAGCCATATCAAAATCTGCAGCATTTGAAGAAGCCATTTTCTGAGTTTCCTCGGCCTTTTCCAGTGTTTTACAAAGGTCATCTGTGTATATGACATGCAAATCACAGCATCTGCTAGAAGTCAGAAAAGGACATTTTGGGATAATTAGTGTGAGACATGGATGGGTAGAAATTCCTGGTTAGCAGCAAAGGCAGGGTAGACTGATTGTATGTAAAAATACACCTCACCAAAGCACCCCAGCTCTGACCACAGCTATGCATATAGCTATCAAACCTATAGGTGAATGGATTAGTTTCACAGCCCTTAACAACTTTAACCAGCCCACCATACAAAGCAGGTGGAGGTGAGGTCATCTGAAGAAATGCTATTTGTAAGACGTCTCTCTGTCCAGACAGGTAACTTATTATACAAAAGAAGTGGTGAGGCACTTCCCACAGAAGTGGGAAAGAGGAATTAGATAGGAAAGTGATACAAGATTCTCTCTATATAATCAGTTCAAAACTCAGTTTGCCTGTTTGTACAAAAACTTTGCTTTCTCATATCATCTTGATAACTTTTAAAAGTAAGTTCTGTCACTCGATCCTGACTTTTTTTTTTTTTTTTTTAAAAAGTGTCATCTACACTGAAAAAAGGTAAATTAACTCTGGCTTTTAGAGGGTAAGTAAAACATCACAGTTTTTCTAGACAGTACACTCAGAGATACGTTAGAAACTCTCTTGCAGTGGCTCTTGCAACTCTTTCAGTTATAATGAAAATTAATTGGAAGAGATCTGCTGTAGGAACTGAAAGCTGCTTGCTACTAGTTATTAAAATTTCTCTTGCAAACACTCACTCCTTTTTCTGTAAGTCATGGGGTGAAACCCCATCTGACACTAAACACCAGCATGAAGCATAAAAAGAGTTTGACTTCTCAGGGACAGTATGGAATTCCACCCTGGACCATGCTGTAGTTATGTAGAAAGGAGCACAGGAAGGGGAAAAATGTCTTTTCTTGAGAGATACGGTAAAGCACAGTTGAAGATGCTCTAAAGAAAGGACACACAATGAGCTTGAGAAAAGTGTGAGCAATTGGGTAAGGAATCCATCCACTATGGCTCACCTTGAAATTCTCGAGGAAGCCCCCACTGCCGTTCTCTATCTTGTCATCCTCCCCTATGGGCAATCCCATCATACTGCGGCTGCGAAGCTGCAGCTCCTCAAAAAGGCTCTCCAAGAGGGCACTCCGAGTTCTTTCCTGCATCAACATTGGGAATGAAAACACAGCTATTATTGGGAGTGGAGTTTTTTTTTTTTTCCCCCCTGTTTTTGCAATGTCTCACATCCTCCTTAAAAAAAAAAAAAAACATGAAAATTAATATAAACAGTATGAAGTGGTTGTAGCTGTATAGTTATGGAATATAATACAGTAATACCCAGCCCTTTTAAACTCTTTCTAAAGCAAGTCATAAAGGACATCAGTACTTTTTTTACAGGTGATGAAACAGGCATGGATTGAAGGCAGGTTTTTTCTAGATTAGGCAAGCAACAGTTTGGAGCAGAATTTTAGTACCTTGAACCAAAATCAGTGATATCATAGAATCATTAAGGTTGGAAGAGACCTCTAAGATCATCGAGTCCAACCGTCAACCCAACAACACCATGCCTACTAAACCATGTCCCTAAGTGCCTCATCTACCCGTCTTTTAAATACTTCCAGGGATGGTGACTCGACCACTTCCCTGGGCAGCCTGTTCCAATTTGGAAAAACTCTTTCAGTAAAGAAATTTTTCGTCACATCCAATCTAAACCTCCCCTGGTGCACCTTGAGGCCGTTTCCTCTCATCCTATCACTTGTTAAAGTGGGAGAAGAGACCGACACCCACCTCGCTACAACCTCCTTTCAGGTAGTTGTAGAGAGCAATGAGGTCTCCCCTCAGCCTCCTTTTCTCCAGGCTAAACAACCCCAGTTCCCTCAGCTGCTCCTCATAAGACTTGTTCTCCAGACCCTTCACCAGCCTCGTTGCCCTTCTCTGGACACGCTCTAACACCTCAACGTCCTTCTTGTAGTGAGGGGCCCAAAACTGAACACATCATGTAGCACAATGCTGAGTTTCAGCTAATACAGAATTTCCTCCAGCAAAATGTATGCATCATATTCCCATTCTTACTTGAGGATTAGATCTTTACATTAGAATGTACCTGTTCATATTCTATCACGCCTGCTGTGAAATACAAAGGAAGCATCACATAGCTGAGTATAATCACATTTCATCTTCCTTTCTTAAGCAACACAAAATTAGAAGTAGAAGAAAGTAAAAAATTATACTGTATTTTCTTAATCTGGCAGTAATATAGTTTTATAATTTTTAATGGAAGCAACCAGGTAATAGACCCACCTCCAATTTAGCAAATTTCTCAGCTCGATAGCAGCTGTACTCAGCATTGATGAGTTTGACCAGGAGGAATTCACGAAACTCTGCACTCTACAAGACAAGATGAAGACTAGAATGGAAATGAAAACAGTAATAAAAATGCCACATGAGAAAAACTCTGCCTTACTACTCTTTAGACCTCCAAAGTCATCTAGCCAGACTGACAATACTGACTCAGAACACAAGGGTATGTACCATATCTGTGGGAAAATAACGGAAGACTGGCAAGGAGGGTTGTAAACACGCTCAAGTGCCTTGCAGCTGGGGTATCGAAAAACACGTATCATACTAATTGTTGTTTGGCCTTGTGTGTTGGACAAGTAGAACACCTGTGTTTAGATAACACAGGCCTGCGATAGACTTAGAGGCATCCTATCAAACACGCTTGAGATTCCTGCCCTGCTGTGGGAAAGATCAAAGCACAGTGGTAAACTGCGCCTGCGCGAATCCCTGAAATACAGGAGAAAACAGCAGGTTCAGCGATCCTCTAGCAAGAACTGAGCTCCGCGGTGCCTGTGTCCCTGCTTGTGTACCTCTGCCGGGGTGCTGCTTCAGGTATCCCCCGGTCGGTGAGGTAACAAAAATAAATTTACTCTTTGTATTTCATCCGTGGTTTTGTGGTTGTTCCTGCGTCCTGCCTGTGCCAGCTCACACAATATCCCCCTGCCATCTAACACTGGACCAGAGAAACAAACCTTTCTAAATATGGCTGGATTTGGCAGAGGGGGTCCAAAGAAGGGGACATCATCTCGGGCTGTGACTGAAACCTGAAACAATGTAAGGGGAAAAAAAATAAGTACCATAAGTGAGACTATCAAAGCCTTCAAACTACTATAGTACATCTGATCCCTCCTGAAGCATTTACATATCCAAGAGAGATCTAATATGCTGTCCCGTGCATCCATCTGTTTCTGTACTCAGTGAATGGATGTGCTGATTTATCTCCCAGAAATTCAGTCAGCTAGATGTGCACACAGTAAGAGCAACAAAAAAACAATTGAACCAATTGCTTTTTTAAAAAATATTTTAAATAAATATTTTTAATAATAACCAGTGTGTTTAGAACAAAAAAATAAGATGCTTCTATTCAGCCTGCAAGATTTACCTCCACTGGAAGAACTTTTGTCAATATGGTTGTACTGACCTATTTTTTTTTTGACGGAGAATCCTCATTGGAGATGCTCCCCTCAGTGTGCAGTGTATCTCAGTGACACCGCCTCTCTGAGCCACATGTGGTAAGCATACAGAAGCACTTTCCCAGTAAGAGATAAGGAAATCCGTGCTTTTTTTTTTTTTTAACATGCTCCTACCTGACATACCAATGCCAAAAAAAGTAACTGTAATGCAGTCCAGTTTTTACATACTGTCACTTGGCTCTTCACAGCACCTAACCTATAATTATATGCAGCTATCTTATCAGATACATACAGCACTTAAGAATATGTCATAGTTATTTTTTTCCGTCATGTTTGAGATGGAACAATACCATTATTTGCCATTTCATACAACTGGGAACAATGTCAGAACAACTTAACAGCAACTGCCTCAAAATAACACTCCAGTGTAAATGTCACAGAGCCAATGAGAGGCATGAGTTTAATGAGAGGAAGAAGGAAAGGGGCCCTCAATTTAATTCAGATTTCTCACATTGCAGGCTAGCTCCCCTAACTACAAGGCCTCCCTCTCCCTCCCAATAGATATCTACCAGTTAAAATCCCGCTTTGCATTTTTAATTTTCTGATTGCAAAAATTGATTCAAAGAAATAAATGCCATTAATATTCCAATTTAACCACTAGGCACTAAAGCTTAAGTAAATAGAACAATGGATGGAAAAAAATATTCCCAAACTGCAGTCTCTTAGGTACTAGAATACTCTCAAGGCAGAATGAGTTAAAACCCCTTTGGAAAAGCCTTCACAGAAAACTCTGCATTGGCTCTAGAGTCCTGACTAGGACTATTTCTTCTTCATGAAATGATACAGGCAACCCTATTACACTGACAAAAACAATGCCATTGTAGACAGGCAAAGTCAAAAACAATAGTAGGAAGAGAGAAGACAAATGGCAAGCTCTCCCAGCTCTTTCTCTTGTCATTAAAAATATCTGTGAACTTCTGTGCCCTACAAAACAGAGAGTGAGAGGAGAACTGGAACTCCACGCCCCTGACCAACATGAGGCTATCACATCACTACAGACCTGGCTGCCCATAGCATAGGGAACAACGGAAGGTGGTTGTTCCACCCCCAGCACGCTCTTTGGTGGGAGAGGAGATGGGGATCCTGTCCTAATTTTTATATTCTTGGGGTTCTTGTAGACCTCCAAGGCATAAGAACTCATCATACCAAATCAGAATTCCTACATAATACAAGACATAGCACTTTGATTAAAATGTTTATACAATGGAAAATCCATCACAGAATGCAAGCTTCTGTATATTTTCTGCTCCCTCAGCATGACTGAAAGTTGAACATAAAGTTATACAGACATCCATACAGAGTCATGTGACAGAGAAAGAGCTGTGTCCAAAGGCTGCAGATAGGGAATCCATGTTCTAGTAGGGCTTCTTTCAACTGGAGGGCCCTAACAGGTAGCACTTCCCTGCCAGATGGGCATCAGTTCTGGGATCCCCCGAAGCAGATGTAGCTGGTTCGGATTCCATAGATTAGGCCAACCAGCTGCATCTGACCTGCAGTCTCAGGCAGTGCAAACTCTCAGCACTGTGCTCTGCAGCATGAGCAGTGCAGACATGGCTGTCAGTCAGGTGAACAAGTTTTACCTGACCCATATAATGCAAGCAAGACATCCCCCAAAATGGCACCAATTGCTCCTCGTGCTCTTTGATGTAAACAAGAATTTTTTATCTGAATTTGTCCTGCTTCAATTCCCAAACTTTAAGCTTCAGAAATTCATCAGCTACTTTGAAAAACGTACAAGTACATTCTAGTTTCATGTGTAGATACCTAACAAATTGATCAAGTTATTCTTTAACCTTCTATTTGCTAAGTAGAGGCAGTAAGCAGTCCTGGACTCCTTTCAGTAAAATACTTGTGTTCCAGAATTTTAATGATTCTCAGCCTCACCTCCTAGCCCCATCCAGCTTATCAATATATTTATGAAATATGAATACTCAACAAACATGAATACAGGTTGCTAAATAGTAGCAATCACACCAAACAGAGAGGACCTCTGCAAACCTATAGAATGGAGAACAACATAGCAGGAAGGAGACTCCTGGTCAGAGATCAAAGAGTGGGTGAAGGGGAAGGAGAGCTGGTGGCAGCTACTGGATTTCTAGGTTTACTGGTAATAGATCTAATTATTGCCTTTCACTGAAAACGTTGATCAAGTTTACTAACAGAGCAAGCAAAGCTGTTCAGATGACAGCTGGCTGAACCTGTATCTCTCCCAAAGGCCCAAGAACAGGTTTCCACTTCAAGGATCAGTATCAGTAAATCAGTACAGGGGAATCTATTGGCTCTGTTTACCTTGTAGAGCGTGTCCCCAGTGGTGCCAGGAGTGAGCTGAACTACCACATAAGCATGTAGGAAATTAGAAGCAATCATATCGGGGACAAAAGGCGTGCTTTCATCCTGGAAGATGATAGCTACAATGTCATTCCCAATGTGACGCTTCCGCTGAAGCTGGAGAGGAAAAAAATAGTAACGCGAGAAGGCAGGTGAAAAGGAGTAGAACAGTATGATGGGGCCTCAAACACCCATCTGCCTAGCATCTCCAACCCACCTGTTCAACCAAACCCCTCATGACTACTTTTACCATTACTCCAGCCATAATTCCCAACATCACGCAGTTAGGCATTCTCCCCTCTATCCCCTCATCAAATACTCCTCCCCTCTTAGCCACACTGTTGAATTCCTTAGTTCTCCATCCAATACCTGCTGGGAATCGCCCTCTGTGAAGGGCAGCTTTGTAGACACATGAAACATGATCTCCTTGCCCCGGAAATTTGTATAGACCGACTCAGTGCCCGTTTGACCTCTAGTGACATCCAAGCCTCCCCGGAACCTGAGCAAATCCATAACATGCCATAGGTCAGGCAGGACAGAGATGAGAAAGTGGAGAGAAGAAAGAAGATATCAGTAACAGTAGCTTGGTACATCAATATTATCAAAGGTGATTTTTCAGAAATCGGTGACAGTGGGGCACCAAATCTTCCCAAAACAAATGCGCTGACTGAAGCTGCACAATGTTTCTGCTGATGAACATACTTGCTTGCTAAAAGCTATGAAGCTAAACCAGGGATTCCTCAAAGGAGCTACTTTCTTTGGCTTTCTTCTGAGAAACACAATCCATATTCTAGAACTACAGAAAGGACAGGCTGCCCCACAGAAAGAGACTGAAACACTACTGACCCCTACCATTTTGAAACAAACTCACATTCACAGTCAAATAAAATTATTCTTTACTGATATTGTGGGTCAGATTGAGATACCCGGAGACCTTTAAATGAAAATACCAGCAGAGGCCTAAGCTCCAACTGGTTCCCAGACAGGACAGTTGACAAAAGCATTCTGGGCTTCTCCACCTGCACTGGGATTCAGAGGACAGAGCACTTTTCTGAAAGCAGGGCTCTAACAGAGTCGCAGCCTCTGAACACGCAGTGTTCCTTAACTCAATCTGGCTTTACAACAGTGCTGGGTACGTACCCACGGAAATCCTGCAGCTGAATCTTGTCACCAAGGAATTCCAGGAACTCTAGGAAACCCAGACTCTCTTCTGTGTTACTGAAGACTTCTTCTTCGGTCGTCTTCAAAAGGAAAGGAGAAGTCATAAGGAGCACAACCAGTACAAAGAACAGGCAGTAATTTCTATACACAGTTCAACCAGCTTTGAGGACCTGCACAAACAAATCAATCGACATAAGGCATGCTTCTATCCTTTTCCTTTACAGCGTCTGTATTTTTCACAGGATAGTACAGACCTTGTTATTACATTTAAGCCAAGAGAACTGACTCTTTGTGTTTTGCCACAAGCATTAAGGTTGGAAGAGACCTCCAAGATCATCGAGTCCAACCATCAACCCAACAACACCATGCCCACTAAACCATGTCCCTAAGCGCCTCATCTACCCGTTTTTTAAATACTGACTCTTTGTGTTTTTTAAAAACTGACTCTTTGTGTTTTGCCTCAAGTATCGTGGGATCTAAGGGAGCTTACCTGTCCAGGTTTCTGGTAGATGACCCCAAATTTGAAGTTATTGCTTATGACATGTTCATCAAATGCAACAATAAGCTGCGAAGCCTGAGGTAATGAAAATACAAATTATCAGTTGGACGTCACTAGGCAGACCTTGGTGGAAAAGGGACATACAGACATATCAGAACATTATACCTTGGGGTAGAGGACAGGAAAGAAGCGTTCAACATTCACATCCTCACACAGTAGCTGTCGAGTGAAAGAGAGGGAAACAGAAGTGTGATTATCATGTGCCCTAGCTATGTGCAGGCATGAGAGCATAGGCACTGTTTCTAATTATCTGACAGGAGTCCCTTCAGGCAAAAATTCTGAGGTAAAACTAGAAGAGAAAGAAGAGAAGCTAAATGGAAGTGTAAAAGGCAAGTATATGACAGTACTATTGGGGAATAGGAAAAGAGAGGGAAATGGGAGGACAGAGGTGAAAGTAACTTGAAGAATGAGGCTGTTAAGAGCAAAAAGGCAAGCACAAATCTCACCTTTGCCATCTGGACAGCGTTGGGAAACTCATTCAGACAGGAAATGGGGATCAGGTCATGTTTGGTGCCAGTCCGAGTCCTGACACAAAACAAAAAAGGCATTAGAGCAAAAGCTGAAGGGAGACATATGCAACACCGGTTCTTTAAAGAAAGAGTAGCCATTCCTTCAGATTATCCTTAAAGCAGTTAATTCCAGGCGATTAATTTTAAGCCTGGTGCATAAAATCACTGGAAAAGGGAGGTATTTACACTTCTTATTACTCATCACTTGTTGTGGGGAGCAGAGGAAGACAAAACAGGGATGCTTAGTCTCTTGCTCCTTTGCATTCTTTTCTTGCTTGAAAAAACA
>NW_008824032.1:475367-480514 GCF_000699105.1 Pygoscelis adeliae
TTTCTTTCACAGAAATCTAAATGTTGAAATACAGTTCATGGACACAGTATTATAATGGATTCATAAGATCATACAATGAGGGTTTGAAAGACTGTTAAAAGGTCTGAGACAACCTAAGAAAGCATATCTATGCAAAGTACAAGAGGTAGAAACTGGTGTAGCATTGTTCCAGAAAGCTGATGGAGAAAAGCTTCCTTTCTCTCTCTCTCTATATATATATATTAAAGGAGAGATGTCTTTCTAGGGGAGAAGAAATACTGGGCTGTCAGAATCCTCTTCAAACCATTATAAACAAGCTATTGAGCAAAAGGTGCTGCATATAATACAATACCTTAATAGAGGAATTACTACCCTTTTGTTCTTCACCAGTCTCTTCCATGTAGGAAGGTTTCTGGGCTCAGATAAATATTCCCTGGCACAGCTCACAAATAGGGTCTCTCTTTTTGCCCCCCAGATTATTGCTCCACCTGGCACTCTGAAGTGTTCTCTGCATACAATGGAGGAAACCCACCAGTGATTCTCTTGTAGCTGACTCCTGTGCAACCAGTATTTTCCCTCAGTCCTGGATGAGTCCTTGTCAGCAGCAACTGTATGTCAGTTGTTTCCAGTAGCATACTGCCTACTGGAAGTGCACCCAGCCCATAGTGTGGTAAAAAGCTTTTCTGCAGCGTGCCTCTCACCTATGCAAGATCCATCTCTGTTCTTCCTCTAGTTCATTCAGCAGCTCTCTCTGGGTAATGGCTCTCTGTGGAAGCCCTAAAGGTTACGGCACTTCGTAGGCTGTCCTGGGAAGCTAAGGAATGTTCTAGCTCTCCTTCAAGGGAGCTTTAGTCTCAAGTACAAAGTCCAAAGACAGGCCTGGGCTAGGCTGCCCTCCATCAGGGAATCCATATTCTCCTAGAGAGTACTCACATGTCTCTAAGTAAACAGAATAAACAGAAAAACTTTCTTTTTGAGGGAAGAACAGGTATTTTTCACACAGGAACTATAAAGATGTGCCTGCAAACACCACTTCAGCTTCCTGAAGCAAACTGCTGAGAGAATCTCAGAGGGGAAGGCAAGAAGAAAAGGCTCAAAGGTTCTGTTGCAGCCCCCTCCAGGAGAAAGACACGAGATTCACACCCATATCTATGCAGAGGAAGCTTAAGGTAAGATGAGGGACACAGCACAGTAACATACACTTCAACAGGCACTGTTACCTCAGCAACAGGCGTAGGTTTTCCTGTTTCTCGATCTGTTCATACTTCACAGAAAGTACCAGGTAGCCCAAGGACATGTCACTGGAGTAAAAGTTCTGGTGCTCCTGAAAACAGGAAGCCAAAATGCATTATTCCCAACACGCTTCCCACAGAAGTTTACCAGATTTTTTGCATACAACCTGTCACTCAAGATTAGCTAATTTTTTCTTTAACTAGCAATGGTATGCTTGAAGACATGCATATGCTGTCTCCCAGCCCCCTTAGTGATCAATGCATAAGCATATCAGTCAAAGTTCATCCACTGTCAGTTCAGTTCCTCCTCAGCTGTCCCTCATCAGAAGGGCTCCTGAGAAGGAATAGGATGAGAACATTCAGCAACACATTTTGAAGAAATAGAGTTTCTTGTAAATAAATTCGTATCTTTCACAGACATTCCCTGTATCCATTCAGACTCTGCATGACTAAGTAGTGGTCTCCAGCACATTCAACTGGATGTGGTCATGGGAATTTTCTATACAAACAGTAACGGCAGGAACATTACACCAAATGATTGATCTCTAAGAGCACTCACGTCTCAGGGAGGATGCAGTCAGAGCTCCCGGTAACTACTTTGCAGATGAAGACTGTTCTCAGCAGTGCCACTAACACTGCTTGAGCTTTAGTGGGGTGTGCTTCGAAGAGAGTCATTCAGTCAATGAACCATAATGCAAACATTTTCACAGGCTCTATATAGAAGTGGCTGTGGCCATACATTTCTCCTGGGTATACAGCCATGTTCCAATGGCCTGGGTATATCAATATATATTTTATATATTGAATTTTTTTTAATATATATAACATATATTTGTATATATAACCTCTAACCTCAAAAGGTTAAAGCCTTTTGACAAGGGATGTGAACGGAAACCTCTAGCAAAATAAGAATACTATATAGGTGGAATCATCCAGAAATGCTTAGATCACTCCCATCTTCCCAGTGGAAAACCACTTTATGGCCAGTTTTTGGAGCTAGCTGCTACATAAATTCTCACCAAACAAAGAGCTGAGACTGAACTCATGCTTTCAGCAAACAGCCCAAAATTATTGGGTTCGAGGGATAAGCAGGACAGAGAGACCAACAAGAATGTCACACAGGGGATCCGATTCTCTTTGGATTAGATTTGCTTAGATTAATATCTTAATCTCTTGCTGCTAATGAGAACTTCTGTTGAAAGGGGCAGTAGTACATTCCAGTATTTAGCGTCCAACCCAGGAGAATACAGTGAGATTGGTATGATACTTCTGAGCTAGCAATGATGGAAGTTGGGGTAAGACTCCTTCTCAGCAAAACAAAATAATAATAAATAAAACTAAATAAAACAAAAGAAAGAATCCCAAAATCAAAATTGTCTCAGCTACCCTATAGCAGGCAGAATTATCAGTGCCTCCTTATGCCTTGGGACCGTGAAAATCAGGAGAAAGTCATCCAGCAATCTGCTGACAGTGAAATCAGGAATGTGTCCACAGAGATCTCCAGTGCAGAACAGTTTAGGCAACAGAAAAAAAATCAAGGCTTTCTTTTGGTATCTTTTGTAGACAAATCTTGGGATTTTCCAAATCCCAGATGATGTAACTCAAGATATCCAGCTGGATTTCCCACTTGTGGTTCTGTAGAAGAAAAAAGCTCTGTCCACTCACTGAGAAGTCAGACACTGCCAGGAGATAAAATGCACACACTTTAAAGGGGAGCTTGATTCCCAAATTCCACTTGTCAACTGTTTCATAGAGAAGAGGTACCAACTGCTATCCTGTTTGTTGATATATTTTCTGATGATAGTGTTGCCCATCACCGACTTACTTGAAAGATATAATGAAAGTTCTCTGCATACATTTTAGTGCGTACAGATTCTGTTCTGATGTACACCAGTGGTTTTATGCTGTTTGTTTGTAGAAATTATCTTCTCCTCAGCCTAAATGCAAAGTGTTTGTCATGGTCAATATAAATGGAGGAGAGAGATAAAACCGTTCCCCTGCAAATAATGAATGGGCCGTTCTACCACCAGAATAGCAGCCATCTCAAATCAAAGACAGAGTCACCTGCAACCTGAGAAGATGGCCAGGGAGCATGAAGCCAGTAACCAGGATTGCAAGACTTGGAGGGAGCATCACAGGAAGCGCTGTATAAATACATCTTTGTGTATGACACATAGTGTTATGCACTGGGACAGTAAGTTAAGTGTTCAGTCGTACAGTCATAACTTGCATGATTTGGAATGTGTTCTGTATAAGGAATACTCCAGACACAATTAACTCATAATAAGGATTCAATGGGAGCTAAGTGTGTAATTTGATCAAAAAGAGCTGCTAGTCTGAAAGTTTCTTCCTCAGCCTTTTGCCTAGAAAATACAGAAGGTCTGTTCTGTGTCTGGTGGATTACAATCTCTCCCAACACACTGGTGAGATTGCCTTTTGCTGTGGAAAAAAATCTAAACAACTTTTTGTATTAGTCATAGTTCTGGCTCATTGTGAAAGATACTTCTAGTGAAATACTTTGATATCTATGTGGACGTAGGCATCTTGAAGTCAACAGACATAAACCAATCCCCTCCTTGAAAAAAAAAAAGGAATTACTAAGACTACAGTCACTACCCTGAACCTGGATGTGAAGATGAAGCTATGGAACTTCTTTAAGTATTAGAGATATCATTGTCCTCACCTTCTCTTTGAGAGAGAAAAAAACCCAACACTCAGAACTGCCCTGCTACTGACTTATGGGAAAAAGTTCCATGGCTTCTGGTGCTACATAGTCTACCTTCTGCTAAAGCAGACCAAACAAGTGGGTCCTGAAAAAGATAAGGTAGAAGTAAAGAGCAGCAAACAGAATAACGTGGCCTCTAGCTGCAGTGTTCAAATCACAGAAGTCCAGTGTGATCTGTCACATAAGTCAATGGTAGTGACTGAACTTATCTGTATGCGGGAAGAAAAGCTGAAATCAAAGGAATTGAAAACAAAGGCTGAGAGGACAGTTTATTTCTCTTGACCATGAATTTCAGGATACTAATAGATTTTTGGGATGTGAACAAGAATCAGGTGCAGTAGTCATTGTGACCAAGGGCAGAAGGACAGAGCAGCTGAGGAATAGACAGATTCAAGGAGCAAAACTATACAAACGCACGTAGCATGGGGAATAAACAAGAGGAGTTAGAGACGTGCACACGCCCGCAGGGCTACGACCTTATTGGCATCACGGAGACGTGATGGGATGGCTCCTATGACTGGAGTGTTGGAATGGAGGGATACAGGCTCTTTAGGAAGGACAGGCAGGGGAGACGAGGAGGAGGGTGTCGCCCTCTATGTCAATGACCAGCTGGAGTGCATGGAGCTCTGCCTGGGGATGGATGAGGAGCAGACCCAGAGCTTATGGGTCAGAATTAAAGGGAAGGCAGGGACAGGTGACATTACAGTGGGGGTCTGCTACAGGCCACCCAACCAGAAAGACCAAGAAGACGAGGCCCTCTATAGACAGATAGGAGCAGCCTCACACTCACAAGCCCTGGTCCTCATGGGGGACTTCAACCACCCCGACATCTGTTGGAGGGACAACACGGCAGGGCATAAGCAATCCGGGAGGTTCCTGGAATGCGTTGATGATAACTTCCTTCTCCAAGTGGTAGAGGAGCCAACGAGGAGAGGTGCTATGCTGGACCTTGTTCTCACCAACAAGGAGGGGCTGATGGGGAATGTGAAGCTCAAGGGCAGCCCGGGCTGCAGCGACCACGAAATGGTGGAGTTCAAGATCCTGAGGGCACCGAGAAGGGTGCACTGCAAGCTCACTACCCTGGACTTCAGAAGAGCAGACTTTGGCCTCTTCAGGGATCTGCTTGGTAGAGTGCCATGGGACAAAGCCCTGGAGGGAAGAGGGGCCCAAGAAAGCTGGGTAATATTCAAGGATCACCTCCTTCAAGCTCA
>NW_008824032.1:487029-487353 GCF_000699105.1 Pygoscelis adeliae
GGTACTGGTGGATGAAAAGCTGGACATGAGCCAGCAATGTGCGCTCGCAGCCCAGAAGGCCAACTGTATCCTGGGTTGCATCCAAAGAAGCATGGCCAGCTGGTCGAGGGAGGGGATTCTGCCCCTCTGCTCTGCTCTGGTGAGACTCCACCTGGAGTACTGTGTCCAGCTCTGGAGTCCTCAGCATAAGAAAGACACGGACCTGTTGGAGCGGGTCTAGAAGAGGGCCATGAGAATGATCAGGGGGATGGAACACCTCTCCTATGAAGAAAGGCTGAGAGAGTTGGGGTTCTTCAGCCTAGAGAAGAGAAGGCTTTAGGGAGC
>NW_008824032.1:487508-498429 GCF_000699105.1 Pygoscelis adeliae
ACAGGTTGCCCAGAGAGGTGGTGGATGCCCCATCCCTGGAAACGTTCAAGGTCAGGTTGGACGGGGCTCGGAGCAACCTGATCTAGTTGAAGATGTCCCTGTCCATGGCAGGGGGGTTGGACTAGATGACCTTTAGAGGTCCCTTCCAACCCAAACTATTCTATGATTCTATAAGTACATGCTCAATGGTCAGTTGAAGTCTAGAATCAAAGAAGTCCATAAACCAAAGAAGTCATATGCTAGGGTGGATGCCCAAGACAGGCTTTTCAGTAAAAAGATGGTACAATGCCAATAAAAGTCAGGAGTAGAAGGCAGTACAAAAGAATAGGAGCCAAAGCCTGAGGTTAGCTGCAGCCAAAAGTAACACTGAGCTGCGAAGACCAGAAAACAGGATGCCTTTTGATGCGACTTCTAAGCCAGACCCCAGCAGGTCTAACACATTGGGATCTCAGTTGCTCTCGAGACTGGGCTATCAGCTCTGCAGCTGGCATAACCGGACAGAGTTACACAAAGGGGTGCAATCTTCACAGGGGAACAGGCACCAGAATTAGTGGAGGTCTTAAAATAATTGAATTTTTGCCAAAGCTACTCTGGCTGCCTAGCTTGATCCTGAGTGTAAGCCTGGGTTTTAAACTGAGATCTGAGTAATCATATATATGAACAAAACTATAATTTCCTCATTATGACTTTTTTTTTTCCTCTGTGATTTTCTTTCTCTGTAAAAACACATAGGCAACAGAAGGCAGACTCAGAGTCCTTCAACGTACAATAGCATTTATCGTTAGCTGTCCTGAAGTTAGACATGAACCATCAAAAACCTTTATGGTTAATACTGAAGATTGCAACTCAGCGGTGACAAGATAGCCTGGAGCTGAGATGACCTCAGCTCAGATGATAGGTATAAATTCATTCAGCCATAGAAGCAGTTTCTGTAATATTTAGGGCAGCCTGAAAGGAAGTTCTGGATTTCAAACAGATCTCTGCAAAAGCAATTAAGTATTCTCCATGGGGCCAAGGGAAAAGACTAACAGAATACATAAGGACTGCTGACAGTTTGCCTAAGAAGTTATAAAGCTATTAAGATATCTGCCATGTTCTTAGCCACTTGGGTTCTTTTTGATGAAATAGAATTATTTTTCACTACTCAGTAGCGGCAATTGCACCAAAGATGAACAAACCAGAAAAAAGTAAAAGACGTCTTCCCCATGGGACCTGGTATGTTTCATCAGTTCTTTTAGCAATAGGAGCATAGGAAGCCAGAGAACACTAAAAGATCTTTACAGGATTCAAAATGGGTTCATTAGCCCATCCTCTTCCTTCAAGACAAATGAAAATAAAAAAACAATTAACTTTGAAAAAAATTGGCAACCTCTGGTCACCTGGTAAATTACTGGGATGATTTCATCCCTGAAGAAGGAAGAAAAGCAGCTTTGGTGGCCAAATGATTATGTGATGACCTACAGGAAGATAACGATACCTGAACATCCAAACCTAACAACAGTGATAGATACCTAATAAACTTACAGTACTGAGTAGGCAGCATCATTATTCCAGCAAGCCTTCTTTTCATAAAAGTGTAAGGTGTTGTTTGCCAGTCAGATGACAACAAGGACCTAGAAGCTACTGCCATTGTTGGCAACTGCAGAACACAGAACCACTAAAGCTGGCCTGGTACTGAAGTGATACCTGATAAGGTTGTCTCTTTGCAGGCCCTCCCTGCATCTCTGCTTGGAGAAAACTAAAAAAAAATTAAAAAAAAAAAATCTTGGGCTAATGTCAGCTTGTCATGACAGGAAAACAGTAACAAGCTCCAAAACACATGTATTTGCATACCAGAGGAAAATGATCCTCAATATGAGAAGACCTGCAGTCTCAGCAACTCAGAGAACACATTTACTTAAAATCATAGACTTGTAGTAATGAAACAAAATTAGAGAGACTTTAAAATAACAGAAGAGATCATTACAGTTATACCTAATAACAAAAATGTCCTTTGACTGCTTCAAATAGTTTCCACCTCTTTGTCCTAGGTTAAGCTAGAATTTCACACTAATAACTTAAGACATAGTTCTTTCTGCTGAGAGGACTCCACTGAGTCAGTTCCCCAACAGTTCACAGCACTGCAGCAACAATACTCTAACCAGCACAAAGAAAGGACAGCATAATCGAGAAATACATGACCACATATGAATATATGGCAAGAAAGCTTCTCTCATGAGCACTGCCAGCTTCAAGTGCTTGTGCAACTGCACCCTAAGATTCTTTGACTGGCATTTCCAATGTATACCTTTATTAAATCCTTCCTGGCTTCAGGCTACTTCTCTTTATTATAGTCTCAAAAAACAACGTAGACATTTAATAATTCCCACAGTATAAGACATAAGGTTTTACAGCCTTCTTCCTACAGGCAAAATGAATCTTAGTGTGTAATCGTCATATAAAATATAGACCATGAAACACAGAAAAGGAACTGAGCTAGGGCTTGTATGTCCTAGCACTTTTTTTTGTGGTTGTTCTATAGGACCCGCTATAAGGTGTTGTCAAAAGAATTGTCCAAGTTTGAGTGACCCCATAGTATATGCACACCCACAATACAGACATGCATATTAAGTTTGTAATACCATACGTACTCTAATCTCCCATCTTGCTTAAAGGATATTCCCTAAACCACTGGCTGTGCTTCTCCCATCACATGATGCTTATGGACTCTTCTTCATCTAAGAATTGTTCGCAATTATTCAAAGCATGCAAGAGACCTTTCTTTACCTTTCTGAAATAACCTTCCCATGTTATCAGCAAGAAAAGGACCCAATCTACACAGCACCAAAATCACTGGTCTCTCTTAACTTTGAACTGAAGAAATACTCTCCTTGTGGAAAAGCTCTGAGCTCTCTCCTTACCTAAGCCTTTAAGCCATGGGTAAAGACATGGGTAAAGTCTTCTATGCATGGGTAGATGTTCTGGTTTAACCCAGCAGGCAGCTAAACACCACACAGCCGTTCGCTGACTCCCCTCACCCCCAGTGGGATGGGAGAGAAAAGGTGGGGGGGGAAGTAAAATTCGTGGGTTGAGATAAAGATAGAGTTTAATAGGACAGAAAAGGAAGGGAAAATAAAATAATAATAATAATAATAGAATATACAAAGTAAGTGATGTACAATGCAATTGCTCACCACCCGCCAACTGATGCCCAGCCAGTTCCCGAGCAGCAGTCACCGCCCCCCAGCCAACTCCCCCCAGTTTATATACTGAGCATGATGTCACATGGTATGGAATATCCCTTTGGCCAGTTTGGGTCAGCTGTCCTGGCTGTGCCCCCTCCCAGCTTCTCGCTGGCAGGGCACAAGAAGCTGAAAAGTCCTTGACTAGTGTAAGCACTACTTAGCAACAACTAAAACATCGGTGTGTTATCAACATTATTCTCATCCTAAACCCAAAACACAGCACTGTACCAGCTACTGGGAAGAAAATTAACTCTATCCCAGCCGAAACCAGGACAGCATAGTTTTCTGTGACAAGACTCCTGTTCACCTTGTTCTTTTCTGACACTGGTTTGCTCAAAAACTTGTATGTTTAATGGAACATAGACACACATTCATGTCAATTAAGACAAAGAATAAAACACTGGACACTGTAGAAAAGAAAGAATATAGGTGAGAGGAGTATTTCTGTAGTACTGAAGCACTGATGGTTGGGCATTTTGCAAATGTATAGAGTCCAATGGTATGGGAATTCTTGGATCTCACTTGGAAGGAGCAATGATGATACATGGCCCTGCTTGAGCAGGGGTATGGACAAGATGAGCTCCAGAGGTCCCTTCCAACCTCAACCATTCTGTGATATCAGGTCAGCAGTGAATCCTACAATCAGAGTGAAAAAAAATTATATCCCAATTTGCGTCTCATCCTAGCTGGCTCTGGAAACCTTCAAGCACAACCCTAAATTTACCATGACAGAAAAATAATTACAATTGGCATACTGAAGGCTTCCAGAATGTCACAGGATAAATGTCCATTAACAGATTGTACAGCAGATTTGTCAGTCTAGAGAGGAAGCCTCCAGGAAGGGTACTTTACATAGAAATTATATTAATATCAGTTTCTAGTGTTGCATACTACACAAGATCATTCAGACAAGTCCAACTACTGCAGAACAGGTCCCCAGCACTACCCAAAGCTCCACCTCTTCCTGGTTTTGAACTTACTAAGCAGTTGCAGAGGGAGACCACTGAATAAGATGCAGCATGAGTATACCTGTCAGGCTTTCTTATCTCCTTATGCCATGAAATGAGCCTCAGAAAAGATCATGGGTTTGTTCTCACTTATCTTGATGGTTAATATCATCCTGAGGTCCAGTCTGAGAATCAATCAGTTCCCTAAACAGGCCAACCCAGATGGACCTTAATGGCCAGCCAACAAACATTCCCTTAATGAGGCCAAGCTCTGTCTCCCTACCCGTCAGACTGAAATTTTTTAAGTCAGGCAACACTTAGCACCAAACTTACTTAGATCAAACAACTATAAAACACATTGTCCAGTTTCTTCATACTCATTCTGTGGTGACTATACTTGCTGCTTATCTATACCGAGGAAAATGGACCATTTTTCTTACTACTGAGGCGCTGAAGTCCCCTCTAAAAATAATACCATCTCCATTTCCAGTATTATTACACTTTTTTCCCCTTGTCATCCCAAGGTTGGTATCTGTCCAGGAGCCTCAAAAGAGCTTCTTAACCAAATATAAGCATTTCCTGTGCAAACCTTTCTCTTCTGTTAATGCACAGGATGACGCACATATCACATGGGGACAGGACCAACCTAACACACCACTAGCCATACAGTAGTATGTACCTTATTTACATTAGTTCAAGGCATCACGAGGAATTGAAATGGAGCAACTGTACAGTTATTTCTAAGTCCATCAGGAAAAGCCCAAGATACACTTCAGCCTTGAGGCTGGGTGGGCAGAGAAGGCTCTGAAGATCACCCTTACCTTCCCTAGAAAATGTTTGCGGTACAGCTTGGCTGTAGGGTCACTCTCCAGTTTCACTTTACCACTCCAGGGAAAGGGTACATCAGACAGAGTTGGACTCAAGCTGGAGAGGTTGTGGCTGGTCCCTTCAATCCAGTAGCCCCCAAACTGGGGTAAGATAATGAGAGGATATGGCCACCCTTTCTGTAATACCTATTCAGAAGGACAGAGAACATGAAAGCTGAAAGGCCGATAGGCTGAAAGGCCAATAAGCTGAAAGGCCAATAAAGTCCAAGGAAAAACAGAGGAGAGCGGTACTAACTCACCTCGTGGATGCTGGGGTAAGGAATATACTCCTCTTCTGTCTGAAATCAGAAGAGACCATTAGCAAAAATGCGTAACATCATTTAAAATGTTATGTTCTCATGATGGCGCAAGCTGTGCCCTCAGCTTCCACGCTGCCCTAGTCCATCTTTAGAGTTTTACTTTAGGATTTAACGTTAGACTCCATTTCCCAGGGCTCAGCATTATAATATAGAACTTTGAGAACAATAAATTCAGGAGTCAGATTTCACCCACCTTCCTCCTTGAAACTACACAGAATACAGGCATGCAAAATGAGGTAGTCAAACTATAGGCAAATTGGATGAGGTTAGGAGTAAGAGCCTCTCGCCTTTCCTTCCACGCAGTGTTAGACAGCTGCAGACAGAGATGTCAGTAGGGATGGTAGAAATAGTACTATATTTACAGCGAGATCAAGGTTGTGTCTTCTCCATAGCTAGACCTGTGGTATACAACTGAGCAGTGCTGAGGCATGACTGCAAGGATAGGAGTATCTGAGCCGCTTTATACCAGTTGGATGCCCCTTCCATCACCACAAAGAGCACTGACTATCTCTGTCAGAATCGAGCTATATCAATTCTCTGTGTGGCTTTTTTTGGCTTTTTTAAGGTCATTCCAAGATTGAATTCAAGGTCAAGGTTGATTTTAAGATTACTGTGCCTGAGCTGAGACTGAAAGAATGGAGAGGAAGAGAATTTAAAGATAGGAATCTGTTCTTATTGGCCCAATATTGAGAGAAACAGACCAGCTTTCTAGTAGCATCTATGAGTCCTCAAGCAGACGACTGAAATAAATGCAATGTGGTTTCATAAATATTATTATAGGTCTTAAATTGAATAAAATTTAAGAAATTATTTAGTCAAAACTAAGATTTTTAATAATATTAAATGCTTATTGGAACCACTTAAATTTGAAAAAGGGAAGTATTGATTCTGTTTCAGCCACATAGTTTCACCCTTTTGTGCAGCAACTTAAAATAAATAAATAAATGAGACAAGCATATATGTGTTCTTGGGCTGTTTGTAGCCTCCCGGTTCACTCCAAGATGAAAATACACTGCAAGCCGAGTCAGTTATTATCTGCCATTCTCAGCAACTTAGGACGCAACAACAGTTTGGCCTGACCTTGAGAGGAGCTGGAAGGGAACACCTTTGTTCATCCAGACGACTCCCCTGGAAACAGAAAGTCACAGACAGTGAATCCTATGTTTTAGCGTACCTGTTTCACTTACCCTCTGTGTCCTTCTCCAAATCCCCAATATGCATATTTTGCCTCTCTCTGTAGTCTTCTACTTTATGCAAGTTTGGAATAAACAGAAGGAGTAAAGCTAGAACTTGGCCAGTCCCCTAGTTTGGCATTAAAACTGAAAAGCGCCCCCCCTTACATTTCTTAAAAAGCAGAAAGCTAGCAGAAATCAAAAGCAATCTCCCAAACTGATTTTCTTCTTTAATTCTCTAATCTCTTCTAGCTACTTTACTTCCTATCCCAAGCAGTAAAAAAAGAAAGAGATAAAGACAGAACATGAAAGAACAGTATTTCAGACCATTCATTCCTGTTCTACTCTTCCCTCTCCCTTGAAGATAATGGCAGAGCATTGAGAACCTCAGAGCAGGGCTAAGAGAAGTAACAAACATTTGTTTTGAGGATTAGGGCTAGGCAAGAAGACTTTTAAGCAGCTTATGCGCCTTGCTTCCATCCACATAAGGGAACAAATCTGTCTCCTGGAGGTAAGACAGAAAACCAGAGCTGCTATCCATCCATACATCTGACTTGTGCAACAGGCTCCTGCAGGCAGCAAGGAGCCACATAGCAAAGCCCTGCACATCTGCTTTCCTAGGCACCATTACTGTGAGGTGAGTTGGAATGGCAGGGGAAGAGACTACCGGATGCCTAGTTTCTTCCTGAATCAGCAGCTGGCATCCAGACTTGATTCTCTTTCTTAAGGCTATTCTATCCTCTGCCTTCTCACCATGGCAAGACTAGCTCGCTTACACCACACTTCTGCAGCAGAAGCACACAGGAAAATTTTAGTGAGGACAGCCCCAACACAGACTGAGCAGAGGCCCAGAACAAAAGAAGCCAAAAAGATATGGGGGCCAACAGGCTCCCAATAAAATGCTGGCCATTGTCCAAGTGGGCATCAATACAGACAGAAGAGTAAGAGGCAAAATTTGCATTGTCAGATAGGAATCTGAAGACCAGGATTTAAGTTGCAGCTTTCTCTTATACACAATACATGAGAATTCAACTACTGCCACCTAAATCTTGTAACTCTCATACCAGACCATGCTGAGACTACATTTTTATACACCATCAGTGACTGCTTAATGGAGTGGCTAATCGGGGATTCCAGACAGGATAAGCAGCTCTCGACTTTGTTCTGAAAATAAGCAGGATCTGATTTATAACAGCTATGTCTATGCAAGTATTCTACAGTGGAACTAGCTTGTAAACTAGTATCTGGCAGAAATACATATATCTGAGTGGAGCTCTACAGTGGAGATGTAAGAGGCTCAAGAGCAAAAGTTTGGGGCCAATGCTCCAGCCATATAGGGTGAAAAAACTGCTAATATAGCAATAATATTAACGTTGGGCAATAGCAACATTAGATCAAGGATTAATAATGATCAGGATGCTCCTTGCAGGAGCAACAAAAGAAAAAAAAAAAAGGAAAAAAAAAAAAGACATCCATTCCACATGAAAAAAAGGTTATAGAAAAATGAGAAAGCTTATTAAAAGAACCTAAAAATGAGCCATAAAAAAAGCTAAACCTTCATGAAATGATGAGGAACCAGACCTTGAGCTCACAACAAATGCATAACACCTTCAAATAACTCTTAGAAACACCAGAGGTAAACCAGTATGGCTAAACTCCAGGGTAAGGGAGACTAGTAGGTGCATGAGGGCATTCTTCCTAAGTCTGAAGTTGAGTTCAAACACAAAAAATAGCAGTAACAACAAATTTTAGTTGGTTAAATACAGAAACACGATAAAGCCAGTGAGGAACAATCTGCAGATAACATAGTAACAGCAAAAAAATTATTTCCTTAACTATATTAGGAGAAAGAAGCTTGCCAAAATGTTTACAGGGTGACACAGGATCAAACTATAAAAGCTGAGCTTAGAGAGAGTTATCCCCCCCCAAAAAAAAAATTTTTTTTTCATTTGTATTTTCAACAGAGAAGCCTGAACAAATACCAGTTTATAACTATTCTTCATAGGAAAATGTCAGAAGATCTGTTTCAAATTGCAATGTCAGTAGGCAGCACTGACGAACAACAAATTAGCAGGACATAGTAGGTTGCGAAATTAAGATGGAATGGAGGCTGACAAGTGATCTTTACCTTTTGCAGAGGTAGTACTAACCATCTTGCATTTGGGGAAGTCATAAAGCTGAGAAAGTGGAGTGCATGAAATATAAGTGCAAATGGATGTTTTGTTGATGTGATCTGGAGTTTCACTTGTCAACCTAGTGTGTTAGGGCTCATGAGGAAAGTTAGGTTCTGAAACAGGGGTCTCGGGAACAGTTCTTTGGGGCAAGAAAGTCCTATGCTCTAATAAAATAGGATTGAGACAGGAGAGACGTGCAGGTACAAAGCAGCCCCAGCCTTCTGGAACAAACTGTGGAAAATACCGGGACAAAATTGTTATGCACTGGGGGATTTCTGCACACAGAAATGGAGGTTGGGAAACTGCAATTTTGCAAGATTTCTCTCCCTTCCTTGGCATTTTTGGCAGATCTGATAACTGCAACGTTTCTGGTTTCAAAGGAGGTCCTGGTAGAAGACCAGTATCTCAGAGAGGCCTGAGGGAAAACTTCCTGGGCTGCTGTAAAGGAGCTGCTGTTTGTATCTACAGAGAGCAGAGGAAGGTGCCAGCATATTCCATGACTGCACTGTTAAAGGAGCTCCTGCTAGCCTGGGAGCAGAAGACATAGGCCTAAATCTATCAACCTCTCCTCTGGAGTGAAGCTTAAGATACTAGCAAAGATCCAACGCAGCCCTGGCCATGTAGTCCAAAGCTTTATTTTAGAGGGTAACCGGGACTGCAGGGAACTTAGAGCATAAGTTGTTGAAGTGTCAAAGCATGGGCAGAATAACTGGTTGATGATCACTGTCATTCCTCAAAAGGGAGGGGCATAAACTATAGCAGTCTCAGCCACCTGTTGAGACACCCTTCTGGTTTGGTCCAGTTTGGCTTGCAGCACTGCCTTTAAGGAAAGGCTTTCCCCTCGCTGTCTCCCCAGGTAGCTTACTGGAGACAGCATCGGTCTGGGAATCTGATATTCCCAGGGTCTTGTACAGGGAAAAAACCCGGCCTGAGCAGGATGAAAGAACAGACAGCAGAGGAAAAAGCCATCCAGACTCACAGTTGGGTCCAACATGGCATAACAATGCTATGATAACCCTTGTTTTTTATGGGGAAAGAGCAGTGCCTTGAGGGGACTACTTCAAAATGGACAACTTAGATATAAAAGGGGACATAGGAAAAAAACCATGAAGGGGGACATAGGAAAAAAACCCATGAAGGTATTTGTGAGAAAATAAGACTGAAAGACATGTTGAAACTGTACGAATGCAGGATAGAGGTAGTGAACATCACACCATAAAAGACAAAAGCAGGTAAGTGAAGAGGGGTTGGTTATGCAAGCATGTAAAGACCTAAAACATCTGGGTTTATTGGCTGAAATAAGATTTGCTTGCTTTTCAACTGCTTGCACTGCATAGCAATCTAGTAACAATGTATTATTCCTAAGCATCCTTAACAAAGTATTTACTGTGACTTCAGTACATCTGTATGCATAGAACAATGCGGCCAGTAGCCCATTTCCTTCAAGTAATGATTATTAAAATTAAAAAAAGAAAAAAAAAAGCAAACTTCATTCCCAGATCTCAGGGACAGGTTTCAGTTTAAAAAGAGCACAACTTCACCTGTTAATTCATCACACATAATGTGAAACAGCTATGTTAATTTTCAGTCAGACAACTATACTCCAATCCAATTGTTAAAGTACTCAAAAACTAATTCTATCCTGTGGCTTTGTTGGTGTTATTTTACAGGAGAAACATCCAAGTCTCCTCTTTTGCCTTTTACTCACTTGATTGCTAATGAAAATCCCAGATTTAATTTTCAAGAATAATTCAATAAATCTAAAGGATAGCCAGAGTCAAATGGAAGGAAAGGGAAAGCAAAACCAAACAAAAACAGAATAAATAAAGAATTAGTAAAAATATAAAGAAAGATCACAACAAATAATAAAAAGAAATATTGGGGGGGAAGCTTTTTCTTTTGGAAAACACCTCTCCTCCCTTCTTTCAAAAAATTGCTGTGATACTTAAGCAGCAGTTATTAATTCTCCCAGTGCAAGTCAGGTGACAAAACAAGCTAAATTAAAAAAAAAACACACCGCTATACAGTCTTAACAATGGGCAGCTAAGAAACCAACATACATGCAAAATTAGGTGGTCTGTATATGTTGGAAATTCTCATCAGTTCTCTCTGTTATACCTCCAACTAAAGAGGTCCAAATCCCACAACAGACAGTTTTCATATGGTAGACTGGGAGCTGAGAAACACTGAGAATCTTAAGCAGCACAGTCTTCCGGTA
>NW_008824032.1:498723-504413 GCF_000699105.1 Pygoscelis adeliae
CGCCGACCGATGCCCAGCCAGTCCCCGAGCAGCGGCCCCCCCGGCCAGCTTTCCCCAGTTTATGTACTGAGCATGATGTCACATGGTATGGAATGTCCCTTTGGCCAGTTTGGCTGTGCTCCCCTCCCAGCTTCTCATGCACCTGCAGCCTTCTCAGTCGGTAGAGCATGGGAAACTAAAAAGTCCTTGGCTAGCGTAAACATTACCTAGCAACAACTAAAACATGGGTGCGTTATCAACTTTGTTCCCATCCTAAATCCAAAACACAGCACTGTACCAGCTACTAGGAAGGAAATTAACTCTATCCCTGCTGAAACCAGGACACAGAGTTAAATGAGCAAGGCAGACTTACAGAGCTTGTTACTCTAAAGCACTGAGCATATATCCCAAACATAGTTTGGGTGTCAGTACAGTGGTTTCAAGGTCTGTGTCTGCCTACACATGACTATACAGAAGATATACCTTCAGCCCCTTCTTCCCCCACTTCTCCTTTCTAGTCTACCAAATAGTACTTCAGCCTCATAATCCTGTACTCAGCATTTTGCTGCTACCTTCCACCTCCTCACCTTTATAGTCCCACCAAAGTCTTTCATTTTCCTCATATCCATAATTTGATCACCCAAATTCCAGAAAAGAAGTTAATTGTTTCTTACAAGTTTAATTCCTGCATATAATAAAAGACTGGCATTATGTGTCATGTTACGTGTTATATTAGGTCAAAGTTAACCACAGCATTTTAAAGGAGGCATACCACTCAGAAAATATTGGTAGTCTGTAAGGATGCTCTAAGAACAGATCATGCGAAAAATTTAGTTTTAAAGATTTTGTTGTTAGATATATAACATATTATTGTATTACTATCTCTCTATTCGGAAAGGCAGGGTTCTTTTTTTCCCTTTTATTCTATTTTAATTTTATAATGTAATATATGCAACTAAATGCATGTATTTCCATAAGAGAATTAAGCCAGAGTCCTTCTTTCTTTTGCAAGTTGAAGACAGGGCCTACAGTAGTTATTTATTAAACTGTTTGACCTTGCTAAATGCAGTTATGCTAACATCCCATTAATCACCTGTCATTAGCAGCTGCTACCCAGCAGAAACATAGTTTCTCGAAGAAGATGCCAGAGATAATGCAACTTTGATTTTCTCTCAGAATCACACTTCTGCAAAGAACAGACAGAATTATAATAATTTGCGTCTACTCCTTCCGTCATGCTGGCTGCAAAAATGAACACAGGAAAACGCTTCTGAAACTCCATTTAAGAGTAGGTATAGGAGCTTGGGCCTAGAAGAGCTAAATAGTCTGCAAGCCCAAACTAAAGGGTATTGAGAGTGAAGTGACAAGACAAATAGCAGCTGACTATTTGTTTGGCTATGAAAAAAATCAAGAGATCCCTAAGATTGAGAGAATAACTTCTCCTTACCTGCATTTTTTCAATCATCTCAAACAAGTCCACAGTCTGTGAAAAGGAAAAGACAACAGGGAAAAGAATTTAACATCTGCAGAAGCTAACGTCATCTTCTGTGGTAACCCAGATACTGAAGAAGCCAACAGCTCCTTCCATGTTTTGGCACAGAAACTACTTGCTCGCTGAAGACAAGATGGAATCGTTCTTCCTTAACAGATAGCATGGACAATACAACTGGCCAAATTGTCTTCAGCTTGTGTTGCAAAAGCTTGACCTGGAACCTGATCAGACAGGTATCAGGAATTTCTCTCTTTCAATGGGTCAGACTGCTGACTTGATACAGTATAGCATAAGAAATGGTTAAATGATGAAGTTTAGGATTCTCACAGAAGTGGGCAACTATAGCTATAACACATGCATGCACACAAGCTTGCTTTCAGTCATTTCTTCTGCTCAGTGGTTCAAGGCACATTCCAACTCTGAGCCAGAGGAATAGGACTGCCTTTACCTTGTTGCGGACAGCAGGAGCGGGAGCACATGGAAAGCCTTGGGTGGGAGAGTCTATAACATCACTGAAGCAGCGCACCCCCTCCTCAAACCTCCTGCAAGAGACAGAGGCAGAAGGGGAGAAAAAAGAAAAAAGGAAAAACTTCTAACTCTTGGAGAATTCAAGATGCCAGTGCTTGCCTGCAGTGCCTCCTTTGCCTTCTGCTTACTCTTCCTCTCCCCAGACTGTTTCTTGCCTATGAGGAAGCTGTCATTCCCTGTGAGATTCCCTGAGCTGTCTTAGTTACCACATGCCACGTGCAAACATCCTGGATATAACAGCAAAAATCTTGTGGCCCTGACAGCTCTGTCTCTGTTCACACGCACTATTCTCCTCACAACTGCCATGTAAGTGCTGAACGATCTTTTTTGCCAAGTTTCTCCTCTATCATAGATTTCCAGCAGAATAAAGACAAGTCTCACAGGGAGCTTTGGGATCAGATCTCAAAACCGAAGCATATTAAAAGAGTTAGAAGTTCTGAAATATCGCTGAAATCAGCGCCTAAAGGACAGCCCCAGTTGCCACAGCCTGGGTATTACTCTCCAAGACAGGAACATAACAGAGATGGTGCCAGAACAGAACTGATAGACCCTGCAGGAGAGACGCATGCACGGTTCTGCGTTACCACTGCTAGTAAAGCCAGTGTGCTCATTAGATGGGCTTCCATCTGCACATCTTCTATTGAAAATATATTCTTATTTTGGCCCCTGCTGGAGCAGCAGTGTATACAAATAGCAGCAGCAGCACTTATTTGAGTTCATAAAAGAGAAAACAAAAAATAACACAAACAATACACTGTAGTTTAAAAGACATATATTGCATTGCCCATTGCACTATGGACAGTCTCACCGCTAGCTGCAGCGCTCCTACTGTTAGCTAATAAACTTTCCATGCCATTGACAGATTTTACCAGCAGTCACAACTGGGGTTTAAGTCATGGTGAAGGTCACATAGGTGGGGCTGGGAACAAAGCCAAAGTTTCTAATACAAGAGACAAGGCTCATCCACTTTGTAATGCAATCATGACTTGTTACCCTCTAGCTGTTAGATGCATGACTCCTACTGCTTCCACGCTAAGAGTTCAGTACCTGTAAGTCATGAAGACTCTTACTTTGAGCCCAGTGGCTACATTCCCCGTGGTATGGAAGTATAACATATTTCTGTAATCATGAAGCTACACTCTATTACAAGCTCCAAGAATCTCTATGCCCACCAATTCCTGACAATTCACAATTTATTTGGGTAGCCCAATGGCATCACGTAACTTGTATATAGGCTGATCTACACAAAGTAACACAATACTTCCATCCCACAATTTTCTCCTAAAACCCAAATGAGAGAGACGTATAATGCATCTAAAGATTAAATCCATAATGTATATGGGACGGAAGATGTAAGAGTTAGTCTTGACATCCTCAGATAAATACTGGAATAGTCAGACAGCAAATGTATTTTAAATGAATATTAATATTATACCAACGCATGCTTTACTCATCATTTTATTCATTTACTTGAAGCATGTTTGGGACTAACAAAATTCATGTCCAAGGCAGTACATAAAAGATTTTCATTGTTTCTTTTAGAAAGCTGAAGTTTCTGTTCCGTGAGCCCTAAAAAGGTAAGAACTTAATTTGATAAATTCTCATTTTCAGAAACTAGGCATCTCCAAAGAAGTGTAATAGTAGAACTTCTGTGCCACTGGATGCCCTGGGGCCTTGTTGCATGCTATAGTGTTTTTCTTTGGCTGTCACTGGTTTGAATCCTGAAGCATTCAGTAGGGAGCAAAATACACACCTGCATCATAGAAATCTGGCAGCTCCTACATGAGGTCAGTGTGGCCAGTCCTGCCCCTCTTCTCTCACCATAAATTCACCTCTACATTTTTGGACTGACCTGAGCGCTTCGTGCAGCAACTGCTCCTTACCGTTCAATCCTAGTACAGTTCTATTGTAAAAATGACTCCAGCAGATGCCAAAATCACCAGTCTTATCATACATTTAGAGATGTTCTCAATTCTGCAATTATCCCAGATTAGGAATGTGCTGAGGGACTTTAAAAAATCCAGGAGACTGACTTAGATTTTATGTTATCTTTTACAAAATACCACAAAAATTTGGGGCCATTGTAACTATTGCTTGAAAGTCCATGTGTGAATTTTGAACTTCTGGAATGAAAAGCACTAAGCTTTATTTATAGAAAGAGAACATACTTCCTTCCAAATTGGAACTTCAAACTCTGACCACAAAAAAGGAGATCATCATCCTTCTGAAAAAGAAAAGCAATTCTGCAGACTGGAAAAGGAATATGTATACTTGCTAAAGCTTTATTTTTAGGAAATGGCAACAAGGGGAAGCAGAGGGCCTAGAAAATGCTAAAGACTAAACTAGGATTTTACTAGTCAGAGTAACCAGTGCATTAATTTCAAGCAGGTAGCCAAACTAAAAGTAGGTACTGCTGATCCACTGCTAAAGACTCCACTCTCAATGCTGAAATGGTATGAGAAGCACCTTTGCAGACCTCTAAGCCACTATCACCACACACACAATTCTGCTCACGTCCTGTATTCCCATCTGGCAGCATCCTCTGCTATTTCAGTCCTGGGATGTCTCTATACAGCTCTCTCAAAATCATTCCCATCTGCTATAGCTCAGCCAGTTCAATAACCAAGTCAATGCAAATATTTGTTCTGAGAAAAACACAAATTGGCCTTGACAGATTTCATACATCCTTTCATCCACCTTTCATAAGTATTCCAGAGGTAAAGGGTATTTGTTGTGCTCTAGAGACAAGTGCCCCAAATCCTCAGGTAACTGTTTTCCTGAAAGTTCACAGGGAAGCAGGTGTACAGCTATTGTAAAAACCTTTGCTCATCTGGAAGCCTTCCAGTAGGAGAAACAACATGGCACAATTTGCAGCTAATTATGGAACGACAGTCAGTATAATAACTGGCATCCCAGCCTGATGAGTGATTCTTGCAATGAGACACTGATATGTTTTTGAAATCGCTCACTAGAAGGGACAGGCAATTCAAAAAAACTGAAGGTAATTTGAAACAACAAGAACAGGCCCGAAATGCTCATAAGGAAAATTCTGGGCAACCACTTCCCTTGAGCAACAGCTTCTGCTCTTCCACTCCCTTGTTTCTCCCTTAGAGACATATTTGCTCTACCAAATAAGATTTTTAGGTATTCAGTGAAGACAGCTGAAAACTTGACACGAATAGCCTTACTCTACTAACACCAGTATGTATAGAAACTAAGGCTTTGAATTTTGCTCACACACGGATTCCTAAAATTCAAGAAAAGGAATTACCAAGACAGAACTAGGAAAAGGAAGCAACTACTACAGATGAGACGCAGTTTGCTCTCAGCTGATCACAAACTTTTCTGCCCATAGACTCTGACTTCCAGTCAGGAACCTCACTTGCAGCTGCACTCCCCTTTCTGGCTGCTGGGGAGCTCCTGCCCCTCCCGTGAGGGCCACTGCTCCGACATGTGGGCAATCCCAGCTCTCTGCTCAGGACTTCCCCCGCCTCTTCTTGTACCGACAGAAAGGGCGAGCAGGGTACCGACAAGGCCCGGAGAACCCACCTAGCTCTCACTCCCCACCTTTCTCCTGCGGGACAGGAGAAAGGAGAACTCCCGAGGCAAATTAATCTCGCCATGCATCCGCACTCCCACCTCCTGAGAAGTCCAAATTGGAGAACTCACCCACTCCCGGGGAGACAGGAGA
>NW_008824032.1:505000-513530 GCF_000699105.1 Pygoscelis adeliae
TGCAAAGCCGCGGCTCCCGCCCCCGCCCCCCCACCCCCCTTCCTCCCAAGCCGGGCTTCCAAAGGGGAGCAGCGAAGGGCGCCTCACAGCTGGGACCGGGCCCCGGCCACGCCGGGGCGGGCAGCGGCACAGGGAAAGGCGCAGAGAAGGAGGGGAGATGGAGGAAGATAAGGCAACGGGGGATGGGGTGATGACTTCTGCTCCTCCTCCGTCTGCGGAAGATCAGTTCCCCCTAGATTTCCCTTTTCTGGGGGATCCATAGATGGTGCACAGCCTGCAGGAGCACTCTGCTGGGACAGCCGAGCCGAGGAAGCTGTACTCCGGATTGTCAGGGGTGGTAAGACAAGCAGTATTGGACAAGGACAGCAGAGGGGTCCCTTATTTAACTCTGCTGTAGAGTAAGATCTCTCCCCGAGCTCTCAGTATCCAGTGGGAAAAGTGACCATCAAGGCAACCCTCCACAACTTCCCTTTCCCTTCAAGGGAAGACTAAGAAGATACCAAACCCACTAGCCTTTGGTATTTGGAGCTGATGTACATCAAGTACTAGAGAGATTTGGCTCTACATCCCCCTTACGAAATAGCTCACTGATCTAACGTGTAAGCTATTCTCTGGGGAAGCTCAAATTTTGAGGGGTTAGAAACCGCTTAACCGCATGTATTTGTATTCACTCATCAGTTGATTGTCATTACTGATAAAAACTGAGGATGAGAACACAATCTTCCATTGCAAGAGTATGCATATACTTGAGTTTAAATAAGAACACAGAGCTCTTCTGGACACATTTTTTTTCCTGTGATTCCCAATTTCATTCCACAGGATGATGTAATGTTTCCTCTTTACATCAAGACCTATAAAGGCAGCAGCTACAATCTTACACCAAGTGTCAGCCTCACACTGGATTTGTTCTAACTTATGAAGGGGACAGTAGGAAACACAGAATGAGAGACAGAATTTGACAGAGGAGCCAGAGAGCTAGGAAAAGACGCAAAGGAAGAGTGAAAGCAGAATGTAGAGAGACCAGACAGAAAATATGAGATAGCTGATATAGATGGGCAAAAAGAAAAATAGAGAAAGCAAGCAGCTACATCAAAGTTTTAGGGATAAGAGTACAGCAATTTTGTCCTAATGCTTCCTATAAATTTTACTCATGAAAGACCTGGATAGAAATGATTATGGGGGCTTCAAGTGTCTGTGGTGGGAAAAGAGACTGTAAGGAATCAATCAAGGTAGCTGACAACTTTGAATGGACAAAGAAAGGATCCACTTGCTGATTTTAGTAACTTGCATGGAGGCCAGGTGTTTCCATTTCCTCTTGTCTACCTCTTTTTTTTCACCAGCAGATCTGATGCTGGGGTATGGGCTAACTCATACAGCCCACCTTCTTGCTCCAACCCAAATGCCTCCCAGACGGGTCCAGGGCAGTGAATACAGCAGCTGCTCTCTGCACGAGCAGTTCTTACTCATTCACCTGAATCTCTGAGCAGAGACTGGGCCAAGGCAAAGAGCCAAGCTTGCCACTTCTGCCGCATCCAGGAAGGAGGAAGAGACATTATTTTCTGCTGCTTGAGAGGTCTGCCAGCAGTAACTACTGCCCTCCCCCATCCCAGGGTCATTATCAGCAGCAATAGCAAGCCTGGCCATGGTGAAAGCAAAGTATACAAAGAGGCCCAGGTCTTTCTACCATTCTTCGGCAGCTTGCCACTACAGACAAGAGCCAGCTTTGTTCACATACAAAACCACACTGGGCTCAGCTTTCATTTAACCGTCTCGCAGCTTTACCTAACCTCCTGTGCAACTCCAGTTGCATACAAAGCCCTCAAGACCCACCAGCAAACAATTATTAAATACCCTTATTACTGTTCTAATTAGCTTCCTTTTAGCAATAATCATATGAATAAATTACTTCCACATGTAAGCAAATCACAGGTCCCCTTTCCCCTTACTATTCCCCAACTTACAATCAAGCTAAGAATTGTTACTATTTACACAGCTGATGCAACAATATCACCTAACAGAAGTCTTTATTTGTACTAAGTAGATTCAATTTCTATTGATACTTGTATTCTTATGAGACTAATTCTGTGTACTTATAGTCTCACATTGTAAACCATATATTTGTCTATGTTGCATAGATCGTTATGCATTTTACAGTTATTGTGTGTTTTCGGGACTGGCACACAAGTTTCTGTTCTTTCAGGTATCCTTGTAGGTATGTTAATATATGTATTACAGTAGTTGGTGTCTATACCTTTTGCTATGTATTCTCCCAGTTTCTGTTAACAGAATTTTTTCATTCTTTTAACTGCATTAGCATTTTATTTTGCTCACATAGGAAAAGTCTGTATTAGCTGTAACACAGAAATTGATGTCTGCAATTTTATTAATTATTTGAGTCATTGTAAGAAGCTCCACAGAAGCTGCGCAGTACCACATAAACACAGCAGCATATCCTTCAACAGTAAACTCTTCAGGGCAGAAACTGTCTTTTTTTATGTATTACTACAATATTGCACTCAGTCATCACAAACTCATAGAAGCACCCACAGATAGAAACATACATGTTTTCACATCATCTGTTTCCACGGATCTATGCACGCAGCTTCTAAATATAGTACTGAGTGTGCACAGAGAGCACCTCCCACTGCCCACTTGGACTCATCACATTATGCCAAAGGTTGACAGAATCAGGGTGGGATTCCTTTGAGTCTGGACAGACCCTCTTTCATGCCCCTCCATCTCTTCAGTTTGTCTCATTTCCTACACAGACATCCGCTCTCTCCATCTCCACTGTCTCTCTCTCTCCCCCAACTGCTTCTCTACACAATGCAGTACAGCACAATGTCTTTTAAAAAGCATACAGCCACTTTCCATGCTGAGGCTGAAACTGCCCCAAGGTCCATCCATTACACAACGCCACGCAAGCAGCAGAGAAGATCTGGATCAACTCTCCCCCAGCTGTCTTTGCTCCCATTCCTTCTAGATGCAAAATATATTTAATTGGCATTGCAGGCAAGATAAGAATAAAAGCAGCTAAGCTGTTCGTCCCCTACCTGAGCAAGGATCTCTCATCCCCAGCTGGTGAGCGGATGGAGACAGGGAACCCAGCTGCTCTCCTTTCCTTGCACTATCAATTATTCACGTAGGTTGCAGTGTCCTCCCTCCCTCTCCCTCCCTCCCTTTCTCTTCCGCTGCCCCCACCTGCAGATGAATGGAGAGCGAGCAGGTCGGTGCTGTCATACTTGAAAAGAGAGATCATTGTCGATTGAAGAGCCAGCCTGTGCAGCAGCTGGGGTCTTAAGCAGAGAAGCTTGGTCCTAGGGGAAAGGGCCAGACCGGCAGCTCCCTAGGTGGAGCATGGGCAGCTCTGTACACCCACATCCTGCTCCCTGCACTTCTAATCCCAGACCTGCAGGGATGACCTTTAAAAATGAGAGGGTTTTTTTCCACAGAAAAGCACATTTTTTTTTAGTCCTCTCAAGTATAATGACAGTTATTTGGTGACAGTGAACTGGGTCATGCGGATTCATGTGTACAGATCAGAGTAGGAAGGGAAAGTTAGCAGACTGGAAAAACCTGAAAAATGCTTCCTTAGTACTGACTTAGTCCTATAGCAAAGGCACTGAAAGAGGATAATCTGAGGGGACAGGATGACATGGTACTTTCTGCAAATGCTTTTGGTAATCATGAGTAATGAGACTGACTTGTGGATTGGAATTATTGTTCAATCACAATTTTTGTAGATAATTAAAGAATTTCCTATGCGGTACCGGTCTTAGGCAATGGTAAAATGAGTTCTGGCAGACCTAGGTGAAGGCGTTTAAAGCATTTGCCTCTGTAGAGGGCTACTACCTACAACTGGGTGAGTGCTTTAGATCTGTCTCAGAGCAAAATTAAGTTTAACTCCCAGGCCAAATTAACAACTCCATTTTGCACTGGAGCCTGACCATCAGTCCCCCATCAGTCTGCTGGGGGACCTCCTACTAGGTTATCTCAAACATCACAGTAATTTCTCCTGTTAATTCTTCCCATGACCATAGCCATGGCAGAGGCACAACAGAGACAAAAAAAAAAGCATACTAGGATGCTCAAACAGCAGGTCATAATTGGCTTTTCTGCCCTATTTAACTTTTCCCATATTTTTAAAAAAAATCTGCGGGAATTTTACCAGAAGTAATAAAGAGTTTCCCGAAATTAAATTAAAAATAAAGTGCCTAATAAAAAATTGTTGGTATTGCAACCTCAATTGTGAGTAAGACTCCTGAAAAACGGCAACTATTTTTAAGTTGTGATTACACTGTGATTGTTTGTATCTACAATTGCATTTAATTATGTTCTTGTTTTCAAAACTTCACAGATCAAACTTTGTCAACCTTTTCTCCACAATTATGCAGGCTGGAAACGCTTTATTTTAAAAAAATAAAAAGTCAGCACCTTTTTATTTTCACATGAGCATGGGAACCAACAAGTTCTATAGATGGAACAACAACCAATTTCCTATGGATTTGTTTTGTGTAGTTGTTCCAGGTCTAAGAACTCTGACTGAATCTGCTGGAGCACTTACAAGACACTTCTCTTGTGCTGAATCTTTGATGAGGTTCACTTTGCAACCTTTCCCTCTTTTGGGACATTTACGGGAATTTTTTTTCCTGGTTTACCATTTGAATTAAGTTTACAGGAACCTTTTATCTGAGAGAAGAGAACAAATTCTCTTTGAGATAACTATCAAAGATATATCAAACATAATCATCAAAATATAATTTTGAGAAAATTATCAAATGAACAAATTATCTTTGAGACCTTGATCCCCTAATTTTGGTATAAGAGAATCAACTATTCCAAAGGTTACTAAGGGATAATGGTGTACAGACACACCCACACAGACTTTCTGGAATATGTTTTGTTTCCAGACAAGTAGGCTAAGAACAAAGTATGGTAAAACTCAATAAAAGTAAGAAAACTGGCATTGTAAATATTAGAAAAGCAGTCATGTTTGACTTTTCAGTAAACAGCAGCTATCGATATCTGTATATCTACCTACAGATATAGAAGCATAAATTTATACATTTTATTCCAAATATTAGACTCATACTGGACTTATTGTGCCCTAGTTCTGGTATCTTACAATTTTAAATTAGTATTATTCATAACCTGATTAATAAAATTGTAACATCCTGCCATTTCTACAAGCCTTTAAATCACCCTTAGATTATAAACTGACTGGGTCTTCACATTTGTCTATAAAGAATCTAGAAGAAATTGTTTCCATATAAGTACTAACGCTTCACGTTTCCTTGCCACCTTTATTTGAAGATCTCGCAATACGTTATTGATTCCCATTATTACCACTATTCCACATACGAATAAACTGGCACAGAGAGACTAACCCTCACTGTCACCCAGGGCCAGGAAGAGGAAACAGAGCTTGGAGTCTGTCAGTACGGTTGCATAAACAGCTCGAGACACCTGCGTACCACACTGACACCAGGACAGTCCCACTCGGATCAGCCAGCTGATCTGGGCAACATCCCGAATGCTAGTGCTGGTGCAATGAAGGGGACTGGAATAAGTGGATGGAAATGGGATATGGCAGGACTCTCTTTTTTGCAAGCAACAGTGTTTTAAACTGGCCCATGAAACTGCATCATCAATCTCCTGGCAGAGCCCCTAGATAACAACTCAGTTTATTTTCAAGCTTTGAGGAAAGTTGCCTGCTAGTAGAACTTAATGATATGAGAAATATTTATTAATTTATCTGACTGTCAGTACTGTATGAATTGGGGGAGATTTTGGCAGTATAAATCTGGATATTTGTCAAAAGGGAAAATTCATATGGATGGAAATTATGGAATTGCTAATTTCAGAGATGACTGGAATGGCCACAATTCAGAGAAGAGGAAGCAGCTCCTCCACAGAAGTGACTTCTAGGTTTTCACATATGTGCACAGCAGAAGGATGAGAGGTAACATTCAGATTGCACCAAGGAAAATTTCAGCTATATGTAAGGAAAAATTTGTTCCCTCTATGAGGGTGGCTCAGTACCGGGAAGAAGTGCCAAGAGAGGCTGAGTAATCTCCATTCCTGGATATCTTCAGAAGATGTATGGACAAGGCGTTGAGCAACCGGTTCTAGCTTTGAAGTTGTCCATTTTGTGCAGGGTAGTGGACCTAAATGAGATGTTTCTGTCCTGACTTATTCTATGATTTTACTCACTACATGTTAGAACACCTGTGGCATGAAATGTTCAGAAGCTCAAAGTTCATTATTTCAGTACGAAATGTAAGAGCTTCAAGTCCTGCAGTGTATCAGATCATAACCAAGTTGAAATTCTTCACCACCGGTTTCCACCCAGAAGTCACCAAGTTTTCTAACAATTCAGCAGATAAATATTTTCTTGGCATATGTGAGACCACTCTGAAAATCAGAGAGAGTTTGTAGCATCCAGTGAGTCTTGCCCTGAAAGTATATCTCAGGTGCTGAACAAGAGGATAACTCAGGCAGATGGAAAACATGAGATGTAAGGACAGCTCTAGTAGAGGAAGGCACTCTAATAAGCCCACATTTTGCACACAGTAGTGTATTATCTGTATAATAATCATGCCTAAGAGAAAGGACTTAGTTCCTGGGCTTTACTGCACGATTAACTTCATAATTGGCTTTCACTAATAATTTTAACAAAGAAAAACTTTCTTTATACTCTCAGTCAGCTCAGTCCCTCAAAAAACAATAACATATGGATACACAAGGCCAGTTCATGTCCATTAATTACATGTGAAGTCAAGGCAGAAAAGTGAAAGGATTTCCAGGGTCATGTTAAAACAGAAGGATGGACAGACTTTTTTGACAGCAGAGAGGCAAGTCATTAAACTGAGGAAAGGCTGAAGAGCATACAGGTGAAGATACAGGCCTTGCCTGGGTTGGGTCAACAAGTTTAACAGTTTGCAGCAACAAAATGGTATTCAAACAAGGGGAATAATAGCAGCCTAATCCAAACAGAAGGACAGGGTGCACATGCAAGGTTTTTGTGCTACGTAGGTACCCACAAGTTTCCAAACTGGCACTGGGACTGCTGGAAAGATACACGGGATGGGGAGGAAGGGAGGTCAGACCTGGAGGGATGCAGCATGGGTGAGGACAACAGGGGAATGCCTGGGTGGAAAGACAATCAGATGAGTAAGTTTCTTTTTCAGAATTAGGGACAAAGCTGCTCTTAATTTATCTGAACCAGCTGGGATTATTCCCCACAAACTTCTCCTGTCAGCCTGAAACTCTGAAGGCGGCAGAAGGGGTTAAAGCAGCCTGCAGTACAAGGGGTGGCAGGGAGCGGCCCCTACCAGGCCACCTCAAGCTGGGGAATCCCTGGAGGTAGGACACCATCAGCCCAGAGCCCCCTCTTCTGGCAGGAGTCCCCTCCTTCTGGCGGGTTCCCGGGAACTGAGAAAGACGCCGCGGCCCCTTTAAGAGCGGGGGCCGCTGCTGATTAGTGTGGCTGGCACGATCCACTGCGGTGCGGGCGGGGAGCAGGGAGCATCCGCAAACTACTGTGCCCTAAAAATGTTAGGGCAACCCAATAGGACATATACCCCGAGGTGCGAAAGTTCACTTAAAAATCCATGGCGCGGGGGCAGGGGTCGTGCTGCTAATTTCTTAGACTTCATCGACACCTGAAATGTGGTGAAATTATGTGTTTCAGTGAAACATTTCTATTCTTTTTTTTTTCATCGAAGGAGGCTGCAAGATAGCTCAGCAAGATCTCGGCCCTATTTGCAAGGCACAAAATAACAGCCAGTCCCCATTCTAAAAAAATTTGTTCTCCAAGAGACCTGTGATGAGCCAAGGGATTTCCTTAAAGTCACAGCCGAAAGGTTTGTAGCAACTGCAAATTTAACTGAGATTACCTGAATCAGAGTTCAGTTCATCAGTTACAAGAACTGTCTCCTTCCTTCCCCCCCCCACTCCTCAATAGAAGAAAAGCATGAAATGCAGTGTCTTTCTTTAACTACGGGAAGGGGAGGACATCGTTACTTACTTGAATCAGGACAGTAAACAACAATATGCAGACTGTTCACGATTACTGCCTCAGGAGAATTTCATCAAAAAGGACCTACCAGTTATTCCACAATGATAGGCCACCAGCAAAGTGGCAAAGATGGTTTATGCAGAGCATTAGGAGACAAAATAATGGATAATTTATTTGTTCACCAATAAGGACACATAACTAATGAGGAGAGTCTAGTAGTTTAAGTATGTATGACAGCAGAGAACAGCCGATACTTGCTTTGACAAATACTTAGCATATGTAACGTCTCAAAAAGAATCACTTCATGATATTCAGTAAGAAAATGTCTACCTCTTAGGAACCATACGCTAACTCTAAATACCCAGAAAATCATAGAATCACAGAATCATAGAATAGTTTAGGTTGGAAGGGACCTCTAAAGGTCATCTAGTCCACCCCCCCTGCCGTGGGCAGGGACATCTTCAACTAGATCAGGTTGCTCAGAGCCCCGTCCAACCTGACCCTGAACGT
>NW_008824032.1:515025-515346 GCF_000699105.1 Pygoscelis adeliae
TGGGTCCCATGGACTTGTGCACCTTCAGGTGCCTTAGATGGTCTCGAACCTGACGTTCTCCCACAGTAGGGGCTCTTCATTCTCCCAGTCCCTGCCTTTGCCTTCTGTGGCTTGGGCCGTGGGGCTCGGGCACTTGCCGGTGAAGACTGAGGCAAAAAATTCAAATGAGTTAACTTAGCTCCAAATAATATACCAGTAAAAAATAGTGATGAAAGAGATCATCCACCCCTTAGGTGGGTTTTTTTGTTTTTGTTTTTGTTTTTGTTTTTGTTTTTGTTTTTGTTTTTGTTTTTGTTTTTGTTTTTGTTTTTGTTTTTGTTT
>NW_008824032.1:515459-532165 GCF_000699105.1 Pygoscelis adeliae
GTGTTTTTGCCGGACTTCGTCTTTGTTGGGATGCATCGCTCCTGAGCTTGGAGGAGGTGATCCTTGAATATTACCCAGCTTTCTTGGGCCCCTCTTCCCTCCAGGGCTTTGTCCCATGGCACTCTACCAAGCAGATCCCTGAAGAGGCCAAAGTCCGCTCACCTGAAGTCCAGGGTAGTGAGCTTGCTGTGCTCTAATTCTTCTATTAATGAAGAATGTGGGGGACTTTTTGCTTGTGTGCATGGCTAAATACACATCTTACTGTATTTGTACAGTACATATCACAATAGGACACAGTTCCAATTGGCATGTGTGGGCTGTACAGTATAGGTGCACATATATTTATAAAATACATAATATATTCTATCAGCCCTGCAGTAAAAACTGAATCAATGGCTTCAAGTTTACTTATTACAGAGAAGTCCTCCCTAAACCTTTTGGAGTACTGTCGGACAACATGTCTCACAAAACAGTGTTTCCATATCAAATTTAAATGATAGAACAACTAAGGAAAAATGATTCTGTGGATCATTTTGTTAAGCACCTCACTGGCCTGGATAGCACTAAGAGGACAAACAACTGAGCACCACTGGAAAATCAGCCTGCATAGAATTCCTAGACTGCAGGGAGCTGAACTGCTACAACAAAAAAATCCTAGTAGATTGAAGTGAAATTGGCATGGGATAAAAAGCATCCAGCCATTCTTAGACAGCAAGTGGCCACTTGGCTGGAATAGGAAACATCCAGCAATTTCTAAACTGCTGTAAATGGTAGACCTGAAATAAATAATGCCAGCAATGCTTCGGTGATACATAAAATTGAGAACAGGGAAAATCCAGCGATCTTCTAACAGCAAGTAGAGCTGCACAAACTAAAATGTAATGAAAGGAGGGCAAGACATTTACTTCCTTCTCAAAGAATATTAAGAATTGATAAATATACTGATAGAACTGATGTAAATGTATTCATGGAATGAAAGGCAGAACTATAATCAATAGTGGGACTCTACCAAAATGAGGAAAGTTAGATTTGTTAGGCAGTAAATATTTATACTGTGTTAGCGCTCAAACCCCAGCTGGCTCTTTGTGAGTGCTATGGAGGGAACTCAGAAGGGTCAACAGCTAAACCAGAGACTTTAGGAACAGGAGCAACAATCAATTACTCACTCATCCTGAAGAGTTTTGCATAGGAATGTCAAACACGGGGAATCAGCTAACCGCAGCCTCTTTGTTTATAATACCAGTATTTCATCTATCACCCCAAAACAGTAATACTTTTTCCCTTGACTTATCCAAAGGCATACATCCAGTGTTGATTTGGAGAATATCAGGTTTTATTTTTCACCTTTTTCTGTATGTTCTTCAAGCTGTTCCACTTCAGTTGTCTCTTACTGACCTACCACGAAAACCTCTTACTATGGCAATTTCTAGCCAAAACTTGTCCACTTAGAGAGCCACAATTCACAAGAAGCCTTGCTTTTGTCTTTGTTTTGTTTGGAAACATTTACAGTCAGATTCTACATTTCTTGTTTGACCTACCAGTTTCAACACTACCTGTGAGAAAAACATTCAGCCTGCAAATTAACAAAATATAAAATAGAGGCATAAAAAAATCACCTCTGAAAAAGATCTCTAGAAGTGTTTTAATGACTCATATTTTAGTCTTAATTACATTAAATAAGCCATACATAGTTTGCATGGAAATGAACATATTTCTGCCTTCTCCAGCGCCATGATGAAGTGTGTTGGTCTGGTAGAAACTCATGTTGCCAGTGTCATGTACTTGAGGTTTGGAATTTCAGAAATTGTGAGACAGGCTTAACAAAGTCCACTGTAGCTGGGCTGCCATGCAAGGACACTTCAGGGTAGGGTTGCAATGGGAAAGCAGCAAGCAGAAGCAAGAGATGCAGAAAGCCGTAGTACTCAATATAAGCAAACACTTGTCAGGGATTTTGCATAAATAAAGATCAGTGCATCATTTGGCCTTTACAGTGCTCATAGGAAATCGAACAAACCACCTAAAGGCTACAATTCTTCTTTACCTCCACACATTCTTCATTCTGCCCTATCCCCCACTTTGCAAACGTCATTTCAAGAACAGCAGGTGAACATGATATTGCCAAGGAAGCAGAGGAGTCAGCTCTCATCATGAAGGCCCTTTTTCTTATCTTCAGATGGAGAAATGTACATCCCATAGCGGTGGCTGAAGCAGATATTTAGGAAGTCTTGATGATGGTCAAAGTTGTTGCTGAGTAGCTTGTTGAGCAGGAGAATCAGGGTAAAAGTGGCACCACCACATATCAAAGACTTGGAAACTTCATCAATATCAATGGAGACTTGGAGACTTTGTCAATATCAATGGATCTACAATCAGGTGCGGACTGGAAATTTGTGAGAGATCTGGGTGTCACACACTGCCACACTTTCAAGCGTGAGAAGTAAAGGGTCATATAGCGGTGATTCTGACAAGAGACCATTATCCCCTTTTTTTAATCAAGCGAGTCAAAATTTGGAGGAAGCAGGGAGGAACAGAGGAGGCAGTGGACAAGAATATACCTCATCAGTAGCTCCAATATATTCAAAGAAGTCTCTTCAGCCAAAACTACGATCTCCCATGCACCAAGTGTCAGTAAGAGCTTTTCAAATAGTTAACACTGTCTCCTGAATCACTCTGACACCTTTCATCTGCAAGGGATTTCACAGAACAGTCTTACGAATCAGAGGTTGCCAATAGCCAGTAGACTTGACAACTCTTCTCAAGAAACAGTGGCACCATCACATGGATCATCTTTGGCATCAAATATAACTTCAGTCCAATACAGATGTCCATGAACTATGACCACTCTATCCTGAAATTCTCCCTCATGGGCAATCTTCCCATATTCACGGAAAGACCCTTTGCAACCAGTCATCACTCTTCTCATGAGCACAGACATGATGTGGAACAAGCAGACAGTTATCACCATTAATAAATTCTGTCAAAGCCATCAGTTTAACCAGATATACACTTAATTCCACATATTGCGTGTCCTGTTTTTTTGTCGCCTACAGTGAAAAAGAAAGGTATCTCTCAGCAAGAGAAACCTTGATAAAACAGAGTTCCCCTTTACAAACAATAGGAGTTGCAGCATCACTACTGCTGCTGCCTCAGGAGAAAGCAAAAGTGGTGTATTGCTTTCACAGCATTGATTTACAAACAGCAGCCTGGTCTGGCAGTGATGTGGCATGGTGCTCTTTATGAGACTGTTCCTGCAGCTGATGGCTGACCTTGGAAACAGTAGTTCACCTCACAGCAAAAAAACATCGAAAACATCTTCACAATGCCATGCTAGAATGTACCAGGATAACAATTCAGATGCCATACAAACTGCAATACTACAGGGCATGATCATGGCACATACCAGAAATGCATTATGATGTGCTCTTGCTAATTTGGCAGTGTCCATTAGAAATGCAAATCCATGTCAGAACTGGATACAACCTGTACGTATCACTAAATAAACTGACAGCTCACACACTGAGGAACCATGCCAAGATAAAAGCTATGTTCTTTTCATCTCATGTGTCTACGTGCTTTCATAAAGTAACAAAGAAAATGCTCTTTCACTGACCCCTGTGAACGCCTATTTGCACAGATGTAACCAAAATGTAACACCCATTTTTCCTGAGGAAGAAAAAGGAACCACATCAAGCTGCTTGTCTCTGAGGTGTGCTGCCTTTATGGCGCATGGCTGGAGCAAAACACAGCAAAAAGTAGTGCTAAAACTAATGCTGAAACAAATAGTGTTGCCTTTGAATGGAGAATATCTAATGAAGCAAAAAAAGGATCACTGTTATAAATCTAATTTTCAAGAAAAATGGCCTTTATTAAAATAGTTTTTACTAAACTTTTTTCTCTCTTATTTCTTTTCTTACCAAGTTATCTCCCTCTGGCCTTTCACACCTGAATTGTTGCTCTGTAGCTTTGTGTGCTGGTTTTGGCTGGGGTAGAGTTAAATTTCTTCACAGTAGCTAGTATGGGGCTATGTTTTGGATTTGTCATGAAAACAGTGTTGATAACACAGGGATGTTTTCGTTACTGCTGAGCAGTGCTTACACAGAGTCAAGGCCTCTTCTGCTTCTCACACCACCCCACCAGCGAGTAGGCTGGGGGTGCACAAGAAGCTGGGAAGGGACACAGCCAGGACAGCTGACCCCAACTGACCAAAGGGATATTCCATACCATATGAGGTCATGCTCAGCATGTAGAGCTGGGGGAAGAAGGAAGGAGGGACGTTTGGAGTGATGGCATTTGTCTTCCCAAGTAACCGTTACGCATGATGGAGCCCTGTTTTCCTGGAGATGGCTGAACACCTGCCTGCCGATGGGAAGTAGTGGATGAATTCCTTGTTTTGCCTTGCTTGCATGCACAGCTTTTGCTTTACCTATTAAACTGTCTTTATCTCAACCCATGAGTTTTCTCACTTTCACCCTTCCGATTCTCTCCCCCATCCCACCGGGGGCGGGGGGGCGGGGAGTGAGTGAGTGGCTGGGGGGGGCTTAGTTGCCAGCTGGGGTTAAACCGTGACACTGTGTCACACTTGCTTTAGACTATGAGCACCTTAGGCTGGGAACAGGCACCAAGGAACATGTGGGATTCTGCACTGGATTTGCTATAAAGCACAACACTGAAAGAGTGACCAGTACCAATAACAGCAGTGTCCTCTTTTCTCCAAAGCACAGTTCATCAATAAGATAGTTAAGTGAGCCCTTCGTCTGGCAACACCTCACCCATTGTCCCACCCCAATATTTACTGAAAGAATTTGAAGAAAGTGCAACATTATACAATAGGAACATAAGAGCGCCTCAAGGAGAGACACTGTGGGTCCCACCAGCGACAGTGAACCATGTCAAATTCCTGCTCAAGAAGGTACATTCTGCAACAGTAATTTCAACCTCTTTCTCCTCCTCTCATGCCTATTACTTTTCAGTCCACAGTTATTTAGTATTACAGTGAGTTGCATAGTCACTGAATTCCAACCCAAGGAGGCTATATTTTAATGTTGGGTGGTAATTTCCAAATATTTCAGGTGTGGTTCCCTAGCAGAACCATCTAATGCTGTTGAAAGGAAAAGGGCATCCCCTATTCTTCAACATAGAAATAGGTCATGAGGTCCTTTCTCCTCTCTTGTGGCCATACTGGCACTTCCTGCCTGTTTTTGTGACTGTTAGTTTACTAACCCAACAGAAAATAGCATTTTTTTTACTTTTTACTTGGTTAGTTTTATGTCTTGTTAGCAATTCAGAATATGTCACGGAGGGCTCCTGCATAACAGGTTTGGCAACATCAGCAGCAAGAATATGTGGCTACGACCAGGGAGGAAGATAGGGAACAGGAACTCTGTGGCAATTATACATTAACTTTTCTCACTGCATCTCATGTCCTTTGGCTGAAAACTTTTCCATTTTGGAATGGTGAAATTACATCTGGAGAAAAGGAATGCAAACACTGTTCTACAGTAAAGCAGCTCAGCAAATACAGGTCTTATTTTCTCTTATTTCCAGAGACACCTAATACAGTCTAGAATGACAGCAAATGATCTTCCTGTGTTCTTTTAACTATTCTCAGTTGATGCCTTAATTTTATCTTGAAACTATTTCTTTCTGCTCACTTGCTCTTTCCACACTAGGTATTCCACTTGATTCTTTCACCATATTCTAGCAGTAGGATCTTAACTGCCCTCCTTCTTCTTCACTTTAGTCACAGTCAAGTTCTCTCCTCCCGTCTGATCCACATTAGGAGCTCTAAATTAACACAAAAGGAAAAGTCACTCTACTATTCCATTTGGTAGCATTACAGTCACCAGGTTGAATTCCTTCAAAAGAGCACATACTACCAATTTACATCTTATATACAGTAACGTCTGATTTTTCATCAGTAGAACTACTGCACTGTGCAGAGATTCTACACAAGTATAGAAAGTCCTCCAACAGAAAGTAAATAATATAGACCAGATTTGGCGCTCTCATTAAACTAAACCAGCTGCAGAAAGTTTTACCAATGCTAATGAAACCTCAGTCTTAAAGCTCCTGCCCTAAGGAGAATTCAGAATAGAAAGATGAAGAAGTTTCTAGCCTTCGCTTTCTTTTTTTGCAGAGAAAAAATGAAATGTGATATAAGTGAATTTGAAAGGCTGTAAGAGGAGATAAAAAACCTCATATATCATAGTCAGTAAACGCTTGTTACTTTTCTGTCATTCTCATGGCAGAAAAGGAGGCGCTGCTTTGTTAGTTTTAAATACTTAGGAACTTTATGTGTGCAGGCAGCCCTGGAAACACTTCTCACCTTAAATGTGACTCCTGCTGTCAGAAAATAGAAATCCATTAGTTCTGCACAACATAACAAGTGTCTCTGACTCAATCTCTGTAGATTTATGCTTCTCAGGTATCCCTGAGACAGGTGAGGAACTAGTGGCAGCAGTAGATGCACTATCAGCCTCCTTGCAATATCAGTCCTTCTGTGACCACATCTCAACCCTGTTCTACAGAGAAAAGCCACTGCAGGTAGAAGGCAGCGATGCCAAAAAACCACCATACAGCGACTACACATATACGATAACTTTCAACCATTGTCCTGGAAGAACTGGAATAAGCTGGAAGACAAAAAGAGATTGCCAGCTCCCAAGAAATGTATGAACATTCCACTATGGCAGGTCAAGCATCACTGGATTTCTCAAAGTCACACATACTTTTTGAACATCCAAGCATAGGCAAAACTTCCTTGGGGTTTTGCTTTCTCTTGCTCAAGACACTATACTGACCGGAAATGTATCAACCATAGGTCATGGCTGCCCCATGACCTCTGTAGATACAACGTAATCATGCTCCTGAACAGAAAAATCAAAGTCATATTTCACAAAGGTGGCTAAGCAGAACCTGGGAGACAAAAGGAGAGGTAAACAAGACAGGAAAAGGTAGTTCAGTAGCACTTTGTCCCCAGTACTTGCTGAGGCTCTCAGAAATTGCTTCAGGACAAGGTTATAGGGAAGAATAGACTTAGTGATTACAGAGAGATTAATCCTGCCGTGGTATGTACGTCACAAGCCCCTGGCAATAAAGCAAGCTTCTCTGCATACTGAGCTGATAAGCGAGCTTACTCTAGGTACTAAGTTAATTAGTAGCAGTCTGGGCAGGAGGTAGAGGAGATAGTGAGGTGAAACAGGGGAAAGGTGAAATGCTTTCCAGAGGCTGAATGAAGAATGAAGATCAACAATGAGATACTGGAAGAAAGAAAGAATGGAAAAAGGAAATCTGTGGTCTTAATTAAAGAAATCCACTGTTAAATGAAGTCTAGTCCTCACAGCACGATTGAACAACAGAGAACAGAAAGCTTTCTATAAAAAACATCTCTACTGTACATGAAAGGGAGACAGTTTAGGATGGCAGTATAAATGTCCTTCACTTTCCCTGACTTCTATCCATGGTTTCACAAACACTGCATAGTGATACCTCTCAGGCCTTTCCCAAGCCCCTCTGTGTTTTCTAAATCTTGTCATCACCAAAAACTTCTTGATGCAGCTGCGTGATCAATTTTTCTTTGTTATGGATCCCCCCTACTGTAACCAATGACAGTCTGAATCAGACTATGGAGACAATCAAAATGGCAGACAGAAAAATTCCAGAAGTCCTTCAGAAATGCCAAAAGGCCTCACGTAGGAGCACTGCGTTGCCAGAAATTATATTGCAAAGGTTAGTTCATATAAGTTCATCCTGCTTTGTACCCTTAGGTCCACAAAGCAGTCAGTATCACATTCATAAACATGTTCAACTAATGCATTCACAGCTGCTTGGCAAAGTATGATTCTTGTAAATGCATAAAAATCATTCCTAAAGATTCAGCCCAGTCATCCATGCAACTCCATGGGTAAAATATGCAGGAGTTACTGAACTCTGAACTTCAACTGAAATAAACTGAAGTAATACAAGCAACAACTAATGCAGCAGAGAGATCTACCATTTTTAGCCTTTTTTCATCCTGATATTTCATAACTATGTCTATAAATATTTTAAAAAATGTTGCACCAATCAAAACTACTATACAAATTTTGAGCAAAACCTGTATCTTTCCATCTATCCACAAATAAAATACAGCATTTCCAATCACAGAGGTAGTTTTCCACCAAATAATGAAGATTTTACTCACCTTTCTGACTTTCTTCTAACTTGGCAAAAAGGTCTAGCCTCAAAGCAGTTTTCATGTACCTACTCCCCACAGCAGAATGTGCAAACAAGCGAAGTGCTTCGGCTCCCTCTACATAGCCTACAGAAGGATGAGTACCTTCTGTACAAGGGGGGATTCAACAATAGTCAGATTGTTGGAGGTATTTGACAATAGTCAGTGTACTTACCAGAGCTGGGAGCCACCTGAAGTTATCAGGCTGAGCTGGAAATCCCTGATATAATTAATACAATTTGCTGAGGACTAGATGGGTCTTAGATTCTAGACCTTTCTGCAGGGCCTACTTAGTCCAAGAAGGAAGAACTTCCTTCTACTCCAATGGTTTGGGATGAGCCGATCAAATGGTGCTCACTGCAGCCCTGGAAGTTATTCCCACTCTTCCTTCCTTCCCCTCCACCACTCTAGCTATGCATTCCCATTGCTTCCCTTGAATGGAGATCTAGTGGCTAGACAATACTTTGGTGACTAGCTTCAGCCCAGTAAATTCACTCTAGAAAAATGTAAACACTTTCCCACTAGCCAAGACAGCTGAGGTGGCTCAGCAAGAGATCAGCTGAGCACTAGAATCACTGCAAGGAAGACAGGCTTCGACAGCTGGGAAATGGAGAACAGGCAGGAAGGAGGAAGTACTACCATATCCCACAGTAATTATCTATTAGGCTTGTTTAGCTGCCTTGTCAAACCACACTTTCACTCGCTACTTTAAAAAGTAGAACCATCTTCTTTGAAAATAATTCTTATAGTAGTGATGCTCTTTTATTACAATAGCTCAGTAAACAGAACACTTAGCCAGGGTCTGTACTATGTTTTAATTCCCTCCTCAACTCAGTAGGATATAAATCTTCTATCTTTAAGGAAGAGTTCTAACAACTACCCCGGTTCTACTAAGAGTTCTACTAAGCTACCCCGGTTAGAAGGAAGTACTGAGGTGTCCAGATTCCACCACGAGTCAGTCACGCTTTCCATGCAGAGAGACTGTGAAAACAGTTTTGTCAAGTCTTCCTTAGCACTTAAAGTGTTCTCAACACTAGACAACCCCAAAATGGAAAGAGTTGTAAGAAAAAAATCAGTTTTCCCATTTAAATGATAGTCTTGCAAAAGACTACACACCAGAAGCCTGACTTCCTCCTCTTTACACAGATGTTAAGTCTGCCATTTTCAAAGGAATTCTCTTGAAAACCAAGGATGGATAACAATCAGAGCTGAAAGTCCTTTATCTGTCAGCAGCCAAAAAGGCAGGTATAAGGGAAAAATATTAGAAACATAGAAACGTTGACAAGTCTAGGCTGGAAGGGGAGATCATCTGGTCCAACCTCCTACTGAAAGCAGGGCTTTAGACTCAGCTGAGTCTTGAATATTTCCAGCCAGGATGATTCCTCCACTTCTCTGTGTAAGTAATTGCAACGTTTCCCTGCTTTCACATTGAAGACTTTTTTTCTTATACCCAGAGGCACTTACCCTCTTTCCTATTGCCTCTTGTCCTGTCACCATGTACCCTCATGAAGAGTACCTCCATCCTCTCTTTAACTACCTACTAGACATTGGAAAACTGTGAGTAGACATTCACCACCTGCCCAAGCCTTCTATAAGCTGTACAAACCCAGTTCCTTAGGTTGTCAAAGTTCTCCAAGCCTCAAATCATCTTGCCAGCAATTCACCAGACTATATCTGATTTTTCAATTTCACTCTTGAACTGGGAGGACCAAAAATGTACACAGTATTCCAGGTGTGTCCTAACAAATGCTGAGCAGCGTGGAGTAATCACACCCCTTGATCTGTTGACTACACTCTTACTGATGCAGCCCAGGGCACTGTTTGCCTTCATTGCTTCAAGGGCACACTGCTGACTCCTGTTGAGCTTGCCGTTCCTCATGACCACCAGCCCTATTTCAGCAGAACTGCATCCCAGTCAGTTGGACCGCAGCCTGTACTGCTGCTTGGGATTATTCTGTTCCTGCATGACTTTACATTTATCTTTGTTAAACTCATGCAATTCTTGTTGGCCCAATCTTCCAACCTGAATGCTATTAATAAACATTTAGCAGTAGGACGTCTTCCAATTAGAGACAAACATGAGCTGCAGCCAGCTCCTGGAGGTAATTCACGCTATAGTATTTGAGAACTTCCAGTGTTTTCAGACACATGCTAAAGGTTCAGATGATAACAGACTTCAAGAAGTAATTCAGTACCTGTTCTGTTGCTTATCAGTACTCCTCATTCCCAGATACATCAGGGAGTAAGAAGGATTTTAATCCAGCCCTCTGTGAAATAATAACCCGTTGCCTCCTTTTTTCCCTTTGTTTGTAAAATCAAAGAGGGCATAAAACAACATCTGACAAATAGCACCCAATCAGGATAGGAAAATGTATGGATTTACATTTTGCAGAACTCATAAATAGATTTATGTGTGGGCATGTGATGTGGGCTGGGCTGGCAGTCCTTCCTGCTTTGTGAGGCAGAGATCAAGATTCCTCTGCTACGTGGGGGGGAGAGCATTATTTTCAGGGCAGAGTTTCTTTTCATTAAAGTAAGGCAGACCAAACAGATCCGACACAGGTAAGCACTCCCCCACCACTCACTCCGCCCTCTTTCCTAATGAGTTTCCTGCTTTTGTGGGACAGACCTAGAAGAGCTGCAGAAGAGTAGAAGGTATGTGATCATCGTCCAGAAATTGCTTTGGATTCAGAACCTGGAAAAATGAGGTTCTAGTTTCCCACGCAAAACTCGTACAACAGGATCTTCCCATCGTTTGGTGCCTTCCCATATTCACTAGTTACCAGCTTTTAGTTTCAAAAGAAATCTTCGTTGTCTCCCTACAAGAAAACTCAAGAGGAGGAAGGGAGAGTTTTTACTGGTGTCGCATCCTCAGGTCAGAAGGGGAAGGAGCAGGGACAAAAGAGCTTGCACATTTTTCCTTGTGATGAAGAGAGAAGTTAAAACATGACTGTTCCTACCTACCGAAACCTCTCTCTGGTAAGTATACGCTGAAAGCAGGCAGTAAAAAAGGTAACGAGAAGGTAATCTGTTCAGAAAGAATGCATTTCTTTTTCTGGCATTTGTATATATACATTTATCTATTTTTGCTGTAACAAGGGAATGCATTTAGTGTGTAAAAGCACACAATGTAACATGGAACTATATAAAACTGTGTATTTGTTTGGAGATTCATATTCATAAAAAATATGCCCACTGTGTCATGCTCTTTTCCTTCAAAGGGGTCTTCATCAAAACAGTGGGATATATGTAGGTTAGTATAACACGTGCAAGCTGACTCCTTAATTATGGTGTTCTTGAATACCACAGATCCCTGGTATTCACTCCATATTGACTGCACCCAGTGACAACTGCTGTCTCTTTCAGAGAGATGGGGTTTGGAATGGAGGACAGGAGGGGCTCTCGTGTTTGAGAATGGTGCAAAAAAGCACATCAACAGAAAAAGAACTGAGGATATAGGCAAATATTCAAACACATGCCTACATTTTGCAAAAACAGACATACCCCAGCTATATCTAGAACTGAAAGTAATGTTATTGCTATAATGCTACACTGAAGTTAGATACTCAATTTACTGGGGCAGACAGCCCCATTAATAAGGCTACTTTTCTTCCGGGATCTGAACTAGTATCTGAACCTTCATTATGCAATGTACAAATGTCCTAGAATTAAATTTATTCTTCATTTCACTTTTGTAGTAACCGCAAATCTGCATCCTAGACTGCTTATTAAGAAGCTAGACCTTTTTAGATAAGCCTGGCAATAAGTGCTGATGTTCTATTTATGCATTTTAGTCCTGCAACTGTGTGTCCAAGCATTCCCATTATTCAATATGCATTCACATAGGAAATTCTAGTGCGTTTACATTGGCATGCATTTTTGCACAGATTTCCCAGGCTTATTACGTATGTGCATACCTGCCTCTTCTCACGACGGCATGTACTCGAGTGTTATGTTCTTATTTTGGTCATGATGCTGATAATGTGTTTGTATGCTCATGTTTCATATTGAAAAAACTATTCCGTCTTCCACAGATGTCTGTTCCCGTAACTACTCATCTGTTCTCAACTGTCTGCTACCACCATCTATACTACCATGTGGTTAGAGGCACACTGGAAGAACATCCGCCAAGCCTTGTTGTTTCTTTTCACTGCTGCTCTTCTCATTGGTGTCACCATGCTGGCCATTTCATCTAACATCAATCCAGTAGGCTATTTCTTCCTAGGGGTAGGGGGAGTGTGCCTGGTCGGCTATTTGCTGAGTGTGTTTGCCGAGTGTTACCTGAGGAATCAGCACCAACATGACACAAATGAGATACCTCCAAGCAGACAAAGCCAAGCAGGGTAAGCAGCAACCTGGTTATTCCTCTTACTTTAACACTCTCTCCTCAGATATGGCCATTTTACATATTGTTTTGCTGCCCTTCCCCTAGGGCACCAAACACAGACTCCATTCCAGAAGACAAAAGTTCTTTTTAGGTTGTTTTCCTTCATTCTTCAGGTGGAGGTTGCAAATGTCTGTGCCATGCATGTGTGGCAAATATATATTGTCCAATATGTATTTTCTTCCCCCCAGGAACTGATCCACCAACAATTTCCAAGGTTAAACAGATGCAGGCCCAGTTTTATTTTTCTTTGAGTAATCGACTCTTGCCAAACAATGAGTCAGACAAGGAAAAAGAAAAAATGCTGAAGCAATACTGAATCATAGCTGGGTTTAACTCTATAAACCTTATCTCCAGAGCAACTGTTCTCGGCAAACTTTTAAAAAGGAACTTGTAACTGGGTGTGTTTCCACTCTTAAAAATCCAACTTGACACTAAAAAGCCCTGATTTTGAGAGGCTCTGAATACTCCTACATCTTTTTTGCTTCATGTATCTTTGCAGGTTCTCAGCATCACCTAATTTAACTCCAATTTGCCTACTGCAGTTGAAGAGTTTAACTTTATTTGTATCTTTGCTTCCTTGTCTGTATAATCCAGATAATCATTATCCACATCCATAAATGACCTGACATTCTCAAATATAGGGTGTTGTAGGAGAGTAAAAATGTTATTACATGTTTATTTTCATAAAGACTACATAAAAAGAAGTCTATATTGGGCTTTGCTAGGCTGGGGGCATACTAGAAGAAAATTAGTATCTACTTATTTAAAAATATGACCTAAAAAGGAAAATATTTCTAAAGTAACATTTTTCTCTGCAGACATTCCAATACAGAATAGCTAGTCCTTGTTTAAACTAAATGAAAATACTGGATTTTCTCCTCTTCTTAAAAACAGATGAACATTGAGCTGATGTATTAAAAAAGCAAGGTCCTGTTTTATTCTGAGAAATAATTAGTAGTTAGCAATTCTTAGTAATACATTTTAACTGGTAGGAGATTTTAAATGAGGGACATCATCCTTATGGGTCCCTTCCAACTTGAGATATTCTATGATTCTATGATCAAGCTAAGCCTAGGGCACTGAAACCCAGTGTGAGGTTTTTTTTACTTATTCTGGGGAGTGGGGGAAAATGGTCACATGAGCCATTCTCTAGACCAGAAAGCAAGACATTAAGTTGGCTGGACAAGTGAGCTGATCCAGTGGCAGAATATCACATACAATAATACCACATGAGATATCCTGTCTCAGTCCCATCTGTTGATTGTAGCACGGTCCATATGCTACATTATCCAGACTACCTGCCTCTGCAGAAACTAAGCAGTAAAATAACGAGTGTAACTGCCATTCCTCTCTTTGTGCATAGGGTGAATGCTGCCTATGAAGCACCCACCTATGAGGAGGTGATGACCATGTCCGTTCCAGCAATATGGACGATTGCATCCAATCCAGGCTTGGTGCCCTCACCACTGAATGAGCCTCCTCCTTACAATGTAGTTATTGAGTCATCTGGCCAAGAAGAGATCATGGTGGAGGCTCTCAGGGTGTCCGTGGCATCAGACACAAGGCGCGCCTCTGAGACAGACACAGGCTCCAGGATGCAGTTGCAGCTGGTGCTGCCCCCAAGACTACAGCGGTTTGTTTCGGACATCCATGAAGTGAAAGGTATTGAAGACAGGTTTGAGCCACTGGAGCCACTCACGCCACCGCCTGCTTATGAGAGTGCCATCAACGATGAGGTCTTTGAAGATGCTTTCCAGTCCTCTGTATTATGATTAATTTCACCTTCCATGAATGCAGAACCAAACCCTCACCCCAATACAGGGTGCTCCTGGAGGGAAAGTGAAAGAGCTGAGATTTTTCACACCCGAAACTGTAAAAGTTTGTCTCACCATTCTTTGAACCAGAGCTGAACTACAGACACAGCTTCTGATCTCACTAGAATCTTTTTGCACAGAATATAAATCGATGCAATACCACAATGCTTTGTCTTGGCAGATACGTAAAACCACTGTGAGGAAAGTTGTGTTATATGCAGCAAAAATTCTCAAATTGGAGATACACCTTTATGGGGGAGGAGAGTGAATCATGAGAAGAGACAAAGTTGCCAAAGGACCTCTGAAGAAGGACTGTAGGATGCAGCCAGGAGAAGCTGCCTCAGAAAGGGGAGGAATGGAAACAGCACTAAGTAGGTTCTGCCTGTGCATTACCAACAGCAGTATTGCTGGGAGCTGTGCGATCATCAGCCACCCTAAAAACCCTACTGAGAGACCAAGGCTGCAGTTTCCTGAGTTGCTGTTTTGCAGCAACACAAATTTATGGTCTGCACTGTTGGTTGCTACACCTCTGCTGCACTCACTCCACATCCTCAGCTGTGCTGCACGGGAGTGTGACTGAGGGGAGGGCGGCTGTCTTCATCCAGAAGCTGGCACCACCCGATGCCTGTCACTTGGGGTTGAAAAGCTGACGGCAAGCACGGCACCATGAAATTACTTCTGTTGTTCACAAGGTTCTCATCCCACACAGCCTCCAGGTGGTGGGCAAGAGGGAGACAATAGCAGTTTTTGTCCTGTAAGAGGGGCTGGCAGTGGGATACTTACACATACACGCGTCCTCTGCCTGGACCACCAGTCTTCGCAGCTCTACAGGAGGGTGTATTTCTCTGCTGTACTGCAGCCCCAAACAGATCGCTTCAGATACTTTATTGTCATCATGGCAATGCACCTTGGACAGAAAGGTCAACGCTCCTCCAGTTCCCCGTAACAACAGTCTGCAGGGAGGCTTCTCTCTGGACTCTGGAAAGGCCCCGTCTGTCTGCCGAGGTCATGGCTACAGCGGAGAGCACCTGAAAATAGCAGTCTCGAGGCACACGCAGTCTTCATCATGACGGCTCTAGGTTGGAGCCAGGTTCTAGCTCTCACTGATCAGCGATGCTGTAAGGCTTTTACAATGGGTGAGTTAAACTGATGGGCTCTGCAGCATTAAAGTGGTCTGCAGTATGCAAAGAGATATTCATGTCTGGTGAATGTCCAGATAAGAAAAAAAAAGAATATGGCGGTCCGAATCTCCTGTGACGGACAGCAGCAATCATCACGGCCTTGTCTAGTACAACAGCATTATTTTTAGTTCATGTGAGGAAACATCAAACCATAGGCTAAAAGCAATAAATTATTTCTTATTGTTTGATTCTTTAAAGAAAAAAAAAAGACTTATGTTGTTTATAAATAAATGGGACTGCACAAAAAATACATGGTGGCATCACTAGTTTTTCCTCCCAAAAGGAACACTCCACAAAGCATGCTTTTGCTTGCATCCTGCTCGTTTGATAATCTTGGCTTAGAAAAAGGAGAGGAGTTCCATTTCTAAATCTACAGCCGAATCACTTTAATATCATTAATGATGAAGCAGCTACGATACCTCTATCATAAAAGTATTATGAGAGACAAATTTGCTGATAGAGGCAATGTGATTTTTTTTAAAGCCAATCACATTTCTTGCATCTCCCTCCTGTAGCTGCAAACACAAAAGAACAAACCACGACGAAAAGCAGTACGGGTGTACCACGCAGGAATAGAAGCTCAGGGTCTAAGCTGGGCGACCCCAGCTGGACCTTTCTGAGTGCACCGAGTTGCCAGGAGCCAGATAGAAATTGAGGTGACCAGCACAGATAAGAACTAGCCAAAACAAAGACGAAAAAACGTCGCCAGCTGTGATCAGTAGGATTTTGTCTTCAGCACCTGTAAGGGTTATTCAAGCCTTCGGACCGGTGACAGGTTTTAGCATGTGAAACTCCTGTGCACCCGGGGACGACTATCGGATGCCTTACGTGACAACGGCTGTAAATTTGCTTCCGCTAGAAGGACGCTCACGCGCTTTGCCCGTCGTGTTTCACGCGCACGCTGCACGCCCTGCGTGCCCCCTTTCTTCCCTTCCCATCGCTGGACGTTACCTGGGCCCTCTTTCGATTTCAGCTGGCTTCAGCTGAAACGTATGTCAACAAAACATACGTAACAAAAAGCTCTAAACAAAAAAAATATCCCGGAACCGGTATGTTTGCAAGGAAAGCTGCGTACCTGTTAATGCTACCTGCACGCTGAATATACCCCCCCC
>NW_008824032.1:532856-533393 GCF_000699105.1 Pygoscelis adeliae
AAAGTTGGGAGGGGTAAGGGTGGCTCTAGCCGCTGAGTGTGGCTTTGGTCTCCCCTCTCCTGCCAGGATGCTGGTTGCGTGGGGCATGCAGCGATGTCACCAGGAAGCGCTAAAGAGGAACCGAGTGGTGCTGGCAAAACAGCTGGTTTTAAAAGAATTGGTGGAGCATATGATAGAGAAAGACATCATCACCACGGAGATGATGGAAATGATACAGGTATGCAGGTTGTACTCGACTGCATCGTGAGCTTTGTTTCTAGTTAAACTCCATGTCGCTCTTGGCGGTGGCAGCACGGTAAAACTCATCTGTATGCTACCTGCGTATTTTAATGTGATCACGTCTGGAGAACATGCAATGCAGTATGGGGTTTGCTTGCAACACGTAGGAAAACTGTAAGCTGCTTTTAGCAATATGGATTTTGTCTGAGATTTACTAAATCGCTGGCTTGCATGCTGGTATGTAGTTGCGGCAGGCTGCGCTTCATGAGTCAGGTGGTATCTTCCAGTCCTCTGTTGTTATTTTGTGCCTTCCCCCCC
>NW_008824032.1:533421-564385 GCF_000699105.1 Pygoscelis adeliae
AACTGATTTCCAAAGAATACTGTGAAAGTAAGTAAATGAATATATTATAAACCAGCTTGTTGTGGCACTTGTGTACCGTTCTCTTGAAGAACTTGTGTTTTCTAGGTGTTTTTGTAAACTGCATGAAGAACCGTATGTGATCCAAGACTCACTCTCACGTGACAAATGCTGTTTGTGGGCTTTTGTTACTTATCCTGAGCAGTGGGTACTATGGAGAGAAGTCATTGGGAATAGCTTGGGATTGCTCCCAGAGGTATAGTAATGCACTGAAGACTGTGCAGGATGGAGATACAGGTCTTCAAAGAGAAAGCAAGCTGGAAAGGAAATGACTGAAGATGCACGTCAAGTGCATCTCAAGACTCAAGTAAGCAACTGAGGGACTTCTTAGTCCCTTCGTAAGGTTGATGGTCCTGCCATAAGAACAGATGCTGAAAAATAGAATTACGAGCTATTTGCTGGGCACAAGGGCAGGAGGTATAAACCTGAGACTGATAAGGTTTTTGAAAGCAATGAGGAAATAACTTCCTGATGAATTTTGACTCATTGTGTGTCAAAGATAATGTTAAATTCTTCATGGAACCTGTCAAGGATACTGTGCTAAGTTGTGGGAGATGCAGGCAGTCCTACCTGAAATAGCTCGAATCCCTAGTGAAAGAGGACGAAGATACAGGAAGACAGTGAAAGTCAGAGAATTAATCAAGAACTGATTGTACTGGTTTTGGCTGGGACAGAGTTAATTTTCTTCACAGTATCTAGTATGGGGCTATATTTTGGATTTGTCATGAAAACAGTGTTGATAACACAGGGATGTTTTCACTACTGCTGAGCAGTGCTTACACAGAGTCAAGGCCTTTTCTGCTTCTCACCCCACCCCACCAGCGAGTAGACTGGGAGTGCACAAGAAGTTGGGAGGGGACACAGCCAGGACAGCTGACCCCAACTGACCAAAGGGGTAGTCCACACCGTATGTCATCATGCTTAGCATATAAAGCTGGGGAAAGAAGAAGGAAGGGGGGATGTTTGGAGTGATGGCGTTTGTCTTCCCAAGTAACCGTTACGCATGACGGAGCCCTGCTTTCCTGGAGATAGCTGAACACCTGCCTGCCAATGGGAAGTAGTGGATGAATTCCTTGTTTTGCCTTGCTTGCATGCACAGCTTTTGCTTTACCTATTAAACTGTCTTTATCTCAACCCATGAGTTTTCTCACTTTTACCCTTCCAATTCTCTCCTCCATCCCACTGGGGAAGGAGTGACTGAGTGGTTGTGTGGTGCTTAGCAGCCCACCAGGGTTAAACCATGACACTGCTGAAGTATGGGTGGGTAGTAGGGATGTTCAGTTGCTGGCCTGCAGTTAGTCACTGAAGGGGTGGGGGAGGGGAAGAAAAGGAAGAAAGAAAAAAAAGCCTTCTCAAAGGTAGGATAATGCCAGAGAAAATAATCTTTTTGGGAAAATGCTGCTGTAGTTAAGTTTTAAACTGAGACGGAAAGGAAGAAGACTAAGGGAATCTTCCCTTCCAGGTGTAACTGGGTAAAAGGAGGTGCAACAATATTTAGTAATGGATTATCAGTAAGGAGAAAGGTCTTACAATGGATAAGTCAGGTAAATAGTAATAGCTTAGTGGAAAAATTGTGCCTAATACAACTAAGAGCTTAAATTTATATAAATAGCAATAGCAGTCTGAGCAAGAGAACAAAGTGACTTGAACTGCTGTTGCAGGGTATGAATCTGGAAATTGCAGCAAAAATAGAAATATGGCAGGGATAGGAGGAAAGATTCACAGCTGGAACAGTAGTACTTACTGCAAAGTATGCATTGCACTAAAAGGATTGAAGTGAAGGGAACATTTGCAGGGTAGTACTGATCATAACAGTGCTATAGATAAACAAAAAGTAATATGCATTAAAAATAAAAAGATCATTTGAGTCAAAACCACTTTGTCTTACCTTTCATTTTTCTATAGTAGGTCTGTGAATTTGTAGTACTCCACTCTCTGGCTCAAATGTGAACAAAGGTCTTAAGAGTGCTGTTAGGTAGCCTATTTTTGAAAATGTACTGTGATGCTAATCAACAGGTACCTTAGTGGAAATAGGAGGAGACAGATGCTGCTCTGTCTGATGACAGAGCGTAGATTTTCCTGGATATTGTAACTGACTGGTTCTATATATCCCCCTGCTCCCCCAAGAAGTCGGGAAATCAAGATGATCTGGATAAATAGTTATGTTTTAAATCATCTTGTCTTAAAAACACAACAATTATACTGGTCCTGTTGGTTTGATTTAAACTAAACAGAAGAATAAACAAATAGGGCACTTCACTTAAATAAACTCTTGTAATCTAAGGAAAGTGAAATAAACCAAGGAGCTCAGAGAGATGAAGGAAGGATGAAACTTCTTCAAGTGTGAGATGCTAAACCAGTACTGAAACTCTACCACAAGTAAGAAAAAGGTAGGAGGGGGGGACGTTGCAGGAAGAGCCACTGAAGACAAAGGTGGTTGAGCTAGATGAAGAGCTCACAAGGAATATGAAGAGTAAGTAAAGAGTTTATAGGTGTTCACCACAGAAGAATTAATAAATGGGAGCAGCTTCCTTTGCTGTCCAAAATGGGGGGAGAGAGTAGGAACTGACAGGAATGAATTTAAATTGGGTCAGAAAGCTACTAAACAATTTGAGGTTTTTTCAATTATATACACTTTTAAGAAAGAATAAAGAAACAAATGTGTTTACTGCATAGCGAAGATGATGTAAATACAATTATCTAGATGAAGGCCCAGAAGAGAGGGATTTCAAACACAGAGCAAAAATGATAGTGGAAATAAAGTGGGACAGTGGAAACAGCCGTTTTTAAGATGAAGTCCAAAATCCACTTCATTAATGCCTTCTTGTCAGAGCATCAGCTGTTCTTCCAGAGCTCTGGGATGGACCTTCCAAATTGCAGATACAATAGCAAGAGTTTTATCTTGCTTTTTAAACAAATTGAATATTCCATACTGTAATTGAAGACTATGAGATCGTGTAGATATAGAGATTTAAATGCTCTTCTGTTGATCACTAGACAGTAATGAAGGAATCGCTGGCTTTGACAAAGTGACATAAATTTGATTAGGATGTTTGTCAAGTATATATACTCTTTCCACAGATTCTACGTGTATGTTCAGGCTCAATAAGACGACTAATACTACGGGATTTTGACAGGAATTCAGAGTTTATTGTGCAACCAGTTCCAGTTATGCAGATTATCAAACTCATCTGTGAGGGTACAAAAATAAATTAAGGATGTATTAGAAAATAAAATGAAAGAAGTCTGTCTCATGAAAGTTTTACTTCTGAGTGTTTGCTGAATATTATTTAGTATAACCTAAATGTGGTGTTGATGTGGAAGTTACATGAGGAGGCGCAGCACTTTGCGTATTTAAGGACACACTAAGGAAGCAGTCTGCCAAAAGCTGACTACTGTACGTACAAAGTGCAGAATATGAACATTATGGAAATTTCTTAATTTTTCAATAAAACTTAAGATCCAATTCTTGAGGTCAGCTTGTGTTCTTAACTATGATTTATGGCTTAGTCATGGACTATGAAGACATTAAAAGTGAAGAAGATTAATGATCCTAAGCTTGTCATAAACAGCTGCAGGTCTACTAGAAAGGAAGAAACAATTAATAGGTACTTTAGAATATCAGCTGTCAATTTACTTTATCAGGTAAAATAAAATTCAGTGGGCTTACAGCAAGATACAAGTATATGGAGCTGGTTATCTTCTGCGGACTAATGGAGAAGTGTTACCAGGAGAAAGGGGCAAGTATTTCCATACTTCTGGAAAGGCACAGGTGAGATGACTGAATGCACTTCTAGTCAACAATGCTCTGAAAGTTGAGGTTTCTGTGGGAATAGGAGAGGGTACTTGCATTGTCAAGGGGAAGAGGCCATTTATGAGGAGGCTGAAAGAAAGTGGCTTGTTTACTGTAGCAAATGGAGACCGATCTATAGAAAGAAGTTTGATAAATAAGGGAAAGGATGGGAGAACACTGAAGTCAAGGGACATTGTTGATACAAGAATAAATGCTATTAGTCAGTCATGAATTAACGTATGTCTGAAATTTCATAACAGGTTCATAAGCATTGGATCAACAAGATTTTGCAATATCCTTCCAAACAATGTGATGGGACCAAAGTCAAACTACTTTTAACATCAGGCTTGATAAATTTTATGAAAGAAACCAGTGATGTGAAATCTTCTGTAGCAGAGGATTTACACATGTGACTCGAGGCTTTTTCTTCTCATTTTCCTGGGATTGCAAACGTAGTGTTAGGCCTTGATTCTGTGTAACTCACCAACCATTTCTTATCATTCACCAAAAGAAGAGATCTTGGATCTAAGTGGTAATTCAAAAAATATAGGATGAATTCCATGGAATTGATAAAATTTATTTTTGATACCCAATATTTTAGTACGGGATGTTTTGGTGTGTTTTAGATTTCACAGGGAAAGCTATTATTGTATAAATTATACGGTTTGTTGGCAAATGTCCTGTTAATAGTCTAACAATTAGAACTTCCTGGGACTGTTTTACAGATATATAAATTTAATTTTTGATTGTTACTTTTGCTCATGTACTACTATATATTGCTTCATTGGTGTAAATGTTACAGTCTGTACGTATGTAGTATCTTTTCAGAATTGACTGTGTAAAATAAGTATTTTACTTAACATTTTCTGAAGGATTTGTGTTATCAATGCATGAGACCATAAGTCATTGGACAGTAGTGAAAACATGTTCTGGACTTAGTGTATTCAGTGAGGGGAAATAGATACAATTCCAACAGTAACTTGAAGTAAATGTTTAGAGAGAAGAGGGTGTATTACCGCGTGTGGTAATGTATGAATTGTTGGCTTGCTGCATTGTCATATACTCTCCCCCCTATTGAGCTGATAGGAACAGAGGAGTGGGAGTGAAATCAACTAGGAAAAGCTATAAAAATGGATCTAGCACAGCTAAGCATAGTGATGAAACATTTACATGAAGGAAAAAAAGTTGAGTTGTTCTGAAGCGTCATGCAAAATGAATCGTGTTCGGGTGTTACTTTGAGTGTGGATTTTGTTTTTTCTCTGGATCTAGGCCAAATCTGGGAGCTTCAGCCAAAATGTGGAATTCCTCAATTTGCTGCCCAAGAGAGGCCCTAATGCCTTCTCAGCCTTCTGTGAAGCTCTGCGAGAAACAAAACAGCAGCATCTGGAGGCAATGATCTTGAAGACAACATCTAACCTGAGCCATGGGATTGCAAGGGTACAACAGTTCAAAAAAAAAATAAAATAAAATGGATGGACTGCATTTCAGATTGGTTTGGGCACAAAGTGATCTTTCAAAAATGGAAAAAAAATAATGGTTTACAAAGGACAGGATGGGTTTTCATTGCAACTTGTAGTAGCCTTAGTAAAACCAGAGGGGAACAAATTTGGGAAGAAGAGAATTTTCATACAGAATCACAGAATGGTTGAGGTTGGAAGGAACCTCTGGAGGTCATCTGGTCCAACTCCCCAGCTCAAGCAGGGTCACCTTGAGCAGGTTGCCCAGGACCACTTCCATATGGCTTCTGAATATCTCCAAGGATGGAGACTCTGCAACTTCCCTGGGCAACCTCCTCCAGTGCTCAGTCACCCTCACAGTAAAACTGTGTTTCCTGATGTTCAGAGGGAGCCTCCTGTGTTTCAGTTTGTCCCCATTGCCTCTTGTCTTGTCACTGGGCACCACTGAGAAGAGCCTGTCTCTGTCTTCTTTGCACCCTCTCTTCAGGTGTTTATGTACACTGATGAGATCCCCCTGAGCCTTCTCTTCTCCAGGCTGAACAGTCCCAGCTCTCTCAGCCTTTCCTCCTATGTGAGGTGCTCCAGTCCCTTCATCATCTTTGTGGCCCACTGTTGGAGACTCTCTAGTATGTCTGTATCTCCCTTGTACAGAAGAGCCCAGAACTGGACACAGGACTCCAGGTGCAGCCTTGCCAGAGCTGAGTAGAGGGGAAGGATCATCTCCCCTGATCTGATCTGCTGGCAACAGTCTCCTAATGCAGCCCAGGATACCATTAGCCTTGTTTGTGGCAAGGGCACGTTGCTTGGCTCATGTTCAACCTGGTGTCCACCAGGTCCCCCAGGACCTTTCCTGCCAAGCTGCTTTCCAGCTGGTGGCCCCCAGCATATATTGGTGCATGGGGGGGCTCCTCCCCAGGTGCAGGAGTCTGCACTTCTTGTTGAAGTTCATGAGGTTGACTTCATGAGGTTTCAACTCTTAATGATTCTTTTTTCCATTTTCTTTCTAATTTTTTTCCCAATATCCTCAGAAATTAATTTCAAGTTTTGAAACATTTTGTGATAGATACTTTGTTGAACTGTACAAGGTTCCTGGATGTTCCTATATCCAACATGTTCTTAATTGATGTGTCATCAAGAACCCAAAAGCTGCAAAGAAATTAAAAGATTTCAGAGAAAATACTTTAGTATTCAATGATACTCTTAGTAGAAAGCTACTGAAAGCTAGTCTTGTCTGTTGAGGAGAGAGGGACTCTCTGTATTTTGTTATTTTTATTTTCAACTTTTCACTCTCTGCAGTTGTCAGCATTGGACTAAGGGAAGAATTTAATAAATATTCAATATTTTCAGTGCTGCATTGATGAGCATGGAATCTCACAGTAAACATTTTATACAAAGGAAGGAAGACCAGATATTTTTGAGCAGACATGTTGTTCCCTTATTAAAATGTAGGATTTATTAGACTGCCCTTTCTATTTTTTTTTGCTTTCAATTGTGGTTTACTATACAAACACTGAAATCTTGTAAGCAAACAAAAAGATAGGAATCATTGGACAAATCAAGTTTTGGCAAAAATGGGGAGGATGTGACCTCAGTGTAAGGTTTCCAAACTGGGTATTTGGGTAGAAGTAGAGATGTGCAAAGAAAGGAAGGAATTTTGCATTGACAGAAAATGTTGCTGCTATCTTGTCATGATGTTTCATGTGGAAGTGAACCATGATATTTTTTAAGTCATATAGATGTGTATGTAAATGCATGTATCTTTGTTCCATGATACCTACAGGCTTATACCGTAGAGAAAAAAAATAGTTGTTTTATGCTACTCTTTTTCATGGATTTATTGGATGTCTTGTAGCTTGAACACTGTAACGGATCAAGTCTTCCATTCCCTGCCAGTGAATCATGTAATTCAAAGAGACCGCGCTGGATTGGTGAGTCGCACGTGACATCATGAATACTTGATTGGCTATCTGGTTGGTTGCTTCTAATTTCTTAATACTCTCTTAATTCAATTCTAGAAATAAGCTTGCCACCACTTTGCTCATCCCAGGAATACAAACTTGACAGTGAACTGACTATATTATGATCAGATGCAGGAGGCAGAATTAGGCTAGAAAATGAAAGTGAAATAGCATATTGGAAGAGAGAACCCAATCAGTTTCTAGTCAGCTTCATTTATTCTTACAGGAAATTTTGTTACTTAGACAGTAAAAACGTCAGTAAATGTCAGTAAAATTTTAGATTTTTTCAAAGATCTTCGTCTTTGTTTAAGATTTGTAATAGAGTTTAATTGAACTAGAGCTGTGAAAAGGTACTGATTTTGGGCAGTATTCCTTAACTTAGACTTTCTTCTTAGCAAGTAAGTTTAAGTACAAGGCCTTACATATGTTACATGGGCCCAACATAGATTTCTGTAGCTTCTGTTGAGTGCAGCAAATCAGCTTTTCTTTAGCAAGCATTTGTGGTAGGTCAGGGAACTGGTTGTTGGAATGAATCTCCTTGCTAATTTTCATGTGGCCTCTGGTAATGCCTGGAGTACTCATGTTCCCTAACCACAGCTTTAACTGTGTGCTGCTTACTAGGAGCTCTCTCTGGTGTTAAAGAACAAGTGTTTAGATTTTGAAGGCTTTTTTTATTTAGCTGCAAAGGTTTTAGGGTTGGGTTGTTTTGGTTTTTTAGAGCATATGTTCCTCCAACCAGGAGAGCCGTATCTCAAAAGGCTGAAAAAGGATTTCGAAGGAGATCATGAATGTCATTAGCTCCATTTCTTCAGGACAGGGGAGTGAGTGTTTGTCTGCAAATGGCAAGTAGTTGATTATCATTCCCCTGATCTGCTGTTATCCAGAGGAGAGGGTTGTTCAGAGACAGATAAATAAAAAAGGGCATTGCACTTTATGGAAGTTAGAAATGTCTAGTTTGATCATTTATGCATGTGTTCAGCAAAAAATAAATAATTGTGTCCAGTGAGCGTGGGAGGCCTTTTATGAAAGGAAAAGCAATATTCTATTTGAATATTTCTAGCAATGGTTTGTCAGCCTAACAGTGAAAGAGATAACATACTGTACAAAATGACAGAAAGCACACGGCTCTAATTTCAGATGAGAATTCTGTTTTCATACTGTGTAGAACCAAATTTACTAGGCCTTAGATAAGGCTAACCCACATACAAGACAAAAAAAAGTTGCCAATTAAAATTATAAAAAAATAAATATACCATTCCAGTACTTCTGTTTTTCCTGCTGTGTTTCATTATGTGTCTGTAGTCCCTGATCAAGCAAAATTTTGAGAGGTACGAATAGTATAATACAGGAATAGGCCTAAGACCACATACTTCAGAATTTGCAAATTACTACCTTAATGCAGAGGCTTTGTAGCTGGAATTTTTTATTGTTATTGATATGTTTGTTTTGCACAGAACCAATGGAACATTCCTTGGATAATGGGGATGGTCCCTCAATTCCTCCAGTGAAGTACTGCACTCCTGAATTTTATCATGATCATCAGCATTTGGTAAGTAGTTGACAGAGAAAATCTTCTTAAGATGTGAAAGATGTGAGATGTTTGGAGATATCAACTGAACACGCGCTACTTAAAACTGAGTCAAAACACATGCTTCTTTGGGATGCAGATCAGTGTTGTGCTATTTGTGTAACTGAAAGATGCTACCAGTCATGTTTGATTTGATGTAGTTCTCATTTACAAGTGTCAAGAAATTCTGAGTAGTTCTGTAACTATATATAAATGTCTGCCTCTGGTTTTTGCTCACGAAGAGCTTTGTGAAATGCCTTCTGTTGCTCTGTGTAAGCTGTCAGTATTGTTGCCTCATGTTTAATTGTCTGCATCCTCTTCTTCTGTGTGATGACACACTCTGCAAATGACTGTAGGATACTAGAATTGTGTTTCAACTAGTAGTCACAGTCTTGGCTGTTTTAATTGCCAACTTGTACCCAGAAGAGTCTTTTCTTAGGCTCAAGAACCAGATCAGGATTCTGTGCTGGGTGCTACTGGGTAGAACAACCTGAATTTCTATTCTGCAGCATTAGAAGTTACATAGGTAGTCTAATTACTTTTTGTTTATTCTGTTTGTAAAGCATAGGTTGTGGTGAGGTAGGCTTAAGGAAAAAAAATAATTTCGTGTAGTGGGGCAGACACTTTACTAGAGTTACACAATGTGCTAACACTTAAACAATTATGTCACACGCTCTGTGTACAGCAAAACATTTTTTTTTCTTTTTTTTAAACTATCAATTGGGGAGACCTAATTAGGCAGCATCAGTGTGAGCTTGACTTGCCTCCTTTTACGTCTGCTCCTGGATACACCCTCTTTGATATGCTCCTTTGGTATTAAATTTCACTTCCAATTTACAGGAGTGTTAGTAACTGATTTACTATTGATTTGTTGTTGTTAGAGTGGGAGGCGCAGAGAGGGAACTTATTTTGAAGACACCCCTCTTAAATTAGTTCTTTCCCTGTTAACCTTTTTTGACAGCCACATAACTTTCAGGATCAGTGATTGACAGTCCCTTATTATTAAAATTGTACTCACATGCTATTTTACATCTCTATCTGCTCCCAACGGCAATTAAGAAATGTTAGCTAAATTCTACATAGTGCTGTCCTAAGGCCTTTGATGGGGATGATGGAAATATGTGGGGCCATGCTGGCGTGAGGGTGGGAAAAGGGAAAAAAGTTAGCAAGACCTAATTCACAGTTTGAAATGTATAAGCTGTGTTTCTTTTAAAATGAGAAATAAGGCAAGCTAGAATAATATCTTAATAATAGTGTTGTAGGATCATCAATTGTGGAGACTTGAAAATACAGTTATCTTTGGGACACTTTGCAATACAAACATTTGTTTTATTTATTTAAAAAAAAAAACTTCAAAAATTTGATATCTACTGTTGTTGTGCCTTCTCAATCGAGAAATCCTGCATATTGTATCAAGCTGGTATGTGGGGATTGCTGTTCTACTCTAACACTCCATTATTTCCTTGTGTAGTCTAAATTTACCAATTTTAAATCTTCTTCTCAGGCATATAAACTGATATCAGAGCCCCGAGGCTTAGCACTTATTCTCAGCAATGTCCATTTCAGCAGCGAGAAGGACTTGGAGTATCGTTCAGGGGGAGATGTGGACTGTACTTCCCTGGAGATGCTTTTCAAGCATCTTGGGTATCAAGTGACTGTCTTTCATGATCAAACTGCACAGGTAAGGGGAATGGATCCCAGTTGTTGTGGTTTAACCTGGCAGGCAGCTAAACACCACACAGCCATTCGCTCACTGCCCCCCCCACCCCCAGTGGGATGGGGGCAAGAATCGCGCGGGGGGGAGGGCTGGTGGTGAAGTAAAATTTGTGGGTTGAGATAAAGACAGTTTAATAGGACAGAAAAGGAAAGGAAAATAATAATAATGATAAAAGAATATGCAAAACAAGTGATGCACAATGCAATTGCTCACCACCTGCCGACAGATGCCCAGCCAGTTCCCGAGCAGCGGTCACCGCCGCCCGGCGAACTCCCCCCAGTTTATATACTGAGCATGATGTCATATGGTATGGAATAACCCTTTGGCCAGTTTGGGTCAGCTGTCCTGGCTGTGGCCCCTCCCAGCTTCTCGCTGGCAGGGCACGAGAAGCTGAAAAGTCCTTGACTAGTGTAAGCACTGCTTAGCAACAACTAAAACATCAGTGTGTTATCAACATTATTCTCATCCTAAATCCAAAACGCAGCTACTGGGAAGAAGATGAACTCTATCCCAGCTGAAACCAGGACACTAGTACTTCACAACCAGTATGGAGAAGAGTTTGTAATGGTTACATAAACATCTTAAGAGCTTGCCTTTGGTATAACTAAGCTTGAACAGGAAGATGTGAATGGTCACTTAGGAATAGAAAATAAGGCTAAATGGGGTGATGTCTGCTAGCATACTGACAAATATGAAGAAGCTCGGAAGGCAGAGGACTTTACGATGGAAAGTAGGATCACAAAGGACTACAAGAGGTACTGCTCTAGTCTGAACCCTTGTAGTGCAAGGGGCATGAATTTCTAGACCACACCTGGCATACGTGTTAAAACCACAAATGAATAAAGTCTCCAGTTTACTCTAGATAGACTTTTCCAGCGATCTGCTATCCTAAAAGTTAAACTTTGCAAATATTTGACCTAGTCTTTGCAAGCGTAAGTGATGTTTTCATGTCCGTTCACTGGTGGAGTCAATTGCCATCCTATTTATCAGTCTTCCAGTATCTATGCAGTTAAGTTCCACTCTTTCAGTCTTTGCTTTGCTAGAGAAGTGGCTGTGCTTCACTTAGGAAAATCAGCAATGTTCCATGACTGACTGAATCAAGGAACTCTCTCCCTCGGAGCACAAAAACTCCAGCATCATTTGTTCTTATTCCTTTTAGATCCCTATGAAACCAAGTGGTACAGAACCTGTTAAAGTGTTTTATTCAAGAAGGCAGCTTTTGCAACATTATAATAAGACTTTTACACTTGCCATGTTGTCAGAGTTCCTAAAGTTTTCTACTTTAAACTGTTGTGTTTTGATCACTAGTGTTTGAATGCCTGGAGTACCAGAGTGTGTATTTGTTAAGTTGCTCCAACATCCCAGCCAGACTCAAGTGTCAATGTAAAACCTCTGTAGATAGCAGTTGATTTCTTCTATGTTGAATCCGTATGTACCAACTCAGATACTTGCTGCATCCCCCTGTTGGCCATATAGAAATGTACATGTCCTAAGTGATTCCTGCTTCACAATGTTATACTTAGGACTGAATATTACATGAAAGAACAAGAACATTTTGCTGATTGCTTTTTTTTAATGGAATACATGTCTTTTGTCCTGGTTTATTTCATAACAGGAGAACTATTTGTGGTTTTCCCTGTACATTGACCCATTTACCCTGTGCAAGTCTGGAAGGCATTTTTTTTCTCTCTTCCAGGAGATGCAGAATGCATTGGAGAGATTCTCTAAGATGCCAGATCACCGGGATGTGGATTCCTGTATTGTAGCTTTACTTTCCCACGGTGTGGAAGGTGGGATTTATGGCAGTGATGGCAAACTACTACAGGTATATTCCTGTGTCCTGATGTGATGTGGTGTTGTAGGTTATGTCTTGGAAAGTAACAATGGAAAGAGGAAAAATGTTTTAAAAAAAAAAAAAGTGAGAGAGAAAGTGAAGTGGTGGGAGACTGAGGATTTACATTTTTTAAAAAGGAAAAAATAAGGGCTTGTGGGAAGAAAAGGGCAGGGGTCTGTCTATGAGAGGTCTGTAAGATAAAAAATGGCATAGAAATAGGGCAGGTGGGAGAAGTTACTTAATTCTGTCTTTCTGTACAAGTACTAGGTAGAGTGCATGAACTCAAACTAGTAGGAAGGGATGTGTTTGTCACACCGTGAGTTTGGAGATAAAGGAGAAAATATCAAGACTGGTGAGGTAATTACCAAAATACAGGGAAGCAAGGTGAGACTGGGTTTGGCTCACAGAAGGCTGCAGTGAAGTATATTTATCTTCTTTCTTCTCTCAGTTGCAGGAGGCTTTCCGGCTCTTTGATAATGCAAACTGTCCAAATCTCCAGAATAAGCCCAAAATGTTCTTTATTCAGGCCTGCCGTGGAGGTGAGTGCCCAAATACTAAAGGCCATGTATTTGGCATGCCATTAAGGCTCATTTTACACACATACACACCCTCACATTCAACTTGCTGTCAACTCTCCTCTTTGCTTCTCTCAGGTGTAAGTGGGACCCATATTCACCTCCCTCTGCCCTGCTGCTGCCACTGCATCTGTTGCTCTGTAAGTGTCTTTTGCTCTGCATGAGGTGTGTGCATTGACTTGCAGACCCCAGAGCACCTTAGTGATAAAAAATTCTATCATATCCCACTCATATATTGAGGCTTTCTCTTGCTATGTCTGCAGTAGGGGGAGTGGGGCATATGGTGCATCAAATTGCAGCACAGCATGGAGTGGTACACTAGCACTGGAGTGTTGTCTGAGGTCCTGTCTTTCTCTTGATCCAGGATGTGTTGTGTCTCTGGTGGTGGTGTGTCTCAAGCTATCAGGCTCCAAGTCTTGTCTTTTTTTTTTTCTCTCCTTCACCTTATCTTCCTCTCAGCCTCCAAGTGACCTTTCCTTACACCCTTTTCCGCATCCTATTATAGTTACAGAATTCTTTTCTGGATTCTCAGACTTGTTCTTTTTCCACTCTTTCTGTTCCTAGTTTTTTTTTTAATTCTGCTATTCATTTTCCCTCCTTTCGTAACTAAATACGTCTGTAACTTAACTACCTTTCAGATCTGCTAATGACCAAATTTTTCCCTAAAGTGTTTGGACTTTTTGAGATCGCTGTGAAACTGCAGATACTCCAAAGAGGAGTTCTGTCTTAAAAAGCTTTGTTTTTTCCCTTGTGAGAGAGAAGTTTTTCTAGTGTGTATGCTTTTTCCCCTTTTTTTCCTTTGGTCCTTGCAATTGTCTCCCTTCTTTTTCATTTTTAGCTGAGCTTTATATTTGTCCTCTAGCCAAGAGAATGTTTCCTTCACCTGTTACCTACTTGTGTTTAGTCCCAATGCAGAGAAAAACCTAAAGTCTACATGAAGTAATTTGGGTATCAAAAATATTTGGTCCTTTAAGCATTTGGAAATATTGTAACGTGCATGTTTACAATATGAATTGAATGTGATTGCTTTCCTTATGTTATTGAACCTTTAGATACTCTTGAACAAATGTGAATATACAGACTCATAACAGTGTGGAAGTAAGTGTAATAAGCCAGAAGTGGCAGCTGACCTAATTAGGTAATTAGGTTTATTTGACTGTAATGTTACCATAATGGGTCTGTACACATCAACAAATCAGGCTTGGCCTTCCTATTCCCAAAAAGGTTTCAGTTAAGAAAGCTATGCAAAATGCTGCAGAACTGGGATACTGCAACAGACAAAGGATTGGGACTTGAGAAACTGAAAGGGAAAAATCTTTCTTTAATTTAGGAAAAAAAAAAAAAGCACAAAACTGCCTTTTTTAACCTCTCTTTTAAACCTTGATTAATAGTTGGAGGGGAAAGCCAGTTACAAAGTAATTGAGCTGTCAACAGAAATGTATAGCTTTTCATTTTAGCATTCAAAGGTTAAACTAGCCAATACAATTTTTTTTTTTTTTAAAGCAGCATTTAAAAGACTGTATAAATAGTGTGGACAACTTTAGATTAGTAGTCAGTTTCTCTATGCCATGCAAGTTAGCTGGAACCAGTTGAAACAAAATGAGAAATGCATATATTATTCTTTTTCCCTAAGTTTATGTAATAGGCCTTATCTATCTTCTATTAATGACACATTAAAAATGTAGATAAAGAAGAGTTGGTACAGTTTACTTAATTTCCAAAGGGCCTTTGGCAGGAGTCTACTAAAGAATTTAAGTAGTCATGGGTCAAAAACTGGTGGCAACAGAAAGCAATGGGAAAAGACAAATAGTCAGATTTCACTATGACATAAGATGAGACTTTGAAGCTGCTTAACATCTGTGTTTATTATAGTAGTTGATCTAGAAAAGTGAAGAACTGTGGTAAATAATGACAAATAGGTAGTTAGTAGTTATTTAAATCAATTGGGAAAACAGCGATCTGGGAGCTTCAGTAAAATTTAAACAGACTGGGTCAATCTGGGTGGCAGTTATTGGTGATAGAAATTAGAGGTTAAGTATGCAGGGGAATATCCCGATAGGGTTAGTGCTTTACACTTTTTAGTCACATTGGTAAGTTGACTGGAATGGTGTTTGAAGACATGCATCTAATTCTGAAGAATTAGACATCTAGTTCTGAAGCTTTAATCAAAAAGGTTTTGACTTTATACATTACGGGATGATGATAGTGTGAATAATATAGCTTGACTGTAAAATTACCTGAGTCTTACCTGAAATAACATACACTGTGAACAGTATACTAAATTTTTAAAAAGATATAGAACTAAAAGGATTTGGAGAAGTGTGATAAAAGACCTGAAAAAAGTGTTGTTAAAAATGGAAAAATTTGCATTGCTACCTTAAAGAGATGATGAAGGAACTTGGTGGAGGTGATCATGAAATTTTGAGCTATGGAGCCTTAATTATAGGCTATATCTAGCCTGTCAGACAATCACACTCCTCCCACTGCTGCTTTCATTTGGGAAGAAAAGAATGATGTTGCTGACTTAAGAATTGACCGTTTCCTGTGCATAATTATGAGATGCCACCAGTGCCACTGCCTGTAAAAGGGTTAGAAATCCAAATGCATTTCTTAGGCACGACCTGCAAACAAAAACCTAGAGCCATCATAACGGGAAGGCCTCTGAAGTGGACGCTTATGCCTCCTAAGACTAGAATCTGACCCATGCTGTTAGGAAGTAAGTAGAACAGTAGATTCTCATCTTAAAACAAAAGAACAGAAGGGCAAAATTATATAGAAAACCTGTAAAATGTAGTTTTACTTTTCTTACAACATAGCTGGACTCTTAAAGTTATTGCCACTAAGCAGTTAGTCTAGATTACAATGGAAACTGTCATGTAAACAACCAATTGAGAATATCTACACTTGTCATAATACATACTAATGAATCCTGGAAAGGACGTTAAATGTTCTCCACGTTTTAAACTAATCTCCATGTACTGGAGTTCTCTCTCTCATGTTTGGGGTCAAATTATTTTGCATTTTACTATTGCACAATTTATGCTTTTGATTGACACAAGTGATATTATAGTCAGGATTTAGAACTAGGTGACATATTTGGTTCATGTTTTCTTGATGTCTTGGAGGCAGACCTTAGCAACTAAAATTATAGCTCTCATTTGAGTTCTGCAATAAGTGGGTAGTTAGCATTGCAAACTAGACGAGACATTTTTGGACGTTTCTAAGGTAGGTAAAAGTGGAAAATAGAAACTTTTAGGGCTAGGCATCAAATCTTTCCATGCATGGTGAAGAACTATCAGAAACTTCTTTGCTTTCCCGTCATGCTATGATCTGCCTAAGAAAGGGGGGGGGGATCAATAAGCATGCAGACTAACAGTCACGTTAGGTTGAGCAGGCTTAGCACTTGTTGCTATCTGCATTAGTTTGTGCAGAAGAACTTTCAGATGAGTTTTAAAAACAGCTGAAAAGGCTTAAAGTTCATGCAAAAGCTTTCTGCTTAACACCAGTTGTGGCATTGCTGACCAGAGCCCAAAACTAAGGAAGTACGGGAAAACTACATCCAGTAATTCAGGATAATTTCTTCTTTTTTTCTTTTTTTTTCTTTTCCCCCCCTCCCCCTCCTTGTTTATTGCCCCCCCAGATGAGACGGACCGGGGAGTGGATCAAAGAGATGGGAAAGAATGGTCAGATTCCCCAGGCTGTGAGGAAAGTGATGCAAACAAGGAAGAAAATCTCAAGCTGCGTCTGCCTACGTGCTCTGATATGATCTGTGGATATGCTTGTCTGAAAGGTACTGGGGAGAGGCCCTAATTGTTAAGGCATAAGGAGGCTTTAGGTGTCTGTTCCCCAGAGTCTTCATTGTACACACTTTCTTTTCAGGCACTGCAGCCATGCGAAACACCAAGCGTGGATCCTGGTATATTGAGGCTCTCACCTCTGTGTTTGCAGAGGACTCACGAGACACTCATGTGGCTGACATGTTGGTGAAGGTGAGCCGGAGTGACCTTCCTCTCCTCTCCCACACTTACCTGGTTTCTGAAGAGCCTTCCAGTGCTTCAAATTGCCGGGATTAATCTACTGTTAAAGCAATTGTTCTTGCCTTGTTTGTAGCAAAATTACTACTTCTTTCCCCATTTTTATACACCACCCACCCCCCCCACACACACACACACGCACTCCATCCTCCCCCTCTACAGCAGCTTAACGAAAGTAAAAATGCTGTTTCTTTGACTCCTTCCATTTCACTTGTGTGGTCGCATGGTGAATTTATGAGAAGAACTAATATGGCTTACCAAGAATTACTTTTCTTCTATAGAAATAACTTTTTTTCAGGTGGATTCATTCCCTGAACCAGCTCACCACATAGCTGCACAAGTGCTTGCACTCACATAAAGGAAAGACTAAGAAAATGGGCAAAGAGGGAGTGAAGACAGCAGTGTGACCACGGCAACTTGAGCTGCTGTGGAGCTGCACCATAGTTCTCCATCCTTCTTATAATTTAGAAAGATAATACATAGGGGGGACTACTTAATAAGTTAAAAAGAGTAATCTATGAGTACAGAAAGCAGTGACATTTTTCTTACTTCTGTCTTCTTAATCCTTCCAGTCATTTTATTTTTTTTAATCTCACATCTAGGTGAATAGGCAAATCAAGCAACGAGAAGGTTATGCCCCAGGCACAGAATTTCACCGCTGCAAGGAAATGTCAGAATACTGTAGCACGCTCTGTCGGGACCTTTACCTGTTTCCTGGCTATCTGCCAGGAAAATAACTGCCAGCTCTGTTGGAAGAGAGATGCTGCCAAAGCTGAACTTTGAGTATGGATGTCTATGTTTTCATTCTTATGGGCTGTGACATCAGGTGCACAAGCAAGGAATGCTTGTTTATATCTGGCCAGTCCAATTCTTGATGTCTTTTTCTAAAATAATCTGGCAACTCTCTTTGTAATCTGATTCAGTTCAGGGTTTAAAATTCTAATATCCTGACTTATTCCATATGTACAGAAATTGATGGAAAGAGGATCAGCACTGGAACTGGGAGGAAGTGGGAACATCCTTTGGAAGGAGACACAAGGACGTTTGTAAGCAAAGTGAATATGAAAAGGGAAACAGACTATTCATACATTTTTTTTTTAAAGTTAAGCCTTTCTGAAAGGAAAATTATTCATACAATGCTACTTATCTTATGCTTGTATTTTAAAATTTTTAAATACTTTCTGCCTGGTTCTTCATGCAGGACAGTCAGCTCCTGTGCACATTAGAAAAGGACTCCCCTGTGAAGGAGAATCCTTCCCCTCTTTAAAATGGAAGGTTTTTGTTTTCATTACTTGACACTTCCCTATCCATCTTGATCACTTAAAAGTCTATTTTTGTACATTCCTTCTGTAGCCGCCAAGTTATGAAGAGAACTACAAGACATCCCAGGTTATCAGCAAAACAAATAGAGATCCAGGATTTCTCAAACAGACAAATAAGCCTCCATAAACTGCCCAGAAATAGTTTTGAATCTAGAAATTCTAGATTAGCTCCCCTTAGTCCCAAGCGTGAACAACTGCATGGAATATTACTTTTGAGGAATTTGTTTGCCATAGTACTTGTGTGTCACAACAGGCATAGCATTCAATCCACCAACTTCTCAGGAGTCTATAAATTGTACTGTACAACTGAATCCCTGAAACCCTACAGCCTTGTACAAAAGGGTCTTGTGTCTTTTGTTTAATTAACAAAAATAGTCAAGGCAGCTCTTTACAGTCTAAGCGTGTTGCTTGGATTATTTATCACTGCAGTTTGTTTCCCTTTTAAATGAAAGGGAACTGTTTCACATTATTACCTTGTTATGTGAGTTTTCTTTCTTCAGCCATGATCACTTAAAGCTGTTTGTTTAGTCAATATTGTTTGCAAAGTGTCATTTCAACTGGTCAATAAGAAATGTTGTGGCATAATCTATCACTTCTTTTGGAAATTTCCTACACGGTCTCTTCATGCTGTAATTTGTCTCTTGCTTGTGTCCAGTTGCAGTTACTCCCATTTGATGTGATGTGGGAGATGGGCATTGTTCTCTTTTTGTGGTAGAGCCTAAGTCCTGATATACTGGGTTACATATGGACTACAGTCTGTTCACTTGAGTCCCGATCTTCTCCATTTTGTAGCAGTAAGTTGGCATAGTTCCTGGCTTACTCTTTTTATGTAAGTGTGGCTTTTAAAGTATTTTTTTAAGGATAGAATTATGAATAGGAAGTACAAAAGGATCTGGAGGGAGGCTGGAAAATTAGGCATGTGCTTTTTTTATTGTTCTGCCTAGGAAAATGAAGGCTGTGTTTCCTCCAGCTGACAAAGGTGCAGCATTATCATGCATCTTGCACTTACCTTACACACAACGTGATAAACAGAATAAGGATCATACTTGCCAATTGGTGCCTTACTCTGAAGTTTAAGATACCAGTTGAGGGGGGCTGTTGTACCTCCCTGGAGTATAAACACTTTCTCCCTGAGTGCTCCCTCTTTGAAATGGTGCAATATTTTACAGATACGTATATTGATGAAGCGGTCCACTCTGATGGATTAGATTTCTGTAGGATTGCATCAAGTTGCATTATCACTGCCACTTTCGTATATACTTTTTGTATACTTGTATTTTACTGCCTTGAGGTGTCAAAATAAAGAATTCTTGTTTGATTAATCTGTGTGGTATCTTCCATTTGGAGAGTTATATCTCTGTGTGGAAATGGAGCTTCTATATAAAGAGAATTTTGCATAACTTCTTGAGATAGTACTTCGCAGAGGCGCTTTTGAACTCTCGGGCAGAAGCCTGCTACTTGCTAGCTGCAACCAGTGTGGGCTGCTTGTGAATTTTGATAACAGCTGGACTAAACTAAAGTTAATGCATTTTTAATAAAGATATATGAGGCAGAACCACTAATTAGGAGGCCGATACTGTGTTTCAGCACATAAAATATTTAGACTGGGAAAACTGTGGGCTTGGTGTTCTCAAAAGAAGAGTTGGTGCCAAAAAGAAGGGTTCCTGAAAAACAGAAGCAGTCTTGGAAGGAGGAAGGGCCCAGCAAGAAGATGAAGATACCAGTTGGAGGGAAAGATCCTGGAAGTGGAGGAAGATCCAGGGGATCAGAGAGCTGCATGGAAACGAATGCCAGGGGATGCCCAGAGGCCTTGACCTTTAATGCCCAAGACTGGTAACTGCAAGCAGCTGCACAAGCACAGAACCAACACAACTGTCTGCTCCACCTTCACAGACCAGCAATGATCTCGCTGCTGGGAAGGGAAGCTGAGACCTAGGTAATGCACCTGGGAGAAAACCCGTGAGTGAGTGTGAAATGAGAAGGTGTAAAAGCTCTGTTCTCATTAGTTCTAAAATAAACCCCAGTATCCAGTTCCACTAGAGGTTGCCATTTACTCTCTCATCTGTGACACCTAGAAGGGTGTGTCTTCAAAGTTCTCTTTTATGGAAAGAGTACATTGTTTTTTTCAGTAATACCAAATTCTGGTACAGGAAATCTAGTAGTAACTTTAGCAGTGGAATTACCAACATCTACCTGTGCAGAAAGTGTTTACAGTAGTACAGAAGATGAAGTAAACAAGATGTTTCTATTTTCAGAGAAATAAGTTTTGAGCTACTAGCATAATTTAAGGAATGACTTTAATAGCTGGGATAGCAGGAAAGTGTTAACTGGTTCACATTTTGGTTCAAAACCAAAAGAATAATAAGGTCAAAAGTTCTGTTTTGTGGGACAGGGAGTGAAAACAGTGAACAGGATGTAGACAAGGTATTTTACAAATCTTGAGTTGCATGAAAATCATTGTATTTATTAGTAGAACAATTTAGTTATTCTAAACTGGTTTTGTTTCCCTATGTGCCATTATGAAAAGTAATAGAAACTCAGAGGATTTGACTTTGTAAAAATAGTCATTGATCTCCTTAAAAATTAGGATGTACAGAATGGTATTGAAAGAGGGCATGCTTTCCAAAACATCAAAAGATTTGGCTAAAACATCTTGTAAAATAAAATTTATGCCAAGCTAAGATTTCTAACATACACTGTACCTGTGTTGTGCAATGCGTTCTTACCCTTTTCTTCAGGGTATGAAAATTCTTCATGACATCACAACACTAAATTATTAGGTTAGGAAAAGGAAATGCAAGAAAAGAAGATATTGTTACGTAACAGATCATCTTCATGACACAGGGATGAGGTCATTAGATGCATACAGAAAACAGTTTCTTTTAAAGGAAAGGAGTGAAACAAGAATCTCCAGAGAAGTTATAATCAACCATTGTCACAGGGCCAGCAGCCTTGGTGAAGCTGTTTCATTAGGCACGAGTACTAAGTCCTACTCAATGGTATTTGGCCTAGTGTTGCTGGTTTTGCCAACTCTACTTGTAGAGTTCTGTCTTGTGAAGGTTTGGCATTATTTTGTTTCCATTCATCTGCATTTGGTGCCTTGTTTATGGTCACTGTTATGTATAACTTAGTCTCCAGACTAGTTTTGCTTAAACTGTTACGCCTGTGTACACAAACTCTTAAGAAGACATCTTCTGTGTAATTCACTACATCTTTCAGAGAGCTCAGAGTTGTATTTGGACTTCTCTAGCTTAAGAAAAATAACTGGAATTGCTGTGGTTTAGGCTGTTGATTTTTTTTTTTTTACTTTTTTTTTTCCTTTGTCACTCCTAAAAGTTCTGACTTTCAGTTGCAAAATAAGGAGAAACAGTAACACCTCTCATAGAAACCACACTTTGACAAAGGTGAGCATCATGCTGCACTGAGAAAATATTTAGATTTGGATCTGTGTTTTTTTCTGTAAAGAAAACCTAAACTAGGTAGCTGTTAGTATTCAGTCACTTTATAAGTGACTTAAAGGGTGAGGGGGAAAAGGTCATACTGAGTATGCTTAACTTTTCTAAATTGTTTTTACATAGAAAAAAACAGTGAAGGGGTGTTATAAGCTGCCACTCCTTCTAACAGCTCTGTGGCTTAGGTATTCCTCCTGCCCAGCCCAGAAACCCCAGGCTTTCCATCCCAAGCTGATTTTCCATTTGCAGTTTCAAACAGTAGCAAGGCTGAGTGTGCACCTTGGAAACAGACATACGGAGGACGCTGGTGTGGCTGGCTACACAGACTGCAACGGATAAAGCACCCAGCAGCACCCAGCTTCAGTGCTACCAGGACTCAAAGCATAAATGTAGACAGCCACTTCCCCTTTCTCAGGCTGGTAAGGATTGAAGTTCAGTAGTGAAAACACTCGCACCCCCACTCTAGATTCACAAGTACGTTCATGGACCCATTGAGCAGCCAGAGAGCATGGCCCCTCTGTCTCTCCCATACCCCTGCCCAAATCTTGGGCCTTCTTATCTGCTCTGTGGGTCTGCTACCTGCTGGCTAGTCCAGCTTGATGATTGCTAATGAACAGGTGCGCTTACATGCTCATCCCACAGGTACCACGCACCCATGGGTCCCACTAAATATCAACATGACCCCTCTGCCTACCTAATACCCCTGACAAGACCCATGGCCTCCTACTTGCTGGTTAGTCCAGATTGAAGTTTGCCACCAAACTACATGCATGCATCCCAGGTTTGGGGAAGATACGGACACCCCCCAGCAGCTGGCACCTGGCACAAGGGCTGTGACCCACAGTCCTGCTCCAGCTGCTGGCGCTGAGCCCCTGCCTCGCCTCGCTCATCCTGGACCCCTCAGCAACTCTGCCCAGGACACACACCGGTCCCATCCTAGAGGCTGGAGCAGACACTCACACGCTCCTGTTGCTGACACCACAGGCTTGGGCTGCCTACACACCTGGTCTGACTCCAGTTGCTAGCACCAAGTCCCCTCACACAGGTCTCACCTGTAGCTAGCACTCTGGGCACCCCATGAGATGATCCAGAGAGTTATGGTCACTCCAGCTACTGATGCTGAGACTCCACTTGCTGGCACCACAGTCCCAGAGCCCCTAGACCCCTGGTCTGACTGCAGTTGCTGACCCCAAATTCACTCACACCAGTCTCACCAGTTGCTGGCATCTCATCTTTACAGCACTCAGGTACATGGGATAGTCAGATTACACGGAAAAATAGTTAAGAAAAGATTTAATAAGAAGATAGGACAGACTGGTGGTCAGGAGCAGTGCTCAGACAAGCACACTGACCAGCCTTAGTTTTCACAAAACTGTCCCCTTTCCATCTATTCCCCACTTTGTTCCTCCCCGACCCTTTTCCTTAACAAGTTTTGCATAGTCCCACAGACGCAGTTCAAATATCTCAAACTCTTATGTTCCTCTTTTTTCCCCCTTATTAGTTACAAAGTCCAGGCTGGCCCTCTCCAAAGCTGTGCCTGTAGTTTCTTAATGGCCCATCAAATAGTGACTGGAGACATTTGGTCTTCTGCATCATCTTTGTTATCCCTTTTCTCTCAGGTCTGAGTCTCCACGTGCTTTTGTTTGTGGCTTCCCCCTTTCTTCATCTCCTTCTGCATTGAGAAGGTCTTTGACTGGATAACCTTAATAAAGGAGATGCTTTCACCTTTCACATACCCTTATATCACCCATCTTTATTTAGTGGGAGAAAGAGCTTAGGAAGTCATGATATTGCCCTAAGTAACTGTCTGCTTTGCCTCGACATATATAGAATTTATCAATTTCCCCGATTGAAAAGCTTTCCAGATAACAGAGGAAAAAACAGCAGGTGTCTGTGAAAAAAGCTGTGGCCTGTATTATCTGCCCCATTCCCCACAGACCTCTGGGCTTGCTGCTGCTTCAGGATACAGTAGACAGTAGCTACGACTCAGCTGAGGACGTAGCAGTTACCACGGCTGCTCAGTGCTCTGTTTCTCAAGGCGGTAGCCCAGAGCAGCACCCTGATTTTGCCCTTTCTACCCTATTAGTTCCTTTTTGCTTTTCTTGTGACAAAGGCCCAGATCACACAGAAGGGCAGGAGGCAGGACCTCTCTACTTTGCACCCCTACTGATGTTCCAGGATCCTCAACATCCCACGAACCTTTCCTGACTGTGATGTTGAGCAGCTTTGACGGGTTTTAGGTATAATAAATTTGGTTAAGCATAGCTTTTTTGTTGTCTTCTATATTCCCATGTCATTTCTAGTCAGAGATTAAGAAAAAAACCCCAACACTAACACAAGAGGAAAATACAAGATCTTTTCAAGGTAGTTCTCAGGAATGAAATGACATCTATTTAGATGTTAGAATATGCATTCCTTCAGTGTATCTATCACAAAATGTTTCAAAACTTGAAATTAATTTCTGAGGATATTGGGAAAAAAATTAGAAAGAAAATGGAAAAAAGAATCATTAAGAGTTGAAACCTCATGAAGTCAACCTCATGAACTTCAACAAGAAGTGCAGACTCCTGCACCTGGGGAGGAGCCCCCCCATGCACCAATATATGCTGGGGGCCACCAGCTGGAAAGCAGCTTGGCAGGAAAGGTCCTGGGGGACCTGGTGGACACCAGGTTGAACATGAGCCAAGCAACGTGCCCTTGCCACAAACAAGGCTAATGGTATCCTGGGCTGCATTAGGAGACTGTTGCCAGCAGATCAGATCAGGGGAGATGATCCTTCCCCTCTACTCAGCTCTGGCAAGGCTGCACCTGGAGTCCTGTGTCCAGTTCTGGGCTCTTCTGTACAAGGGAGATACAGACATACTAGAGAGTCTCCAACAGTGGGCCACAAAGATGATGAAGGGACTGGAGCACCTCACATAGGAGGAAAGGCTGAGAGAGCTGGGACTGTTCAGCCTGGAGAAGAGAAGGCTCAGGGGGATCTCATCAGTGTACATAAACACCTGAAGAGAGGGTGCAAAGAGGACAGAGACAGGCTCTTCTCAGTGGTGCCCAGTGACAAGACAAGAGGCAATGGGCACAAACTGAAACACAGGAGGCTCCCTCCGAACATCAGGAAACACAGTTTTACTGTGAGGGTGACTGAGCACTGGAGGAGGCTGCCCAGGGAATTTGCAGAGTCTCCATCCTTGGAGATATTCAGAAGCCATATGGAAGTGGTCCTGGGCAACCTGCTCAAGGTGACCCTGCTTGAGCTGGGGAGTTGGACCAGATGACCTCCAGAGGTTCCTTCCAACCTCAACCATTCTGTGATTCTGTATGAAAAAGATACTGAGTGTTGGTTATTCCAGTGGATGACGGTTCATGAAGGTACAAAGACTGTGAGGAAGACTGTTTATTTATGGTGAGGTATTGTGGCCAGGGAATCAGCAATAATGGGTATGCTTTAAGAAAAATTATGTTAAATGTAATTTATATAAGGAATAGTCTTCCAAGGCCTGCTAGGAGAACTTGCCCTCTCAGATGCTGGCACTTCACAAAGTTGTCCGTGAAACAGATTGCAGCAATGATCCTGCTCAAGTTGCAGGATGGTTCTCTTGTCTCTAATTTTGGTAATTTTTAATTTCCATCCTTTTCTTCCCTAGTCTCTCTCTGTCATCAGCCCCCATTCTTTCTATGTTCCCACTGTTGACCCCTTCCAAATGCAGTGAAGAATGATACTGCCTGAGAGAGGAGAGGGAAACCTTACCTCTTGTTAATTTACTGAGCTGTCCTGGTGCCAGGGCAGCAGAGATATTAAAGCAGGGAAGCGGCTGCTGTGTCCAAGCACAGACTGAACAGGAGGGGGCAGGGAGTCTCTGGTTACAGTCTCCCTCTCTGTCTTTCCCTCACCAGTAACCTTCTCTCTCAGGGGGCTCTGTGGGATTTTAGCTGAAGCCTTGTGTCTGTTTCGCTCCATGATTTCGCCGTGGAGAGCAGACGGGAAGACATTGCCCTGAACTACCCCTACTCCACAGGACGTTGTCTCTGGGGATATGACTGGGGATGCCTCTCCAACAAAAGCGTTCCGATACCAACAAACTCTGGTGAGTACCATACCTGCAGGAGGACAGAATGTTTCCTACACGATAGCTGTTCCCTTCTCTGCTTAAGGGGCTAAACACTTTCTTTGCCTACAAATATCCTTCCCTGTTCGTACTAGGAAGAATCTGTGAGAGTTCTGCCTGAGCACATGCCCCAGTAGTGTCTTCCTCCAAGAGAGAATGAGGCCATATTCTCCTTTCCTAAGTATGAAAATGGGAATCGTTCCTAATCCCCGTGGGTGAAAAATTTACATCACTGAATTCACTAGGCCAGGAAAAAAATGCTGGAGAGACTCAGGGCTGGGTCTGTAGGGACACATAGTCTGCAGAGCTGTATAGAAATGCAACTGCTGGTTGTGAATGGGTTTCCTCTTTGCAGACAACCACAGATAAGGTACTGAAACCTTTCCCTGCCCTTTGCTACAGCTCCCAGAAGATGTGGTTAGGATTCTGCCATGCTGGGTGTTAACGGGTGCTGTAAGAGCACAGAGCATGCTGCTCTATGGCATCTTTTGGGCACATCCCAGTGGGGTCTTGCACTGCTTTGTTTTACAGGTATTTGGATGCAGGCTGTTGCCCCACTTTCTGCTTTAAGTACTTTAAGAGATTACTGCCAACTAGGAGAACTAAGATTTATTGCATCTCATGAGTCCTCACACTTCTCTGGACAAGCTGAGGTAGCAGTTTGTACTGCTAGTTTGTACTAAAAAACCACTTCCTTTGGTAATTTTGGTGAGAATTGGCATCATACACTCCAGATTGCCTAAGGAACAGCATGAATGGAATCCCAGCCTCTAAAAATGAATGGCGGCCTGTTTGTACCTGACCATGCAAAGTTTTGGTAGCAGTTTGGAGACAAATAAGACTGTGTTGGGGCTGAGGAAAACATGAAATCTCATCTTATTTGAGCTACCCTAGAGAAAGATAGAGAGACTACAGAAACTAGAGCACTTGGTTTACTAAGGGGAATGTATGGTTGCCTTTGGGAAGAGAAAGCTGAGGTGAAGACCAGGGGAGTAGCTTTCAGTTCAACATTTTCTGCTGCTAAGCCCTGCTCTTGTGTACGACATAGTGCCTTACAGATGAATGAAGAATTGTATGATCTTTAGTGTGACCATATAGCCCTTTATGACTGAAAGCTCGACTTCAAATCCAGACTTTTGTGATTAATGTAAATTTCTTAGTGCTCCGCATAGGCACATCACAAGCACGTGCCCTCAGCTCAACAGTGTTTTACTAAGAATGCTATTTATCACTTGTCAAGTATTACCATTGCTGAAGGAGCCAATCATTACAGTGGAAAGGCTGGATTATGAAATATTGCAACTCTGTTGCCCTGGCTTTCTGTAGTCCAATACAAAAAAGTAGCATCCTCAGTGTCAGGATCGAGTAGCACCAACACTAGAGCATTGAGACTGGGCCTAATATACGACATAATGGGATTGCAGTGGCCTGTTTGCACAGTATACAAACACGTAAGTTTTGTGGAGGGAGAACAAGAGTTGGGTTCTGAGGTCAAGAATTCAAACTGAGTTGGTTTCTGAGTTGATCCAATTGCATGAGGTACTGAACTGTAAGGAAATGCTACAAAACTGAACAAAAAAAGTGGTAAAGAAGAGAGCATGAGACAGCAAAAGATGCAGAAATAGCGAGTACGCTACTTGGGGAAAATGGCTATATTTCTTCTGTAACTGTAACAAACTCACGAATTTTCAGTTTTAGATTCTTTAGTTTAGAGCTAGACTAGTCAGAGTATTAGACTAGTGACAGTTTTCTTGAATGCTTGTGGGAAGACACAACTGGTATTAGATTTCTTGAGTTCAAAGAGCATAATCTGTATAACTTAAGCTAAGGCAAGTCGTCTTTGACAAAACATTTGTACATTACTAAATAGCTATTCAGGAAAGAAAGCAAGACAATGTACTGGATGATCTTCATTTACTTATAAATTTATCCCAAATATTTGCCACAGAGATCTTTTTTGGCTTCTGGACAGGACAGGATTGTGTAACAAATGGTAGCTGTTTGATCCCTCAAGTGTCTGCATGGATAAACCCAAAACACTTAGTTCTTTAATTGAATTCAAGTCACCCACATCCCAGATAAGCTTTATGATAGGGAGGCAACTATGCTACGATCTATTTCATTAAGGAGTTGGCTATAAATTTAGGAATTCTTTGAGAATGACCCTATACTGGAGTCTTTAGGGATGACAGGCAGAGTAGCAGCTAGTTACTGAGAACAGCTAGTTGCTGGATCTAACCCAGGCATCAGTGCTAAGTAGATGCTGGATCACTAACCTTGATGAAGGATGAATTATTTCTCAAAACATGAAAGATGAAGAACAGTTATAAGGATTAGGTAGCAAGTGACAAGGGACTGTAATTCTGGATGTAGATGCCTCAAGCAGACCCCAGACACTTTTGGGACTTGAGTGTCTTAGCAAGTTACACCTTAAAATGCTATCCATATGAGCATACTCCTATCAAGTATCATCATTACCACTATGCACTCCATGTAGTCAGTCATGTTAGCTCTTTCTTGTTTACTGAGTGAACAGTAGCAGAGAGCACTTCGAAACTAATGCTACATACATCAGGTTTCATACATAAAGCAGTCACTGCTCTCTGGGTATGCTGGTCCTTAGTAAAAGAGAGACAGTAGGTCATCACCTGACTTCAAAGACTGTAGGAATGACTGCTATTTTCCTCTAATTTAGAAAATCTATTGCAGTGTCACAATCCAAAACCTAAGTCACTTATGAAGCCCTTATACCTTGGGATGAGGAGAGATGATAGACTGCATAGTTGCTGGTCAGCCTTCAAGATCACAAATCATCTATGTAAGAGTGTTGATATGTCAGCTGGCCATTTCTTGTCCTTTGATCCCTTCTGTGATTAAAGTATCTCTGCTTATTTATATAACATGGCCACTTTATTAAATTTTTCTCCTCCTGTCTCAGTCTTTTGCCATTTCTCTCCCATATTCTCTTTTAGCCATTTCTTTCCCTGGTGTTCATTGCCTTTTTTTCACTTACTCTTTTACCATTCTCTTGTTATCCTCACATACCTTTTTCTCACTCTTGTCTTCTGCTGTGTCTCCTCAGTTTCTCTCTCCGCTGTTCCTGCTCTCAGTATATATGTAGCCAAGTGTTAGGTTTCACAGCTGTGTTTTTCTCTGTGCCTTCCTCACATCACTGCCATTGGATTCTGTTCTAAAAATATCCCATGTGTCCCTTTCCCTGTGCTGTCCCAAGGCAGTGGGGGGGATTCTCCACAGCCCCCCTCTCCTCTTTTTCTTTTTGAAGATGTTGTCAATCATACAGAAAGTAATGTTAGAAGGCAGAAGAGACCTGGAGAACTGAGGTCATGAGAAAAATCACTTGTGCAGATTTCTATTGCTAATTCCAAAGCTGGAGAGGACAAAAGATGCAGATGAATACAGGGCCAAGCTCTACAGGGCAAGATGTAGGCTGCTGACAATGACAATAGAAAAGAAAGAAAGGAATTCCTCAGTTTCTTGCTGTCTGATTAGAAGTGCAGGCATTTAGGATCATCACCTACTGCTGTTAGGGAACAATTTTTAGCTTCTGATATTCAGTCTTTGGGGAGAGAGAGTCACCTCTTGTATACTGGCAGTATTTGTTGGCTCACAGGCCGGCCTCTGCTGAAGCTAACAGAAGCAAAAAGAAGAGGTCCATTGCCCATCTTCCGGTAAGTCAGACTGGAATTTAATACCTACTGCAGCTAAAGGCTTCCAATTCACCTGTCCACCATATCCACCTTGCCGTCTACTTCCCCTTGCTTTGGCATCTACTGACTCAGTTCTATAGGCATATTTGAAGATCTGCATTCATTTCTCTCCCCACTTTGCATTAGTGTGATCACAAAACTAATGCCTTGCCTTGTCAGAAATTCGCTGCAGAAATCAGTCATAGGGTCTTGTCCTGGCTGCATGGTACAAATGCCTGGGAAGCTGAAAGGCATTCCCCTGCAATGTACACACAGTAGTGCTCTTCTGTAACCGTCAGCCAGTCACCGAGCAAACAGACCTCCTGCTTTTGTGCTGTGGGACTGTGCCTGGACCTTTCCTAGCTGAGGGATGGGACAGTTTCAGAATCCCAGTGAGTAACGGCGTGTTTCCAGTGCCACCCGGCATGCCAGGAGGAAGGCTGAGGAAAAGAAAAATGAGAATAGGCCTACTAACAACTAGCTTTTTCTTAAAGTAACATGGATTTTATTTTTAAGATTTTAGTAAGGTGGAATACACGTGGCATTCATTGATTAGGAGCAGATTAAAGGGTGGTTTGTGTATAGATTTACTTCTCCAGAGTGCCAGGCCCTAGAGACAAACCATAAGTTCATAGCTGTCCTATCCACTCTGTTTGCAAATAATTTATGTAAGAACCTCTTCCCCAAACAACAAAGTAGTGCTCTGTCCATCACTGTGTGGGAGAGATGTTCAGAGCTGCCCTACCTCTTTAAAACACGGGGAGAGGAAATTTTCATGTATTTTGCTGTGGCCATAAGCTCCACTGTAAGACCTAGGAGCTTCTTGAAGAAATTCTCTAATTTCCAGTTTGTATCACTAGCAGACCTGGTCTTCATAGTTCTATTAATAATCTAAATTTGTCTGCCAGTATTTTGGTTTTGTCTCTATCAAAGTGAAAAAAAGAGAGTCACAGAAAGATTTAGATGGGAAGGGACCTCTGGCAGTATCCAGTCCAACCCCCTGCTCAGGCATGACTTTCCCTTGTTGCGAATCATGGCTATCGCCTCTTGCACTTTTCCTGTGCCTCTTTGAGAAGAACCTGGCTCCATCTTGTCTATACCCTCTCTCTAGGTAGTGGCAGATAGCAAATAGACCCCCCCCATCAGCCTCCTCTTCTCCAGGGTGAATAAACTCACTTCCTTCAGCCTCTCTAATCAACAACCCAGGCAAGGCTTCCTGAGGTGACACCCACAACTGTGCTCCAGTGCTGTGTATTACTGACCTAAATGCTTTTCCCATGGAGAAAGTTTGATTTAACAGTAACACGTGCAGCAGAAACGGCACTAAAGACTTTGCCTCCCACTTGGCACTACCTTGCCTGGCTGTTGCCCATGTTGGCCTTGTA
>NW_008824032.1:564436-584606 GCF_000699105.1 Pygoscelis adeliae
CGGTCCTAGCAGGGTGCTGCAAGGAGCTTTTTCTGCTACTTGCAGAAAAACTTTTTTTCACCTATTTCCAGCATCATTCAGGTACTGGGTTCTGTCATGAAGGTGTCTGGAATTGTATGTTTTAATATGTTATTTCCAAACAATTCGAGGTGTCCAGGTACAAAGTGGAGATCTCACACACCAGGAGCTAGCTGACTAGCAGCGGTGTTGTCTCTCAGCACTGCTGTTGTCTATTCATGAGAAACCTGTTGCAACGATAGCACAGTAGCAGTAAGAATACCTTGATACTTCAGTGAGATTGCCCAGCTACATGTCCCTTACTTATAATGCTACAAAATTTAAGCTTTTCCACGAATTGTACGGACCTCCTGTCCAAGCAAATAAATGCCATGGGCTGGCAACATGCTGATCAATCTAACCCTTGCCATTGCTCTTGTACTGTAAAAAGTAGAATGACCTGCTTCTATGCAAATGGCATAAGGGGGCATCCCACATTTGTTCGAAACCTAATAGGGTAGCTGCATGCTATAGGCTTTTTTATGTAGACAAAGAAAGTACATCATTGTTTTCACAGATGATACTTGCAAGCTAATTTGGCAGTATAGCAGATTAAATTATTTCAGACAAGTTTGGGGCAGGGTGGACGGAAAGACCATGTACTAGCATTCCCGGTATTTCAAAAAGTTAGACCTCTTGCTAGCAAAATTGTCAACAACGGTAGTAGAGGGGCAACTGGAATACAGAGGTTACTGCCCAAGCTGTACAGCAGGTGGCATACGAAGTACAGTATATGAGAAAGAATGCATCAATACAGAAACGTACAGCAAACACAAATCCTCAAAGTAAACTCAGCTACTGTTGTGAATCTCCACAAAATAACAGCAAAGAACCCGGGCATGCTGGAGAGAAGCTGGCGGTAAACGCTGCGTAAAAATAAGTTACTTTGTCAATGCTTGCTTTAGTGAAGTAGCAGGAAGTTGCTGCTGAAGTTGCTGCTGTTAGTATTGACAGAACAGCTTCCACACACCTGCATGATAAAATAACTCTGTTACCTCGTTAACACAGAGGGAGGACAGACAGGCTATTAATGTTGGAGACTACCTTATCAGAACCTGCTTATTTAAAGTGTTTTCATTTACTATTAAGTGACTTAGAACTCCTTGAGGAACCAGATTTCATTGCTGGTTATCTGTATGTGAAGGCATTCTATGCTTTTGTATTGGATAATGGTACAAGCCTCCACGCCGAACATAGGAGTGGCAAAGAGATCCTCCACAAGTTGTTACTGCAACAGAAACTTCAATCTTTGGGCATTGCTAAGGATATAGGCAGGGTTAAAGGATTTGCTCACATTGTTAAAATTGAGCCATATGTCTCTACAACAAATTCCTGTCTCCTGGTGAAGTAATTGATTCTTATGTGTCCTTAAAGGAACCAGGTGACTGTTGGGATTGACAGTCATCCATTTCCACAAAATATTTATTAAAAGGCCATGGATCAGTAATATTTGCCTATCAGCTATTGGTATTGAGAGTAGATTCTAAAAGTACGTAAGAATACAAAGCAACTTCACCATATTTATTTCACAGTGCTAATGCAAGTGTGAGTGGCACCTACACCTTTTCAAAGAAAGCCATTACCTGCAGCTCTAAAAACTCTGACAAATTACATGCAGTATGTTCTTTTCTGATTTGATGATGTGAGGAAACACAAATGTTTAAGTACATTACCTTCTGGACCCACACACATTCTTCCACCCTGTGTAAACTACTATAGCGACTATTGGTGTCTATAACCTGAGACTCGGAGCTACCCAAAGCTCTACTGGGATGCTGAAGAGAACTGAATTTGCCTGAATATCACTTGCAGAAGCTGACAAAATATTTCACTGTTAAAAAGAAATTACTGCTTTTAACAGCTACAGGAAAATAACTATCCATTTTTGAGTATGTAGTCAGCCTAGGACAAACAATCCAGGAAGTTTCTGGAGCACATTGACAACTAGTTCTTAACACAGATAATCAAGGACACAGCAAGGGGAGGTGCTCTGCTGGACCTGATACTTACAAACAAGGAAGGACTGGTTGGGGGTGTGAAGGTCCAGGACAGCTTCAGGATCTGAGGAAGGAGAAGGGCTAAAAACAAGCTCACAATCCTTGAGTTCAGGAGAGCAGCCTTTGGCTCTTCAGGGATCTGCTTGGAAGAACTCCCTGGGATATGGCCCTGAAGAGAAGAGGGGTCCAAGAGAGCTGGTTGATGTGCAGGAATCATCTCCTCCAAGGTCAGGAATGATCCATCCTGATGAGTAGGAAATCAAACAAAGGCAGCAGGAGGCCTGCATGAATGAACAAAGAACTCCTGACAAAACTCAGGCATAAAAAGCTGTAAGCAGGGTCGCGTGACCTGGGAGGAATACAGAAACACTGGCCAACTGTGCAAGGATGAAGTTAAGAAAGCCAAAGCTCATCTGGAGTTTAATCTGGTGAGGGACATGAAGGGCAACAAGAATGGCTTCTACAGGTATATCAGCAGCAAAATGAAGGTGATGAAAAATGTGGGCCCTCTGCTTAAGGGGCAGGGGACCGGGTGACAAAGAGCAAGGACCCTCATTGGAAGAGGATGAGGTCAGGGAACATTTAAACAAACTGGACATACACAAGTCCATGGAACCTGATGGGATGCACCCACAAGTGCTGAGGGAGTTGGTCAATTTCATTGCAAGGCTACTCAATTGTCTTTCAAAGGTCATGGGGATCGGGAGTGGTTACTGAGGACTGGAAGAAAACAAATGCCACTCCTCTTTTCAAAAAAGGCAAGAAGTCCAGCAAAATACAGGCTGGTCTGCCTTACCTTGATACCCAGAAAGGTGATGGAGCAACTCACCTTGGGAACCGTTTCCAGACACATGAAGGACAGGAAGGTGGTTGGGAGTAGCCAGCATGGATTTATGAAGGGAAAAAAATCACACTTAACCAACCTGATAGCCTTCTGCGATCAGGTGATAGCTTGTTGGTGAAGGGAGAGCAGTGGATTTTGTTTATCTTTACTTTAGCAAGGCTTTTGACACTGTCTCCCACAACATCCTCATAGCAAGCTGATTAAGTACAGGCTAGACAAGTGGACCTCGAAGTGGATTGAAAACTGGCTGAACTGCAGGGCTTAAAATGTTGTGATCAATAGCACAAAGGCCAGCCGGAGGCCAGTCATTAGCAGTGTACCCCAAGGGTCGATACTGGATCCAATACTGTTTAACCTCTAAATTAATTATCTAGAGGATGGAACTGAGTAAACTTTCAGCAAATTTGCAGGTAATAAAAAACTGGGATGAGTAGTTGATACACCAGAGGGTTGCACTGCCATTCAGAGGGACCTTGACAGGCTGGAGGAATGGGCAGAGAAGAACCTAATGAAGTTCAACAAACTTGTCCTGTACCTGGGGAGGAATAATCCAATGCACCAGTACATGCTGGGGACTGACTGGCTGGAAAGCAGCTTGGCAGAAAAGGGCCTAGGGGTCCTGGTGGACACCAAGTTGAACATGAGTCAGCAATGTGCCCTTGCTGCAAAGAAGGCTAATGGTATCCTGGGCTGCATTAGGAGGAGTGTTGCCAGTAGGTTGTGGGAGGTGATCTTTCCCCTCCACTTAGCTGTGGCGAGGTCACATCTGGACTCCTGTGTCCAGTTCTGAGTTCCCCAGTTCAAAAGACATGCAGCTACTGGAGAGAGTTCTGCAAAGGGCCACAAAGATGGTGAAGGGACTGGAGCATCTCTCATATGAGGAAAGGCTAAAAGAGCTGGGACTGTTTAACCTGGAGAAAAGAAGGCTCGGGGGGGATCTCGTCATCTGTTGGAAGACTGAAGATGATGAAGCCAGACTCTTCCCAGTGGTGCCCAGTGACAGGACAAGATGGAATGGGCACAAACTGAAACACAGGAAATTCTGTCTGAACATAAGGAAAGAGGTTTTTTGCTGTGATTGAGCACTGGCAGAGGTTGCCTGGAGAGGTTGTAGAATTTACTTCCTTGGAGATATTCAAAAGCTGTCTGGATATAGTCCAGGGCAACCTGCTCCTGCTGACACTGCTTGAGCATGGTATTGTACGAGACAGCAGGTGTCCCATCTAAAGGTCAAATATTCTGTGATTCTGTAATTAACTAAAGTACTCAGAGGAACAGCAGTGCAAGTTAGCTACTGGTCAACAAGATTATTGTCTTCTAAATATGATACAGAATGTATTTTTAATTCCTCATCTGTAATGAACTCTCTTATCTACCCTTATTTTTAAAGGACTCACCAAAAAATGGCATTTACTTCTATTACAGAAAAGCAAAATAAAACTGTTTGCCTGCATCTGAATTCCAAGAAGTTGTGACTTTAATAGAACAAGATGCATGTTGTCTGACCAACAATTTTTTTTGCTTCTGAACCTACCTCCCGAGATACAGCAAAACAAACATTCTCAGTTCACTTTCTCCATATCACTTATGTTTTTATTCATGTCCAGCCCTTGTTGTCCTTTTCAGCCTGGGAGGTTCAAGTCTGCATAGCTGTTCCTCATACAGAAGCTATTCCATAATTTTCACCGTCCTCTGAAACTCTTCCAGTTCTACTATATTCTTTTTGAGATTGGGGGAAACAGAAACGCAAATGTTACTCAAGATGTAGTTGCACATTGCATTTTATCTAGTCTTATTTTCCTACTTCTTAACTCATGTTCTAAAAAAATACTGAGAGAGTCATTATTATGACCATTCTTTTTAACCCCAAGACCTTATTCTTAAATAGTAAAAGTCAGCTTAAATAGTAACAGTTGGACGATTCTTGTGTATGCAAAGCTAGAACATCTGTTCCTCCTCCCAGTTATCACTTTACATTTATTGTGACTGTTTCATCTGTCATTTTATCGCTCAGTCGTCCTGTTAAGGTCCTTATACAATTCTTCAGTCAGCCTTCGTTTTTACTCTGAATAACTTACCAACAAACTGTGAGCCCTTTTCCAGACCAGAGAGGTATTTGATGTTACACTGCTTGGCATCAAGTTTATTATCAGTGGTAGAGGACAATGCACTGAGCGTGTGCTGCTTTCAGTTCCAATTCCACACAGAAATAGGGCATGCTGGAAATCTCGTTTCCATTAATTGGAAGTCCATAATGCTCCAGGCCCATAGGCTAAAAGCACTGCAGGTTCACCTAAGCTTTCCAGGAATGGTAAAGGCAAATGCAAGATTAAACACATCGCAGCTGTGCAACAAAGTCGTCACAAAAGAAACAGCCAGTGTGGTGTAGGAACTTTATTCCAGAAGTGCATGAAAATCTTTCTGTTGGGAAGATTAAGCAAGGGCTAAGTAAAGTTCTCCTCTTGCCTAAGCATGTGCTTTAATGCTTCATATGAGGGTGTGCATTGTAGCTGAGATGATATATTGACTGCCACATGTAATGACTTCTTGTTTAAATGCTGCTTCCCTGACCTATGGTGAACTCATTCAGAGCACGACACTGAGCAGTTAGCCGCATAAAGACATGAATGTTTTTCCATCAGTTTACCTTTCACAATGCTAAGGGCAGACATATCAGAGCTGGTGCAAGGAAGGGAATATGACTGTCCTTTCTTTATGCCGTTCACAATTTTGAGGCAGCTGTGAATGTTCAGGCCAACACTGAAAATTTTTGAATTACTGTGTGTTCTCTCTTCTTTAACCCAGCCTCTTCTCTGTGTTTCAAAAGCAGTCTGAACTACTCTTACCCCATGACCCCTAAAGAGTTCCTTTTGTTTGTTTTTTTAAGTGCCCTTATACCAAAAGATAAAAAGACCAGACTTGAGACTTTGTCTGGAAAAGTGGAATAAGGGAGACTAAGAAGTTCAAGGGCTGATACATTACTGGCTTTTGATTAGGCAGGTGCACAGTGTGACAGGCAGCCTGTTCTGCGTAGGGCTCGGGTAGCATGGCCTATTCCAGCCTTCACCACAAGCCCACAGAAAGAGAGAGTCAGAGTGTCCGCAAGAAGTAGTCCTTCCCCATAGTACCTTTCACTCTCCATTCAGTTCTAGCCTTGAGCTACCCCCTGTCACCCTTATTCTTTACTTTTACTGTTCCATCACTGTGAGAAACTGCTCAAATGCTACATAGGCTACCCGTAGGCATAACCATATTAAAGAAACACCACCCCTGAAGCATGAATCACAATGGTTTAAAGTTGTGAGGCAGTACCAACGACTGCCCAAAGTGCCCTACTGGGTCAACCCTTGTGAGCTCTGCCCCACTCCTTCATCTCAGCAGCATCTTAGGGAACAGAACCCCAGGGGTTGGACAACTACTGAACTGACCTTTTCCTTTGAAAGTGCCAGTCCTGGGAAAGAAAGGGAGGGAATTCATATATCCTCAGTTGGGTGCAAGAAATCCACAGAGTATAGCTTGCTTATTATTTCTTGATGTGCTGTTTCTTCCAGTCTTGTTTGTTTTATATTCTACTCAGCCACCTAACTCCTGATACCTTATAGAACCTGATATCCTTATAGTAAGTACGTAGTATATTGTTAGTATAATGTATTAACAAAACACCTTAAGATACTCTGGCACACCCTTTCCAAATCCTTCCACAAGGATTTTTGACTCTTTCAGAATCTCTAGTTGTTTCCACTTCCAACACAACCCCTTTTTACAAGTGTAGACTTCTCTCTCCTTCTCCCCACTTCCCCAGATCAGTGTGTTTGGGTTTGTAGTAAATGAATCTTGCCTAAAGAGAATGAGCAATCATCAGCTGATGACATTTTGCTACTGAATGTGGAGGACTGTGGGACTGACGCAACTGATTCCATAACAGTGTATCAACTGACTGTTTATGCTTTTCAGGGTGAAGTTTTACAATATAATATAATATGATCTAATGGCAGGTAGCTGTGAAAAGGGACAGCCTTATTTTCTTCCCTCTGTTCTTGGACATGCTTTCCTACTGCCCCTGTCAGGATGGATCTAATGCCCATGACTGCAATGTTAAATTAGCTCAGGCCATTGATTGAACAGAAATCTAACCCATCAAAACAAATAGTTTTCCATCAACCAACTTGGTCACCTCTCAGTCACATGACTGCTCAAACTCCATGAAAGGAAGAGAAAATTGTTTGGTAATGCAGCTTCTTGCTACAGACTGTTGTAAAGAGTGCCCTTGTACAGGAGGGACTGACCAGCTGCAGGAATCGGGCTTCTGATGCTGAACACTAAGAAGGTTATCAGCACACTTTCGGACTGAAGATTTAGGAGAAGATAACAGGTGCAAAAGCATATTTTCTTCAGGTTGTTTCTATGAAGGATAGTATAGTTACAAAAATTCTACATCCTCAAGTGCAGGGCAGATCAGAGTCTGTGAACAATCAAATTATACATATAAAGCAAATATGGTTCAATTTAAATAGAGTACCAAAACAAGAACCAAAGTAGTGGTATACCTACTTCTACGCAAATGCTAAAATTATGAAAAATAACATGTAGGACCAGTATCTTGTCCTAACAGGAGATACACCAGGCATATTAAAAACTTTGTGGCAGACAATCAAAGGGAAATTGTAATACCAAAATACAAAATATGCAGAAAGATAAGGTAAACCATACTAGTGATAGAGTAGTACTATATGCTGATGAGAACCTGGATCAAACTCATGAACTCAGCATCAGAATAGGTTGAAATTTCAGACCTAAATAGGAAGTGTATATTGTTGGATCTGCATGACCACCTTCTGAACCTAGATTGCAACACTATGATATGTTGATTGAAATCACAGAGCCAGCTAGCGCAGAAAATACAGTAGTAACAAAAAAATACAATGACCCCCATATAGGTTGGGCAAATGTCACATTGGGATGTGAAGTAGACGCAATCAGTGATTGTGGAATAGTCAGCTAGGAAGTCCACAAAAGGTTATGACTAGATACTGTGCTAAACAAGTCAACTTCTTAGTTGAAACCACTACTTCATAGTGACCACAATGTGCTTGGAGTCAATACCTCTGTGGAAGCAGCAAGGGTCAAAAAATCCACCAGAATGGATCAAACAGAAAACCACATAAAAATGAAGAAGCCTTTTAATCAATTAAGAGATGTGCCCAAAAAAATGGAACAGTTCCAGAAGATATGGAGGTTACTGAAGGACAACATATCGGTATCTAAAGAGAATAGGTCCACATAGAAAGCCCTCAGTCCTTCTTTCATCTGCTTCAGATCCTTAAAAGGAGTGCTGTCCTCTGCCGGGATGCAGATGATATGCTTCCTAGAACCCTCTTTTTCTCCAAGGTGTAGAGGAAATGTGTGGTATGATCTGTCTCCCAAAGGAGCTGCATGAATGACCAGAAAAAAAACACACCAGGACAAGCAAATTTCCAAATCCTACAGCTTATCCCACTTCTCCCAACACTCATTGTAGAAAGATGGATCACAAGACAGGCAAACACCCATCCAGCTCCAAAACTTCCTGTTACAGCTGCACTGTTGCCACATCCTTCTGCTGGCAGCCATCTCTATGTGTAGCTGTGGCAAGATGCAAGCCAGGTGCACACCATTTCCCAAAGCCTTTGGCCTTGTCTTTCCACAGGTCCTACAATGCCCATATTAAAATGACCAGTAGGCCAGCAAGAAGTGACAGCAGCCCTCACAAAGAGTAGATAGTTGTCTGGGAAGGACAACAGTTCAGTGTCAGAGGCTGTCTGTGAGATGTTCCAGTGCAAGATGCAGATTCTGTCTAGTCAGGAGTGGCTCAGCCTGATTTCTTCCACTTGGATATAGGTGAAAGAAGTACTATTATCTGGTTGGAGGTGGTACCAGGTGTCCTTTAGGGAGTGCTGACCTCCTGCCTTCCCGATGGTATCTGCCTCTTATTTCCAGTGCAGCTCTGTGAGCAGGGCAGAAGCAAAATTCACAGCCAGGGCCAGACACTCCTGTGGACTGATACTGCTGAGGAAGGCATCCTGATAAAAATGATATTGCAGACCTGGTATCAGAACACAGATATTAAAGACGTTAATGCACTTCCAAGCAGATCTGAATGTGCAGCAGCTGATTTAGTACAACGATCATGTTCCCCAGCATTCAAGACTATAGGTCAAGAGAGGACAGGGTTGTAATGATCAGTGTAGCAAAACTCAGTATGAAATTGTATAGACAGACATGTCTGTCCAAGTGGTCATGCCACAAAGTAGTTAGATTGCCAAGTTGAAGGTCTCCTGCAGGAACACAATGGAGAGCCCTCCTGCCCAAAGCAAGGAGAATACCCAGCCCCTACAGAGACCCTCCCTCCATCCCATGGGGTTTAATGATGGGATTTTGAGCTGTTTCACTCGGAGGGAGAGAGAAGGGGGGGCGAGGAACCTGCTGGCCAGCAGTGGTGGTGTCAGTGGTACCAGCAGTGCTGTATACCAACAAGTTCTATAGCCAGAGCTGTGGTCCCCATGGTACAGGGAAGCACTCTGCCCCCTGGGTCCCCTTCCTTCCTTGAACAGGGCCCTCACTGGTGAAGATGAGGTTGCAATCTGCCATGGCAAGGGTCAGCTGCATCTTCTTCCCAGATCAATGAGTCTTCAGCAGGTGGCACAGCTTGTCCCTCAGCGTGATGGGTTTGAGGAGCCTGCACATTTGTGTGAGCCCATGGTCCTTGTAGTGCCCAAAAGCCTGTGGACTGGGACATTTCTGTCCCTCTCCTGCTAAATAAAGGTCCCCAGCCCCGCCCAGCCAGTGTACCTGGCAGAGAGCAACGACTCTCCCCCTGATGCAGGGACAAGCAGCAGAGAGAGTGGGATTTGAAAAATTTCACAAGGACCATCTCCTTTTTTTTTTGTTTTCTGACTGATCTCTGTCAAAATATGCTATAGACATAATACTACTTGTGGAATAAAATATGACTCTGATACAGATAGGCAAAAATTGAGTTACGCCCCAGACCAAGGGCAGTGTCTGAACAGGATACCACAAATACTCTCAGTGATTTTTGCTGACTCTGAACACCAAATAATGCACATGAGCAAGACTGTGAGCAATGTTATTAAAGACACAAACATGACATCCAAAAATCAGTAATTTCTCATAAACAATCTGAGTTAGTAGCTTCTAGAACTTATTTCAGTTCTCAAGTTAAATGAAAGTTAAAATAGTTCCCATCATTTATCCTCTGTGCCTTCTTTTTCATTGGCCCATTATCCCTCCACCACTCCTGACTTTGGTCAATAGCATCTAATGTTGATCTACAGCCGCCCTCTGGATTCCTGTTCCAGGTTTAACACTTTTAGATGGCATCGACATTAAATGTCAACCCTGGGACACAATGCCATTTGTGGGGCACTTTATGCACTTTCTTCTGCTGACTTATCTTGTCCTGGACTTGAAATACTAGGCTACCTGTCTCTTCAACATTGGAGATTGTTGCTCCCTCATGCCCCTGGGGTACTTTTTGCACCTTTTTCCCCTTGTGACAGTCAAAATTGGCTCTTGCTCGTAAGTATACAGCAGCTTTAGTTTAATGAGTTCCACAGAGAAAAGTCTTTCTGTAGCTTTCATGCTAAAGTGTGAACCAGTACTTCAACCCGGATGCACTTGCTTGATGCAGTTCTTCCCTTCCCCCAACACTTTCCTACAAGTCAAAGCAGAAGGCTGGTAAAAGAGGGAGAGTCCAGTGAATGTCATGCTGACTCTCACTATCATCCCTGTATCAGCAGCCAGTGATAACAGGAAAGGTTATTGCCACAGGGGAATTGCTTTGCCCTTGTTTGTGATGGATTTATTATTCTGGCTGCCAAGAGAACTACTATCTTTCCTCTGTTTACCTTCATCTTTATCTCATATTACTACTGGGGATTGTTTTATGGGAAACAGGCAACACCCCTGCTGTGCAGGAGGGTTAGGTGTTTTTGTATGGGTATCTGCATTTGGATGGGGGAAGGAGAAGGAAAACAGGAAGCTTAGTCAAAACTGTACAAGATTTACTAGTATAACTTTGATAGTAAATAAAGTATTTAAAAAATCTTTAATGGTAGTGATAACATGTCTGTACTACAACTTTTACATTGACATCATTTATCTCAGTTAGCTGAGACAGGACAGGACACACTAGTACAGTCAGCAACTAGTACTTGGCAACCATGGAGTTCATATAAGTAGTTTATAGCATTTGCTCTAATAATGGTGAAAGTCTGAAATGTAAGCAAGTGTTACTGAGAAAAGGTTTATGGTCACCCTCTCAGAGAGATCAATAGATTCTAGGACTTCAAAGAAGTGAGTTTTCAAGCATTTGAAACTTGAACATGTATCAGGAAAATGAAATAAATTATTTCTTTCCTTGCATACCTCCAATCCTAGCCATGGCCTCCTGGAGATATCTGTCCATACTCAAGGTCCCTTCTTCTTGCCCAACCCCAGCTCAAGCATACCCCTAACATGTTCTTGAAACCTTCCCTTTTCATCTCAGTCCAAATAATTTTGCTTCATAAGCCAGTCCTCCTCCTAAACTTTTCAGCTATGACCACTTTTTTTCCTAGTTGGCCATGGCTTACATAAGAGGCAGCATTCTTTTCTTGAAATTAGCCAAGTCCAATACAAAACCAGAAGCCCTAGCACAGCCTGTGCCAGCCCAGTTCTACACAGCTCATCACTGCATTCGCTTTCCATCCTTACGATGTCAGTCATGCTACTGTGTAATTGCATGATTGACAGATTGAATGTGCAATTATTAATTTTACCTGTGCAACAAGCAATCTACAGGAAGGAGTGGAAGAAAGGCACATGTTATCTACCATGCACTGCCTACCATCTCTCAAGGATGGTTTTAGCCAACAACAAAATACAGGTCATGATGCAGGCGACTTATTAGGGAACATTCACCATTTGGAATCAGAGCTCATCATCTAGATACACAGGTAAAGAGCAATTTCCCAGAGAGTCAGTAGATTCTTTGTCCTGGAATAATAACAAATTCACAAGCTTAGAAGCATCCCTAATATGCTTTGATCACTAGGGATGAATCTGTATTTCCTAGATGTTCCTTAGTCTCTTCTGCTAAAAATATCTTCAAGCTGATTACTTCAGAGAATGTTTATGATGCAACGTTATTCTCCTAGAAAATAAGAAATCCACTGAACCCACTTCAAACAGTTCATTGAGTGTTTGCTAGTTCTTATTGACTCTAGCTGCTTTTGGATGCATAATGCAGTTATAAAAAGTTTTCTGCCCCTCAGCAGTCTAATTTTATTTTTTCCTCTCTTTTTTTTTTGCTTTAACTTTTTGATACTTGTATACACACTGTGCCTATTTGATTTGTTCTCAGTTTGTTCTAAGACAAGACAATCAGATCTCTACCCCATCAGTAAGACACCTCTTCCTTTGAAAAGCCATTAAGCATATGCAAGGAAGTAATGATTTAATAGAGGCTACAGGGTGCTGTAGGGTAGAGAGTCACTGAAGGAATTGAGGGTTGCAATTTAAGAAGAGGGGCAGCTGTAGGGGAGGAGCCATGCAAGCTGTGGAGGTGCAGAAACAATCTCCTAGGCAATGGAGTGTAAGCACAAAATTTTAGCAGCTCAGAAGGTCATCGAGTTAATTGCAACCAAGGTCACAGTGGGTAGGGGAGAGTTGTGTATAAACTATATATTTATTTCTGTGCTTCCTGACTTATATGCTTGAAGTTTTCTCTATTTAAAAAATCAAAGAATCTTATTTTTATTCTAGTAAAGACTGTTCTATTTTGAGTTTTGAAGCCTGCTGTTCTTGACCGGAGAGCTCACCGGGACATCTAGTCAGATCCACCTTAAAGTTCTGGATGAGTTGGGATCCATTTATAAAACCTAATTTTGCTATCTTCTCTTTCATTTGATTTTCTGTGTCTTGCTGTTGCTGCTGGGCTTAAGTTCTCTCTGCTTGTTCTTTTTGGACTCAGTTCCAAACTGTGACCACACTGTGATCTAAGATAAGACAACCTCAAATTAGCAAGTAATTTACCTTAGCTACCAGCATCAACATAGATACGGCTTTGTTTCATTTGATTTTGGGGTGAATTCACAAGGTGTTCTGTGCAGACTGTCACAGTTGGGTTGTTTCTGGAATTGGGGCACAACCCTGCCCCTTTAAAGCTCATTTGGTTTTTGCCAAGTCATGGCATATCATCATGTCATATCATGTCATACCACAATGTCATCATGTCATATCATGATCTGTTCAAGTTTCCTTCCAAGTTCATCTATTCCAACATCTACTTCAGTGGCTCCATGTCCCTCTGTCCTAGAAGTATTCATCTGCTTTCAGCCGTGAGGTCTGGGTGGGTTTTTTTTTCCATTCTGCCTCTCCTCTGGTAACGTCATCATCTCCCTACCTGAGTTATGAAAAGCTGTTGATTCTCAAAATCTACCCTGTTCCTGTCAATTCTGCTCTATTCAGTCTAGTATTATTCGGTACATGCCCTCTTGAATATTGTCGTATTATCATGTTATTCCTCCATGATGAAAGCCCTTAAACTTTCTGGACTTTTTATTTCCACTTTTTACTGTGAACTCAACCCTTCTTTCAAGTGTTCTCTGAGAGTTCTCTGTCATCATCTCTCCATATTCAGCCTTGCTTGCAATGTGCTCCTGCACAGCTTAAATTTCTCTCTTTTGCTACTGTTCAAGCCTTAGTCCATGGTCTATTTCTTTCACTATAAAAGCTGTTTCTCCCAGTCTCCCTCCCTCTTCCTAATCCTTTTCACAGCATTCTTTCTCTCCCAAAGCTCCAGTTGCCTCCTGTAGCTCTTTGAAGCCTCCATGCATTTCTTGTCTAATAAAATGTCCCATTCAGGCACGTTGTTCTCATCTACAAGACATTGCCTTATCTTATGTCTACTGAAGTCTTTTTCCTGCCTTTTCACTCTTTTTGCTCCATCTGAAGCTATTGCTTGAGGCAAGGTACACTTGCTGTGACTTCTTCCTGTCCTGCACCTCATCCCCTCATGTCGTTCTGTGCTTTCTTTGTCTCTTATTGCCTCCGTGTTTATCTCCTAGAGTCTCTGTTACTGTTAAGTAGTCCTTTTGTCACCTTTCTCCTCTTCCTCCTTAAAAACTCCATTTTTCCCTTTCTCTTTTACAGTTTCTTTTGTCTCATAGCCTATCTTTTATATCATCTCCTTCACAGCCTTAGGGACCTCTTGGACTGAGTTCTCTTAAGCACAGAATATTTTTTTTCTTTATTCTTAAATGAATGCTTTTCTATTCTGCATGCATGGTTCTGAGTAACAATAACTCTGCCTCCACAAATTCAACTCCTTTCAGTCTGGGGTGGTAGAGGGCTCTGCATCACCATCTGCTATAATGTCTGTGTATGCAGTATTGGCGGCAGCTGAAAAATAGATGTTATGTTTCATTCCAGAGGAGGAGGCTGCAGTCTGGCGGTGGGCCATAAGGCTTGTATACAGTGAGGCCATGAAGTGGTCTAGATCTTTTTGGATGAATCTGCTAGAGAAACAAAAAAAAAGTTCTAATATAAGCAGAAAGCTCAGAAGTTAGTATGATGTCTGATAATTGTGTGGGCAGGGCACAGGGAACAACATTAAGCTTGTCATTGTTGATTAATAGCACTGGGATTTCAGGTGATAAATCTCCTGGGACAGGACCGTGAGAGAAGTGCAAGTCTTCAATCATCCCTCCCCCCATCAGAGCTTTCACTATAAAGGCAGTAGGGTGGGAAGCCTAGGAATTATATTTTTGCATCCTGAAAAGCATTCAGGAGAAAAAAGTAAAGGCAGAGAAAGGGAGACCTGAGAGAAAACTGGGAGGAGGAGGGAGAAAGATAGATGGCTGACTGGAGAAGAGACCCACCTTGGGTGAGAGTTCTTCTAACTTCTATTCCTTTCTTTTTCCTCACCTGAGACCCTAACTGGGGCTGTAGCTGTAGTTTCATCTGTCATGAAGATGTCCTGCTTGAAGGAAGTACCACAGAAACACTTTGGAGTCCCTCTAGGGCCTGTAATACGCAAAGAAAAAACTGGTGTATGAGCAGATTGTATACCTTTCCTCTTGTGTGCTGTGGGGCAGTCTGGAAACTTTTATGAGCCCTTTCAAGAGGCTCAGGTGCACCTGAGGAGTCAAGCCATACATATGGGTCATCTATGTTTGTGACTAGTGCAAGATGGTTATTACACCATCCACTTTTTTGACAGCTTCCTCCACTTCTGTGCTAGTCAGGATCCTGAGTCTGTTGGTAACCTCTCAAGCATCAGCAGTACTACATTGCTGTGTGCTGGTAGAAGGGCAGGGCTAGGCCCTGGTAGTAGAAAGCAGAACAGATGAGCAATAAAGAAGAACTGTGGCAAGAAACTACAGGAGAAGTGATAGGGGAGATTTGACAGCAGTTGCTGGGCAGCAGCAGTGCAGAAAGTCAGGTCTTTTCAGGGTGTGCTCAGTATTCTGTATTTTTGGGACTCTGCTGATCTGAAAACATGGACAAGACAATGGGTGGAGCTGGAACAATACCTTTCATTAGGTCAGCTGTGCCAGCTGGAAAAAGTGGACAAGCTGTTAGGTCTACAAGTTCTTCTTTGAGTCTGAAATAGAAGCAGCAGATCTCAAAGCAAATACAAGTTGAGAGTAGCTGCTTTGAATTTAACTAGACTAGTGTCAGTGAGGCTGTGACAAAAGGTTATTGGTACCTTGTGGAATAGAGAGGGTGTTAATAGCGCCCAGAGAGCTGACAAATTGCTTTCCACGTAGAGGAAAGAGGGAGAGGGGTGATTTATAAGCTGTGGAGCATGATAAGATTAGTGTTCAGGACACAGGAAATAATGTGACATAAATCCAGTATCTCTACAGGTGGCATATATTTTGTCATGCACTGCAATGGTGAATTTCAGTTCTCCGTCTTTTCCTTGGTAGACAATATGCTGGGTACAGAGATCAGAGGTAGAGAGATTGTTTGATGAGAAGTGCTCTCCCACTGGGAATTAGATAAATGCTATGTCCTTAGCTGCAGATGTCCTTAGAGCTAGGTCCTTAGAGTGTACACATGTACCACTGTGTGCATAATGATGGTTCAGTTTCATCTGTATAGTTATCGGTCTACCATTTGGTGCACAGGATGAGGTGCATTACATTATGGAAAGTACGAGGGAAGGTGCAGGGGTTTTGTGAGTTGTCTTCCTCTTGAGGATGGTAAAGGTTTGTTGTTCGAGTAGCATCTAGAGCTATTTGGCGAATGTTGGCCTTGGGGTCCTTCATGCTTTTATTGATAAGGTGAGTGAGGCTGGGGCCAATCTGGAGGCCGAGAGGGACAGTTCTTGGAAAATACCTTTCAGGGTAGGATCATCTTATTTTAGACTATAATTATATAATTGTTTTCCATGGAAATTCCACAACAGTATCATACAAGACAGACAGTAGATTTTGGTTAGCTGGCAGTAGGGGGTTCTTTTTTATACTGAAGCAATTTCTGATATGCTATTCTTGTGCTTCTTGAAAAACAAGAGCTGGAAGAGTGCACCTTTGGGTAATGGTTCCCATTAGTTTTCTCCAGTGGCTATGATGAGTGTTCTCCAGTAAATGTAATAGTAACTGAAGATCTGGTACCGTATTACAGCTTTGATGTTTGCTGGGGCTTACCGTGGTTGGTCTTTAGGTTTTCTATATATGATGTACACTTATATTCTATACACTTTTTTATATTTTAGACACTATATATACAATATATATATATAGTATATGCTATGCATAATTTTTTACGTAAGCTGTGGTGACATTGGTCTTCCAAAAGCATCTCAATAGGTTGGGAGCAATTAATGCCTTTAAGATGGAAATCTATGAGGATATCCAAATATTCTTCTCTGTATGCTAGACATGGTCACTTAGAAACTCTCCTTTAAGGTGGTTCATTACAAGTTTTGCCCTACTGATGGGCCACAGTCTTCCTCCAGGGAACATTGCTTATTGACATTAAAGTGAGTGCTGGTGAGAGTGAAACAGATGAGCCTATATGTTTTGAGGCAGCACTGATCTTGCTTTTGTAAATATTCAGAGCTTGCCTGGCATGCCACCAGGTGTGGACTGTACAGATTAACAATATCCATATGGGTATTATTGCTAATGTATATCCATATGGATATTGTTAGCAGAAACATTGGAGGAGGTGAGGAGGTGGTTTATGGAGGAAATCAAGTGTGTCTTCCTCTTGGAGACTTTCTTTGTACCCCGCTCTGGAGGACCATGTAGACTGAGAAAAAGCAAAATGAGCCTCCAGGAGAAATGTTTTACAGAGGTCTGCAAAATGAAATAATGAGACTTCTGTTCTGGACCAAAAAGAAGGGTGTTTTGCCTCTCTCTCTCTCCCCCCCATGCCCTTGCTGTGGTTTAACCTCAGTTGGCAACTGAGCACCACGTAGCCAACTGCAAATCTCTTATCCTGCAGTGTGAGAAGCTTGGAAACCGTTATTCTGGAGAGGTGATAGTGTGCAAGAGGAGGAAGAAGGAATAAGAGCAGCTCTTTAGCAACTGTGTTTGCGGCATGTGGGGTCTTCTTTTCTTGTACACAATTTCTAGGCTCCTGAACTCACTGCTTTTCATTGATTAATAGCCATCAAAAGATATATGGTTACAGGCAGCACACTGACAGCACTGGGAGGTGTCTCTAGACCATGTTGCTGGAACATGCTTCTCATTCCTGTCACTGGCTGGTAGCTCACTGGTGTTGGCTGAGCTCATTGCTTTTTTTCCTGGTTGAGAAACAAGTTGTAGAGTGGAGAGGAGAAGCTGTTGAATGCTCTAGCCTGTGGAAAAGCGAGCATCAAGAAGAATAGATTTCTGCATATACCCATAATTGAATACCCACAGAGAAGTTTGGTGACATTCTTCAAAAGTGTAAAGTGTTCTCCATAAGGGCACATGGAAAGGCTGAGATTAAGCTGTAATGCTCAGCAGTTTACAAGGATGCCTGACTTCTCCATTAGGGCTTGCTGCTTCTCTTGTGGACCATGGACTTACTTAGAAAAATTGTCTTGGGACACTGAGTGTGCACCCATCTTGTTCTGTCTCACTGTAGTTCTTGGCATCTTTATGACTGTCACTCAGTCTTTTGGACACCTGGTGTCTGGGGAGAGAAGGAGGAAGCCCACTGAATTTTGTTCGCATTGCAAATATAGCTTGCTCAGGATGGGGAGGTGTGAAAGAAGAGATCTCCTGGGTAATCATTTCTGCTTCCTCCTGTCTGCTTTCTGTCTCTGTACTTCTAGCTCTGTCTTACTGCCTTCTTTCCTCCTCCCCCCCTCCCCCTTCCCTCTCCTTCAGGAGTTCCCCTCTTGCCCACACCTGATATTCAATCCTGGCAGAGTTAGTGCCTTTTGCTGAGATCAGACACAGCACTGGGGAATCATGTGGCAGAGGAAAGTTGCTATAAATATAGTTAAACCCTGCAATCACTGCCTTTGCGCAGGAAGGGGAGAAAGTGAGAGAGGCACAAGGAGGAGGAGGAGGAGGAGGAGGGGCAGAGAGAAAGTGAGTGCAGGAACAGGACAAGTCAGAGTGGTCTGAGGAGAGAAAGAAAAGGAGGGAACAGAAGAAAGTGTGGAGGCCATGTTCTCGGCCAGAACATGAGGTGGTTCTAGGTAAGGCCCAGAGCAGCAGCTCCGTTACAACTGAGCGTGAGGAATAGTAGAGGCATGGAGAGCTCAGAGACCATGACGCAGGAACCCAGATCGAAGTCAGCTTTGTGGGGGGGCACACCGCAATACGACTATGTCTGCTTTGAGAAATGCACTCGTTACGGGATACCTTTGGAGGCAGGACGCGAGGCCGGGGGGACAGGGGACGACCTGCACTACCTGGAGAACTCCCTCAGCTACCCACAGGTAGGGCTGGACAACTGGGACGTTTGTGGCAGCACAGGTTTCCCTGGGATCACATAGGCTCTTGGGGCTCCCAGAACAGTGCTGTAAAGCACACAACCCTCTCCATTCCCAATCCTACCAACTCTCCCCTTCGCTTGTTGACTCCCATGTCAGGCATTGACTTTAATGGTTGCACTTATATCCAGGAGTGTTATCAGCATTTCGAGTCAGGGGTCATTTTTACCTGTCATGGACACAAAGAGAGTTAGAATGGGCAAGTTGGGATGGGGAAAATCAACGAGACCTTTAATGTATGTGTGACAGCAAAGAGAAACTGCAGCTGCCTTCAGCTGCATAGTGATACTAAGTAGAGCAGAAGAGTGAATAAAAACAAAGAGAACAGTGATGTATATAGATGGGTATCTATCTGCACAGCTGTACTGACGAAGTCATGCAGAGCTCTGTTCTGACTTTTCTCTGACCAAAAAGCAGTTCATGGTCATAGACCCATACATATTGGTAGTTTTGGTAGCTCTTAGGGGAGCTGTAAGTGAGGGGTTTTCTAACCCTTAAACTTGACCTCACTCTTGCTCTGGTTTGTACAAGCAGTGGTTCAGAAAGATATCTAGGACATCGATGTACTCTGGTTATGGCTTCTTGTTCCATTACCCTCTGTATCTCCTCTACCTCTCCTTTTGGGACAGCCTTCTGCAAAGGGGAGGTTTTACAGCAGAGTCCTGGTGTCTTATTTCCTACCACTCTGCTCAGACTAAGCTGAGGTAAGAGCAATGAAGGATCCAGTCAAACGATGAGGGAGAGAGCCTGTGAATGTGAAATTCATACAGAGTGGATGTTTCTCCTTACATGAATACAAATCCCCTTACATGAATACTTAGGTGAATGATTGGGGGATGAGGGAGGGGATGCATTCATCACCTCCTGAAGATTTTTGTGATTTACTGATAGGGAAAAAGTCACATTTGCCACCAAGAAAATCTCTTCCAGTAGATAAGCATCCCAGTGAGGATTATATGTGCCACATTGCAAAAGATTAGAGAATCAGTTCCATGGCCATATTCAGGAAGTTCTTTTCTAAAACTGTCTAAAACATACGAGAGTTGCAAATGTCTCCTACACTAAACTCTTCCACAGGCACTCCCTGGCTGATTTGGAAGCAGCAGCCCAAACAGGAAGGTGTCTGGACAGAGGTCTGACTGGAGCAATTCATGCTTTATTCACACTAACGCAAGGCCACGGTCTGGCTGCAGCAGCCACGCTAACAGGCCGAGCACGGGGTGGGACGGGATGGAGAGGTGCGTGCGCCCAGCTGGAGCCGAGCTCCGCCGGGATTCAGCCTTT
>NW_008824032.1:584980-587401 GCF_000699105.1 Pygoscelis adeliae
CCGTTAGTGAGTTGGGGGCAGGGGGTTGCTGGGGGATGCAAATTGTTTCTCCAGTAAAGCACGTCCATGCGCAAAAACACCCCAGTTCACGTGTATCCACCCGATACGCTGTTCCCACACGTCTAAAACCCCTCTCACAAGCAGGCGCAGATGACGCGGTGAGGCAATACGACCTACCCCCGTGCCCTTGCTACCTGGCCCTGGAGTGTCTTTGTTCTTGGCTTCAGAGGCAGGCTGGTCAGTGCATGTACATACACAACCTCACCCACAGACGAGCGGGCCGTCAAATGCATTCCCATGCATATCTTCAGGCAGTAATGTCCCCAAGCAAGCATGCATTTGTGAACACAATTTGCAGTCTTAAAAACAGTCATATTTATAGATTTACTGAAAAATATGCCCTAGAAATACTATCACATAAACAATCACATATACATGTATGCATGTACATTTATGTATGAAACTTTGTATGCAGACATATTCTGGCAAAACCAGGCTTGCTGTGCATATGTGTATTTTGCTAGCCATTCATGCATATGAGGCTAAGGTATAAATATGCATGCTAAGGTACATATCTTGTACAAACATGCACACTTATGTTATTAGCATGAAAAACAACCTGCTGCATGTTTTCATCCGTTTCCATGCAGAGTAACCATTAAGATTTCTTTCCCCACTGCCATGTGAAAAAACGGTTGGCAGAGAGAGGTTTTGATTCTGTTGTGCCCTTTTCTTTTGCTGGCTGTTGCCTTCTGTTTTATATGTAGGCTGGAAACCATTTCAGACTAGCTCTGTGATTTGATTGGGTTTACACAGGCCCCAGAACAGTGGTCTTTGGCCTGGGACCTTCAGATAATTGATAGTTAATTGATATACACAATTGATATAGTGGTTAATAGATAATAATAATAGTAGTAGGATGACAATAGTAATATATACATAATTTTGGACAATTAAGGTAACAGTAGATAGATGATGTAATATACATTGATAAAAATACATATTCTCATACGCTGTAGGATTTTATATTGTTTTCTTTCTGCATGAGAAAGCAGCTCCAGCTGGTGAGGTATTTAGAAGCTGTGTTATTCGTGACTATAGAAAGGGTGCTTATGGCAGAGAGCTCCCTCAGCAATACACAGATGGGTGTAGTGGGAGGGATGTGTAATGAGTAATTAGCAATGCAGTAATATAGAATAACAGACTCACAGAAAGATGTAGGTGGGAGGGGACCTCTGGAAGTCTCTAGCCCAAGCCCCTGCTCACAGCAGGGCTGACTCCAAAGCTAGGTCAGGTTGTCCAGGGCCTTGTCCAGGCAAGTTCTGAACATCTCCAAGGCTGAAGATTCCCCAGCCCCTCTGGGCACATGTACCTGCACTGAACAACCCTCAAGAGGGCATGGATGGGGACATGTTTTCATTTTGTACAGACTTTCCTTTCTTGCAAGTTACACCTTTTTTCTTTCGTCCTTCGCTATGTCCCTCCGAGAAGTCTCCCTCTGATGTTTCTTTCCAACCCCCCTCTCCCTTCAGGTGGTGGGACTGCTGTTGGATCTCCCCTTTGCCTTCTATTCTTCAGGAAGAACTACTGTTTTGTTGCTGCCCCCCGCCCCTCACATGTGCCTCATTGGTTCTATGTCTAAGCAGTTGAGCCTAGACTTTTTACTGACATATAAATTTACTTATGAAGTGAGTTTTGGGAGGTTTCACCTTTGAGACAAAATATGGCTGCTCTTTTGTGATCCATCAGAAAAAAAAAAACCTATGGAAGATCATTTCAGGAACAGCAGGATGGCTACAAGGCGGGAGTCAGAGGGCTGAGCAGTAGAGCCCAAGGCTGCCTCAATGGCCAGGAGCAGCAGATTAAAAACAGTATGCACTGGCAGTGCTGGGGGAAGGGATTTTGGGACTGGAGTATGCTGTGGAGAACATATTGTTCAGTCATAATGGCATGGGAAATAGCTTAGGCTTTGGACTGTGAGAGGAGGGCAGTTTTATGCAGGTGGCTGAGCTCTCAGAAAATAGCTCCCAGCAAAGTCTTGAGATTGTGGTGCTGTACATATTTTTCCCATGAGATTCTGTGCAGCTTTTTCTCCATTACTCAAGCAATGAAACTTCCCCATCTTTTTTGGAAAGACACACCCTGCTGGTTTACAGTTAAACATTAATAAATGCTTCCTCCCTGAAAATGAACTTTACCCTGCTTGTGGTTTCTCCCTGGATGGGTAATATTCAAGGATCACCTCCTTCAAGCTCAGGAGCGATGCATCCCAACAAAGAGGAAGTCCGGCAAAAATGCCAGGAGGCCTGCATGGATGAACAAGGAGCTCCTGGACAAACTCCAACACAAAAAGGAAGCCTACAGAGGGTGGAAGCAAGGACAGGTAGCCTGGGAGGAATACAGAGAAATTGTCCGAGCAGC
>NW_008824032.1:588696-588952 GCF_000699105.1 Pygoscelis adeliae
ACAGGCTGGGGGATGAAGGGATTGAGAGCAGCCCTGCCAAGAAGGACTTGGGGGTACTGGTGCATAAAAAGCTGGACATGAGCCAGCAATGTGCACTCGCAGCCCAGAAGGCCAATCGTATCCTGGGCTGCATCCAAAGAAGCGTGGCCAGCCGGTCGAGGGAGGTGATTCTGCCCCTCTACTCTGCTCTGGTGAGACCCCACCTGGAGTACTGTGTCCAGCTCTGGAGCCCTCAGCATAAGAAAGACATGAACCT
>NW_008824032.1:589307-591293 GCF_000699105.1 Pygoscelis adeliae
GTTGAAGATGTCCCTGCCCACGGCAGGGGGGTTGGACTAGATGACCTTTAGAGGTCCCTTCCAACCCAAACTATTCTATGATTCTATGATGGTTTTGGGGTTCCCCCCCCCCCCCTTTAGCGATATTTATACCTTCAGCTGTTTTTGCACCATTATCATGTTCTCACTCAGCATTTAGCCAAGCTAGGCATGATAGTACCTTTTCTGGCTCAATCCTTTAGGTGGTAATTGATATCTTTTAAAATTCTCTCCAGTTTTTCTGGTGCTCAGAAACCCTGTGTTCCTTGTGTTAGGGAACATCAGAAGAAGGAACTATCTAAAGTCCTACTGTGTTATATTTTTAGTTTTACATGTCTTCTAATGGAGTGGATATTTCTTGCCTAACCTAATTTTGCTTTAAGATCATTCTCTGATTTCTGGATCCTTTCTCTGTCCCACAATATCCTACCATTTTAAACAGTGCCAGAGTCCTGGAGGAGCAAAGCACATGTATGAAGCATTCTTTAAGTGAGTTGAGACTAACTTGTTCTCCAGGACAGAACCTTCATTTTTGTGTCCAGAGACTAACTCCTTTTCTTCCATATCCTGAGTGCCCCATTTTCCAGCCAGATAGAAGCAGTGAACTAGGATACCATATGAGGGCTTTTACCATTCATACTATTATACTGTCATGCTGTTCCATCTGGGCAGATGGAAGACTAATTTGAACATCATACTCGGCACGGGTTTGAGTTCATAGTTTGGATTAAGCTGTATTTGATATAAACCCATCCCTCATGACCATGTAAAGGCAATGAAACATTAGCGAAGGTGATGTGAAGATGCATTTGTCTAAAATGTGCTAGTACTTGACATTTCTGGCTGAAATAGACACAGTTAGAGAAAAAAGGAGCAGTCTGCTATTTAGGACTGGATTCTATATGTGACAGCTTACCTTATATATGAAGTTTGGCAAGTCCTTCAGCCTGATGTTTCACTGTCTTGTCTATTATGGGGGTCAGAACACAGCCGTTCCTCACTGCAAAGAGTGTGCATTGCTTAATTTGCCTAGAGCGTGTTGATAACCATGGGGTTAATAATTACATTAAATTTGTCAGCTTCCAATACAGTGATGAATGGAAGAATACTTTCAGATGTTCAGATAGGATCAATTTTTTTAAGAGACAGCAGGTAAACCACCTTAAGAAGAGGACGATTTTAAAAAAGCCTAGATGTGTGTTCTGTGAAAAAACCACTAGGGATTTCGAAGGGAGCTATTGCACATGATTCAAGTGTCTCTTGAGGAATATATGCAAATAGATAAACCCCTTAGGACCTTCAGTCATATTTGTTATGTGGAAATATGAATTGGTAGAGCACTGAAACAGGTGCTCAGAGAAGCTGAAGAATTTCCACCCTTGGAGATGTTTAGGAGTTGCCTGGGCAAGATCTTGAGCAGCCTGATCTGGCTTTGGAGTTTGTGTGCTGTAAGCAGAGGCTTGGACTAGAAACCTCCAGAGGTCCCTCCCAGTGTAAATCTTTCTGTGAGTCTCTGAATCTGTGTGATTTCAAATTCTCTTACAAATAGGTCAGCTGCATTATCCCAGTTGTACAGATGATATTTCAGTTCATGGAGATCCCCAAGGAACAGGAGCAACATCTGTGCCACTTTGGAAGGAGACATGAAGCTGTCAAATAGAAATGTCTTCTAAGTGTGTGGTAGTGCTTTATATCTCTCTCATGTCTTGTCATTCTCCAGCTGAAGTGTCCGATTTTGCTGATTGAAGCATTGCTCACTCTCCTTCTGCTACACAGAAAATCTTAGAGAAGCAGATGTTGGGCTGGGGAGGAAGCAAAGGGTCACGTTCTCGCAGGTGGGAAGCACCAAGATCACAGGCCATGCGTCAGGTGGTAACCTGACCTCAAGTAAAGTCAAAGCTGGTTCATTGAAGGGCATGTGACGAGGAGAGGCTTATTCTCTGCTTCTCAAATGCACACCTTCCTCAC
>NW_008824032.1:591317-599497 GCF_000699105.1 Pygoscelis adeliae
AAAGAGTGTGGTAGGATAGCTGCTCTTGAGGGAATCTGATAAACAGGCAAGGGGGCACAGTCAGTATCCTTCAAGCTCCCTTGAGTTCTTGTTGTTGACAGATGGCACAACTGCCAAGTTTACTACAGATCCATGTGTGAAATGTCATTGGTAAGTGCATGTAGCTACTTGTGAATTGCATATAACCAATTGCATTTCAAGATTAGTATCTGAAGACAAAGACTAGATTAGGTAGTTAGGAAATTCAGAGGAGTTGGAGATATGTGACTACTTAGCATGATGATTTGGGTAAATAATGGGAGGAGGTGTGCAGTAACCTGTGATATTTCTGAGCTGATGCTGCTTCTTTTCCTCCACAGGCACCATCAGTGGCTGTGTGCCCTGTTAAGCATTCCTTGGCAGCAGGAGGAACAGATGCAGGACATTTCTGCAGCCTGTTTGATAGTGTAATACCTCTCAAAACCTTCAGAGATGTTTCACAGTGCTGCTGAAGTCTATGAGACAGCCCTGAGGGTGGCAGCCTCATGTGAACTATTTTGACCTTCTTTTGTACCTCCAGACAGCCTGCTCAATCTCTTCAGACCAGAGCCAGGTCTTTCTCAGGATGTTAGAAAGCAATTAATACTCTGTGATCATATCTTGTACCCCCAAAAAGGAGATGAAAAGATTTTTGAGAGATTCGGAAGAGGGAACCAGAAAGGAAAAACAATCAAAAAAAGATGAGCTGCATCTGTCTGAGAGTTTCTGTGTCTCTGTCTCCCTGCTTGGGTACATTCAGGTCTGCACCTCTGACTGTTAGCAGATCTGCCTTTTCATCTTTAATGCTATTTGTGAAGGACCATTTGCCTTACCTTTTCCTTTTGATCTCTCTTGCTTTCTGCTCCTCTAGCTTTATGGCCAATACACAGACAAGATAACTGACTTTGCAGAGAAGGAAGCAGCAAAACTACTGAATAAGAAGCAAGCCCAAAAGAACAATGAAAGACCCCTGAAACGTGAGAGTCAAGTAGAGATCAAAGAAGAGCACTATTCCAAATGTCAAGGTAGGGACAATTCATCTTTCATTATCCTATGACCAGATATTGGGTAGGCCAGTCAGAGAGACAGAATTTAAGCAAGGCAAAAAGACAAGAAAATTGTGACTGGCGAGAAGCAGAGAAGGAAGGAAAAGGAATCACAGTGGATCCAAAAGACTTTTTAATGCCAGCTTTCATCCTAGGAAGAGCCAAGATCTGTTTGGAAAAAACACCAGTCCCAAGTTAATAATTTTTTCCACAACAGATCTCCGTAACAGGAGGAAAAGGACCTTCTTGAGTCAAAGTTTTGCTGCTAGTGCACAAGATGTTAAATTCCCCCCTCCCCCCTTTGTGTTTTTTTTTTTAAACTGCATCAGATTTTGCAGAACTGTGTAGGAGAGGGATGGGTACCAGTCCTTCAACACTAAGCCCATGATGCTTCCAAATAAATCCTTATTGTAGTCAGTTCTCAGCATAGGAGAAGAGAGACAGACACAAGCTTCATCTACGTTCCCTCAGTCTTTCTGGTTCACTCTTCCCTCCACAGACTGTGCTAGACGCATCCAGAAATATGTTGCCAAGAAGCTTGGAGAGGACTGGATTTTCTTGGTTCTGTTGGGTCTGGTCATGGCGTTGGTGAGCTGGGGAATGGATTATGCCAGTGCGAAGAGCCTACAGGGTGGGTCCTGTTCAGGTGTTGCAAAAGCACACCGTAAATGATATGAATGTTTTACAAAGCCCAGTGACCAATGTTCCTCATCCTTTAACATCAGTGTCCCATCCTCATCCCTTGCTGCCTGGGAAGTTTGAAGTCCTTGCAACATAGTAGAGAAAAGGTTAACTAGGGAGAGGTTCTTTAAAGGGATGGCAGGGAAAAATTTGGAAGTAAGCGTGCAGAAACAAAGGGTATGTGTACGAGTCAAAGACAAACCATTATTTTGAATCCCTTTCCCTCCCGCTCCTTTGAATATGTAGGGACACAGAGAAGTGGCACTGTGTTCCTTCCTATTATACTGGTTCCCATCCTCCCCAAGTCTATTGAGCACATGGGGGGTGGGGAGGGGAAGGGGCTCTTAGATGCCCTCCTGACACTGTTTCTGCTTTTTACCTCATTATTGTTCTTTCCAATTTTTTTTATACAGTGCCCTGCAGTTTCTGGCTACCTGGCCACATAGTGCTCTCTCCTTTGGCTCTTTTCACAAAGATGTCCTAATCATCGTCTTATATCACAGAATCATAGAATAGTTTGGGTTGGAAGAGACCTTTAAAGGTCATCTAGTCCAATCCCCTGCAATGAGCAGGGACATCTTCCCTGCATTTTTCCTGTGGTCCCTCTCCCTTTTGCCAGCTGTAACAATTACAAGACCTTTTGGTCCTCCTGCCCTCCCTCTCGGTGCACACATGCACACACAACATTGCCCACACCCTGTTAACTGCACTGTTCCTTTGTCCTTACCCCCAGTGTCCCAGTCCTGACCTGCACATGCACACCAATCCTTTCCTCTCAGTGCTCTTGGCTGCTGATGTCCACTAGACACTGCAGTTCCCCAAAGCTCCCAATATTCCTTCAGCCCACTGTTGCTCCCACTAGAGCTTCCCCATCTACCAGGCGTCTGGCTTACCCTACCAGTCTCAGAGGGCCTTTGTCCTTCATACTTCCTGCAGCTGAGTTCTTTGGTTGTTTTTTTTTTCTTTCCCTCCACCAAGTCTCAGCCTCCTGCTGTGTGAGGAGCCAGCTCAGGCAAAGAAGATGAACTGCACAGGAGCTGCAGTTCAGTTTGGATTCTTGGCAGCTCGTGCTGTTGTACCTGACTGAGCAATGGTACCACCGCTGTTTTAACAGTTGGCAGAGATCCCTTCATTCTGCTGCTCTAAAAGGCAAAACATAAGCAGAGCTTTTAAGCTAGTTTTTCAGAAAGAATGATTTTTCATGTGATTGAGATGGAGGACAGGGCACTAGCTGTTGGTGGATCACTTTATTATCCTTCAGGACCTACATAAGGCCCTCAGGCTGTCAAATGAAAAGACCCCGTACAGTAAATCATCCTCACAACTGCATGTAACACACCTCTTCTTACACCACATGTGGGCACAGATATTAATAGTGTCTAAGAACAGAGAGACAATTCTATCCATTCCTACAGAATGCCTGTTTTATTTGGGAACTCATACTCAAAATGTAACAAGCCTTGTCTTAGAAAATGAGGACTTTAGGATAGCATTTCTCAGGGAGATTTAGTATGGGTAGGTTTAGCAAGTGTGCAATTCTTTGATGTCTACCAACCTGTTTGGAGCAGCTGTGGTTACTTACAACTTCTTTGTTTGTCTGTCTACAGCCTACAAGTGGATGTACAGAGAGCTGCACCCGAATGTTCCTATGCAGTATCTGGCGTGGGTCACATACCCACTTGTTCTTATTCTGTTTGCGGCCATTTTCTGCCACCTCGTCTCTCCACAGGCTGTTGGTGAGGGCAGAAGGCATGGCAAGATCTGTTTCTGTCTGTCTCTTTTTCTTATTCCATTTGCCTGTGGGTTTTGTTCATCCCCTGCTCTGCTGTTGTTTTCAGGGTCTGGGATCCCAGAGCTCAAAACCATTATGAGGGGAGTGGTCCTCAAGGAATATCTCACTCTCAAAGCTTTTGTGGCCAAAGTTGTGGGCCTCACAGCTGGGCTTGGAAGTGGCATGCCTGTGGGGAAAGAGGTAAATATTGCTGTTTTCATGTGCAGTAGTGGCCAGGGTCTGGGAGGTGAGAGGGGTTGTCTGTGGAAGAAGAGTCTATAAATGTTTTCTTACCTTTGCCACCATTCCTTTTCTCAAAGCTCTGCTCTTTCCAGCAACATTTATCTCCATTGGCCATTTTCCTTCTACTTTGAAAGGCTTGATATAGAAAACATCAAAGAACTCAGGTCAGGTAGTCCTTAAGAGGAAAAAAAGAAAGAAGACTGGAGGACTGGCTGAGATGGCCAAAGAGAAATTATGAGATCTGCAATGGCTAGGTGGCTGTCAGTAACCAGAGGGTAACCCTCTCTGATTTTCTCCTCCTCTTCTTTTGCAGGGTCCTTTTGTGCATATTGCCAGTATCTGTGCTGCGGTACTCAGCAAGTTCATGTCAATATTCTGTGGTGTGTATGAGGTAAGGCACATGTCTGCATACAGCTCTTCCACAGGTTGAACTCCTAAGACACATAGGATAGTGTTGGCAGGCCACAAAACAGAGAGGAGATATATGGATTGAAGGTCACCATACTGCTATAGAGCAGTAAAATACAAGCCAAAGAAAATGGTAGTGGGAGGCCAGATATACAGTCAAATAACTGTGCAGGACCACCAATGTTACCTACCAATTACACAGAGGCTGGTTAGGAATATGCATTTGACAAGTTTTCAATCTCATGATGCTGATACCTTTGCACTGTGATCATTGTCTGTATAAAAAAGTAGCTGCAGACAAAGATCAATTTGTCTTTAAGCCAAATTTGTACAGCACTGCTAATTATAGACACTGACACTGTCTCTAGGCTTTTGCTGTCGCAGAACAGCCTCTGCAGGCTGATCACTGTATTGACTAGTTGTATAAGAAAATCTATTAACTGCATATATAGCTAAATGTAGGAACTGCTTTACATACAGGCTCCTAGCAGAAACTGGCTGTGTAATACAACAATGGGAGGTGCTGTTCTACTTGAGTAGATCCTGTCTGTGCATAAGGACCAGATGTCACTGCTGAAGGCCAGCTGACAGTACTAAAGACTGCACTAAAGTGTGTAGAGCCTGCTATTTGTAATAGCAATGGCTGAATCTGCTGCTGGCTGTTGCTTTGTTTCATTGTTCTGGATCCTAATCCCTTGGCTTTGCTCCCTCTAACCCCAGCATGCCCTTCTCTGGCTGCACTCTCTGTTCCAGAATGTGCATAGGCAGTTCGACCTCCTGGTGGCCGCTTGCGCAGTTGGAGTTGGATGTTGCTTCGAGGCTCCTCTTGGAGGCAAGTGTCTTCCTATCTGTGACATTAAATGTACAACTCATTTAGCCTCTCGCTGTGAGATCTCCTGCTTTCAGGCAGGTTCTCCACAGAGAACCTGCTCTCCACTCAAGCAACACGAGTTCGTTCTTTTCTCATGTAACTGGTGGCAGTGAAAGAAAGGGAAGGTCATAGGAAAAGTGACACCTATTAATGTGCTGATTTCTAATGATGCAGCTTGTTCAGTCCGTGCCGGCCATAGACATTGTTCAACCTGGAGAGCACCAAGGTCTGTTCAGAAATCAATAAGGATCGAGTAGGGAACAGAAGTTAAAAAAAACCCTTCATGTAAGGAGTAGCAACATCTAAGGGCAGGAGATGGTGGCAAGTATGACAGGAAGTGATAATGTGAACAGGAAACTACTATACAAATACTTCATCAGTGGACTGGAGAACAGAAATATCAGTGTGTAAAGTTTTGGGCTCCCCATATAAGAGAGATGCAAAGGGCCAGTAAGACGGTTGGGAGGTTGGAGTAATGGTATATGAGGAGAGGCTGAGGAGGCTGGGTTTGCACAGCCTAAGGCAGAAAAGGCTAAAGGGGGATGGTCTAACTGATGTCATCAACCATCTAAAGGGGGATTTTAGCAAAGATTGATTCAGGCTCTTTTCAGAGGGGCAGAGTGTAAGAGGCAATGGGCATAACTTGCAACAAGGGAAATTCTGACTATGTATAAGGAAAATACGTTCCCCTTTCCCAGGGGTGGTTCAGCACTGGCACAGATGCCCAGAGGGTCTGGGGAATCTCCACCCTTGGAGAAGAACCTGATCTAGCCTTGGAATTAGCACAACTCTGAGCAGGGAGTTGGAGGAGACACCTTCAGTGGTCCCTTCCCACTTTTCTATGATCCTGCTGTCAGGAGAAATGTGGAAATTTACCCCTGTCCCCTTGCATTTGTACTAGTCTTCTGATTCACAGAATTTCCTTAAACAGTACATGTGCCAGAGGCACATGGTAACTTCTTCCTAAAACAGTGGAAATGTATTCATAAATCATTTGTCTTAAAATGTTCTCCATTCTTTGTTGTGCCTTCATTTCACTTTCCTCCCATGCACTGCCCCAAACCTCTCTCCATGGTTATTGTGCCCAGAAGTTTAAGGAGTTTTGGAAATGTGATGTTTTATCTAAGTTGCCTTTATTTCTTCTATGCGCTACTTTCCTGTTAGTCTTCAAATGGATGAGTTAGCTGACAAATTCAGCATGGTCTTGCATCAACAATAATAATGATCTTTACTCTGGTTTGCTATTAAAAAGAAGGCACGAACATAGTTTGTCAGCTACAAATTAGAGGTTCTTCAGTTGATAACCTGAGAAAAGATGCGCCAGGAAGAAAATCAGGTCCAGCAAGAGAGAGACTGAGAGCTGTGTATATGTGGGCAATATAGCAGGTTGGAGACAGCCTGAGCTGAAGACTGAGGCTTCAAGGCAAAACTTGTAAGTCTGCCAAAAACTGTGAGAGAAAGCAGGTTCAGAACCATGGATTAGACCATAGTCAGGTGGAACCATCAGTAGTATACAGGAGAACAGGGTATCTCTCTTAATGGTAAAAAAAACAATGAAAAACAAATGAACAAACAAACAAACAAAAACCCTTCCATAACACAGTCTATAGTTCTTATTTCTTTCTCTGTACCTCTAATTAATATAGTTTTAGAAACTGCAGGACACATTATACATTGTTCACTAGGAGAGGCTAGAGAATAAAAGAGAAGGCTAAAGGGGGAGTGGTCTAACTGCTGTCTTCTGTAGCTAAAGGAGATGTTAGAGAGACAGAATAGCCAAACTCTTCTCAGAGAACAGTGAAAGGACAAGAGACAACAGGCACAACTTGCAACAAGGGAAATTCTCTCTATGCATTAAAAAAAAATTCTCCCCTTGCCCCAAAGGTGGTTCAGGGTGGCACAGGTGCCAAGATAGGCTGGGGGAATCTCCACCCTTGGAGGGGCTCAGGGCTCACCTGGACAAGATCCTGAGCACCCTGATCTAGCCTTGGAGTTAGCCCAGCTCTGAGCAGAGAGTTGGAGAAGCCGCCTCCAGAGGTACCTTCCAGACTAAAACTTGCTGTGAGTCTGTGATAACATTGTGGTATGGGAACAAACTGAAAGTTATCATAGGTTTTGTAGCCCTAGTTGGGTTCCTCTTATGGATTCACACCAAACTGCCGAATGTGATTTCCATTACCTGGGAGCCATGTAATCTTTAGCTGACCTTTATCCAAGATATAGTTTGCAACTTCAGATCATATTGCCCAGGGTGTATAACTTCTTGGTGTTGTTGCTGGTGAATACCACCTTATGTATTAATGAGGAGCCCTCAAAATAGATTTGAAAAGCCAATTTAGCCCTTGACAAGCAAAAAGTGCCCAGCCTACTTTTTCTGAGTGTACTCTGGTACTCTTTGTTTGTCTGTTTGTTTTGGTCTATCTGGCTACTCCTGTGCTGCTACACAGCACCAGCACTCTGACACAGTGCTGGATCCTGGGAGATGCCATATGCCACAGGCTGTTCTCAGTGGTTGCGGTAGGTCTCTCTATCTCATACTGTTCTTCAACACTGTCCCATCAGGCTTTGCACCTTCAAACAACTCTAATTACCTCTTGCTATACTGCAGGCCGTGTTGCGTATACCCTCAGTTTCAAGCTGTTAATCACCATGCTGGTGGGCTATAACACAACCCTCCCACTATTCCAGACACTTTGAAACATAGTGACAAAGGATGAGGAAAAGGCTGAGGTACTTAATGCATTGTTTGCCTCAGTCTTTAATAGTAAGACCAGTTGTTCTCCGGGTACCCAGCCCCCTGAGCTGGAAGGCAGGGACTGGGAGCAGAATGAAGCCCCCAGAATTCAAGGGGAAATGGTTAGCGACCTGCTACACCACTTAGACACACACAAGTCTATGGGGCCGGATGGGATCCACCCAAGGTTACTGGGGGAGCTGGCGGAAGTGCTCACCAAACCACTTTCCATCATTCATCAGTAGTCCTGGCTAACCGGGGAGGTCCCAGTTGACTGGAGATTAGCAAATGTGATGCCCATCTACAAGAAGGCCCAGAAGGAGGATCTGGGGAACCACAGGCCTGTCAGCCTGACCTCGGTGCTGGGGAAGGTTATGGAGCAGATCATCTTGAGTGCCATCACACGGC